>NC_133756.1:87574229-87891979 GCF_036562045.2 Rhinolophus sinicus | reverse complement strand
AAGAACAATATAAGAATAATGGGCATATCAGAAGGAGAAGAAAGAGAGAAGGGAACAGAGAATATATTCAAACAAATTGTCGATGAGAACTTCCCAAATTTGTGGACAGAACTGGACCCTCGAATCCAAGAAGCAAATAGAACACCTAGTTACCTCAATCCCAACAGGCCTTCTCCAAGGCACATTGTATTGAAGCTGTCTAAAATCAACGACAAAGAAAGAATCCTCAAGGCAGCCAGGGAAAAGAAGACGGTAACTTACAAAGGAAAGCCCATTAGATTATCATCAGATTTTTCAGCAGAAACTCTACAAGCCAGGAGGAAGTGGAACCAAATATTCAAACTATTGAAAGACAGAAATCATGAGCCAAGAATAATATATCCAGCAAAGATATCCTTTAGATATGAAGGAGGAATAAAGACCTTTCCAGACATACAGAAGCTGAGGGAATTTTCTAATACACGACCTGCACTACAAGAAATACTAAAGGAGGCTATTCGACCACCATCAAAAGGGACAATTTGTGGCAACCAAAACTCAAAAAGGGGGAGAGTAAAGGCCTGAACCAGAACATGGGAATGGAAAAAGTAAGCATGCTAAAGAAAATGGAATACTCTAAATATCAAGCTTTCTTCTACATAAACTTAAGTGTAACCGCTCAAAAAAAATCCAGAACTGAAATATATACTGTAATAAAAGAAAAAACAGAGGGAAAGATCATAGAAAACGAGCACACAGAAATAATAGAGAACAACAAAAAGGCAAAGAAACAATGGAGACACAGCCTTACCAGAAAACTAAAGATAGAATGACAGGAAATCCTCACATATCTATAATGACCCTAACTGTAAATGGACTGAACTCACCTATACACAGGCACTGAGTTCCAGCTTCGATCTGATAACTAACCCCAACCATATGCTCTCTCCAAGAGACACATCTCCCCTACAAGGACAAGCATAGACTCAAAGTGCAAGGGTGGAAATTGACACTCCAAGCAAATGGTACCCAGAGAAAATCAGGTGTAGCCATAATGATATCAGATGAAACAGACTTCAAGGTGAAAGAGATAACAAGAGACAAAGATGGACATTTCATAATGGTGAAGGGACTGTACAACAAGAAGACATAACAGTCATCAATATTTATGCCCCCAATCAGGGAGCACCAAATACCCCAAGCAACTCCTAACAGAACTAAAGGGAGAAATTGACCAAAACACAATTATACTAGGGGACTTAAATACATCATTGACAGCTATGGATAGATCATCCAAACAGAAAACAATTAACGAAATAGTAGCCCTAAATGACACATTAGATGAAATGGACATAATTGACATTTATAGAGCACTTCATCCTAAAACATCAGACTATACATTCTTTTCTAGTGTACATGGAACATTCTCAAGGATAGACCATATATTGGGACATAAAATCAGTCTCAACAAATTTAAGAAGATTGAAATCATACCATGCATATTCTCTGATCACAAGGCTTTGAAATTGGATATCAACTGTAAAAAGAAAGCGGAAAAACACAAATACATGGAGATTAAACAACATACTTTTAAAGAAGGGCTGGGTCAAAGAAGAAATTAGAGGAGAGATCAAAAGATACATAGAAACAAATGACAATGAAAATACATCCTACCAAAATTTTTGGGATGCAGCAAAAACAGTTTTAAGAGGAAATTTATCTCATTACAGGCCTATCTCAAGAAACAAGAAAACTCCCAAATAAATAACCTCATGTTACACCTTAAAGAACTAGAAAAAGAAGAACAAGTAAAACCCAAGGTCAGCAGAAGAAAGGAAATAATAAAAATTAGAGCAGAACTAAATGAAATAGAGAACAAAAAGACAATAGAAAAAATTAATGTGACAAAGAGCTGGTTCTTTGAAAAGATTAACAAAATTGACAAACCCTTCGCTATACTTACTAAGATAAAAAGAGAAGACACTGATTAACAAAATCAGAAACGTAAAAGGGGAAGTTATCACGGACACCACAGAAATACAAAGGATCATCCAAGAATACTATGAAGGACTATATGCCACCAAATTCAACAACCTAGAAGAAATGGACAAGTTCTTAGAAACATATAGCCTTCAAGGCTGAACCATGAAGAACTGGAAAATCTAAACAGACCGATCACCAATGTGAAATTGAATCAGTCATCCAAAACCTTCCCAAAAGCAAAAGTCCGGGACCAGATGGCTTCACTAGTGAATTCTACCAAACCTTCAAAGAGGATCTAATACCAATTCTGCACAAACTCTTCCAAAAATTGAAGAAGAGACAGTACTCCCTAACTCATTTTATGAGGCCAACATTACCCTGATACCAAAACCTGGTAAGGACAGCACAAAAAAGAAAACTACAGACCAATATCTCTAATGAATACCGATGCAAAAATCCTAAATAAAATTCTAGCAAATCGAATACAACAATGCATTAAAAAGATTATTCATCACGACCAAGTGGGGTTCATCCTCGGGCACAAGGATGGTTCAACATCCATAAATCCATCAATGTGATACATCACATAAACAAAATAAAGGACAAAAATCATATGATTATATCAATTGATGCAGAAAAGCATTTGACAAGATACAACATCCATTTATGATTAAAACACTTAATAAAATGGGTATAGAAGGAAAATACCTTAACATAATAAAGGCCATATATGACAAGCCCTCTGCTAATCTCATAATTAATGGAGAAAACTGAAGCCCTTTGCTCTACGTTCAGGAACACGACAGGGATGTCCCCTATCACCTCTGCTTTTCAACATAGTGTTAAAGTCCTTGCCAGAGCAATCAGGCAAGAGAAAGAAATAAAAGGCATCCAAATTGGGAATGAAGAAGTTAAATTATCACTCTTGCAGATGACATGATGCTATATATAGAAAACCCTAAAGACTCCACCAAAAAGCTATTAGAAACAATCAACGAATACAGTAAAGTTGCGGCTACAAAATCAACGCACAAAAGTCCATTGCCTTCCTATATACTAACAATGAAATCTCAGAAAAGAAATAAAAAACAATTCCTTTTGCAATTGCAGCAAAAAGAATAAAATACCTAGGAATAAACTTAACCAAGGATGTGAAAGACCTATATGCTGAAAACTATAAGACATTTTTGAAAGAAATTGAAGAAGACACATAGAAATGGAAAGACATTCCGTGCTCATGGATTGGAAGAATCAACATAGTTAAAATGGCCATAGTACCCAAAGCAATATACAGATTCAATGCAATCCCCATCAAAATCCCAATGGCATATTTTAAAGAAATAGAACAAAAAATCATCAGATTTGTTTGGAACCACAAAAGACCCCGAGTAGCCAAAGCAATCTTAAGAAAAAAGAACTATAATGGAGGTATCACACTTCCTGACTTTGGCTTGTACTACAGGGCTACAATAATCAAAACAGCATGATATTGGCAGAAAAACAGACACATAGACCCATGGAATAGAATTCAGAACCTAGAAATAAAACCACATAAATATGGACAGATAATTTTTGACAAAGACGCTGAAAACATACAATGGAGCAAAGACAGCCTCTTCAATAAATGGTGGTGGGGGGATTGGATAGCCACGCAAAAGAATGAAACTGGACTGCTATTTGTCACCATGTACCAAAGTTAATTCAGATTGGATCAAAAAAGTAAACCCAACCATATGCTGTCTCCAAGAGACACATCTCAGCTACAATGACAGGCACAGACTCAAAGTGAAAGGGTGGAAACTGACACTCCAAGCAAATGGTATCCAGAGAAAACCAGGTGTAGCCATAATTATACCAGATGAAACAGACTTCAGGGTGAAAAAGGTAACAAGACACGAAAGTGGACATTTCATCATGATAAAGGGGACAACAAGAAGACATAACAGTCATCAATATTTATGCCCCCAACCAGGGAGCACCGAAATATACCAAGCAACTACTAAGAACTAAAGGGAGAAATTTACCAAAACACAATTATACTAGGGGACCTAAATACATCATTGAGAGCTATCGATATATCATCCAAACAGAAAATAAATAATGAAATAGCAGATCTAAATGACACATTAGATGAAATGGACATAATTGACATTTATAGAGCACTTCATCCTAAAACATCAGACTATACACTTTTTTCTAGTGGACAGGGAACATTCTCAAGGATAGACCATACATGGGGAAATAAAACTAGACTCAGCAAATTTAAGAAGACTGAAATCATACCAAGCATATCCTCTGATCACAAGGCTTTGAAATTGGATATCAACTGCAAAAAGAAAGCAGGAGAAAACACAAATACATGGAGATTAAACAACATCCTCTTAAAGAATGACCAAGTGAAAGAAGAAATTAGAGGAGAGATCAAAAGATGCATAGAAACAAATGAGAATGAAAATACATCCTACCAAAATTTTTGGGATTCAGCAAAAGCAGTTTTAAGATGGAAATTTATACCATTACAGGCCTATCTCAAGAAACAAGAAAAATCCCAAATAAATAACCTCTCGTTACACCTTAAAGAACTAGAAAAAGAAGAACAAATGAAACCCAAGGTCAGCATAAGAAAGGAAATAATAAAAATCAGAGCAGAATTAAATGAAATAGAGAACAAAAAAACAATAGAAAAAATTAATGTGACAAAGAGCTGGTTCTTTGAAAAGATTAACAAAATTGACAAACCCTTGGCTAGACTCACTAAGATAAAAAGAGACAAGACACTAATAAACAAAATCAGAAATGAAAAAGGGGAAGTTATCACGGATGCTACAGAAATACAAAGGTTCATCCAAGAATACTGCAAAGGACTACATGCCACCAAATTTAATAACCTAGAAGAAATGGACAAGTTTTTAGAAACATATAGCATTCCTAGGCTGAACCATGAAGAATTGGAAACCAGACCGATCACCAGCAACGAAATTGATTCAGTCATCCAAAATCTTCCCAAAAGCAAAAGTCTAGGACCAGATGGCTTTACTACTGATTTCTACCAAAACCTTCAAAGAGGATCTAATACCTGTCCTATTCAAACTCTTCCAAAAAATTGAAGAAGAGACAATACTCCCTAACTCATTTTATGAGGCCAACGTTACCCTGATACCAAAACCAGGTAAGGATAACACAAAAAAAGAAAACTACAGACCAATATCTCTGATGAACACAGATGCAAAAATCCTAAACAAAATTCTAGCAAATCGAATGCAACAATGCATTAAAAAGATTATTCATCACGACCAAGTGGGGTTCATCCCCGGGGCACAAGGATGGTTCAACATCCGCAAATACATCAATGTGATACATCACATAAACAAAACAAAGGACAAAAATCATATGATTATATCAATTGATGCAGAAAAAGCATTTGACAAGATACAACATCCATTTATGAATAAAACACTTAATAAAAATAGGTATAGAAGGAAAATACCTTAACATAATAAAGGCCATATATGACAAACCCTCAGCTAAACTCATAATTAATGGTGAAAAACTGAAGCCCTTTGCTCTACATTCAGGAACACGACAGGGCTGTCCCCTATCACCTCTGCTTTTCAACAGAGTGTTGGAAGTCCTTGCCAGAGCAATCAGGCAAGAGAAAGAAATAAGAGGCATCCAAATTGGGAATTAAGAAGTCAAACTGTCACTCTTTGCAGATGACATGATGCTATATGTAGAAAACCCTAAAGACTCCACCAAAAAGCTATTAGAAACAAGCAACGAATAACAGTAAAGTTGCCGGCTACAAAATCAACGTACAGAAGTCCATTGCATTCCTATATACTAACAATAAAATCTCAGGAAAAGAAATTAAAAAAAAACAATTCCTTTTGCAATTGCAGCAAAAAGAATAAAATACCTAGGAATAAACTTAACCAAGGATGTGAAAGACCTATATGCTGAAAACTATAAGACATTTTAAAAAGAAATTGAAGAAGACACAAAGAAATGGAAAGACATTCCGTGCTCATGGATTGGAAAAATCAATATCGTTAAAATGGCCATATTACCCAAAGCAATATACAGATTTAATGCAATCCCCATCAAAATCCCAATGGCATTTTTTAAAGAAGTAGAACAAAAATCATCAGATTTGTTTGGAACCACAAAAGACCCCGAATAGCCAAAGCAATCTTAAGAAAAAAGAACAGTGCTGGAGGTATCACACTCCCTGACTTTAACCTGTACTATACGGCTACAATAATCAAAACAGCATGGTATTGGCAGAAAAACAGACATAGACCAATGGAATAGAATTGAGAACCCAGAAATAAAACCACATAAATATGGACAGATAATTTTTGACAAAGAAGCAAAAAACATGCAATGGAGAAAAGACAGCCTCTTCAATAAATGGTGCTGGGAGAATTGGATAGCCACGTGCAAAAGAATGAAACTGGACTGCTATCTGTCACCATGTACCAAAATTAATTCAAAATGGATCAAAGACTTAAGCATAAGACCTGACACAATAAACTGCATAGAAGAAAACATAGGTGCTAAACTTATGGACCTTGGGTTCAAAGAGCATTTCATGAGTTTGACTCCAAAGGCAAGGGAAGTAAAAGCTAAAATAAATGAATGGGACTATATGAAACTTAAAAGCTTCTGCACAGCAAAAGAAACCATCAACAAAATACAGAGGCAACCAACTGAATGGGAAAAGATTTTTGCAAACAGTGCCTCCAAAATATACAAGGAACTCATGCAACTCAACAACAAAAAAACAAACAACCCAATTGAAAAATGGGCAGACGACCTGAAGAGACATTTCTCCAAAGAGGACATACAAATGGCAACTAGACATATGAAAAAATGCTCAACATCACTAATCATCAGAGAAATGCAAATCAAAACCACAATGAGATATCACCTAACCCCAGTCAGAATGGCTATCATCAACAAGACAAATAGTAACAAGTGTTGGAGAGGCTATGGAGAAAAAGGAACCCTCACCCACTGTTGGTGGGAATGCAGACTGGTGCAGCCGTTATGGAAGGCAGTGTGGAGGTTCCTCAAAAAATTAATATTCTAATTAACTCAGAAAGTTATTGCTTACTGAAGATTTAAAATATTTTTAAAATATGGATATTTTATGTTACATTTTGTTAAATTGCTAATAACAAATTGAGCAATTTTGGTAATAAACATAATTCAATCTCATTTATAAAAAAAAAAAAGAAGTGAATGGATGAGCATGTGGGCTACCATTCTCCCAAATAGGCAAACAACATTTCGCCCTATTAGTGAGTCCTTGTCCACCAGTCCAACAATAAAGGCCTTGCTTATCTTCCAAGAATTTCAACAGAAAACAAGCCTCTTCACGTATTCATAGATACTCAGAATCCCTCAATTTGCCAATCACAATAATGTCCTAGCAGTCTCTAGGTGGCTTCGTCTGGAGTTGAGTCTCCACTGACACACACCCTCAGAGGAGGATTTTTCAGGTGCCAGTACAGGACTGTCTTCAAACTGTTCTGATTGCTTCCCTTTCAGACAGTTGAGACCTAATCCCAGGAATGGGTCTGAAATGAAAAAATGACCAAGGAATGCCAGCAAATGAAATCAAATAAGTAAACTATGAGCAAATCCACATAGGAAACATGAACTGTGGGTCAAAAGAACTGTATCTATGTGCTTCATTCTCCTGTCCTGCTGATCACATTAAAGCAGGATGATTACACATCTCAATTTTCCCAGGGCATGGCCAGTTTACTTTCAAAAATGTTCTGCTTTGGACGATATATTATAGATCACTTTACCTAAAAGCAAATTTAAACCAGCCAAAGGGATAAATTAAAGTTTTCTTTATTGACCTTCAGGCCCCTCATCCAATGGGCTTCTTTCATCTTGTGCTCATGATTTCGTCTCCCTGAATTACATAAGTGATTCTTCCCTCTTCACCACTGGTACAAATCCTCCTTTTCCTTCAAGCCTCAGCCGAAGGTCCTTCAGGAAGCCTTCTCCGTGTACTCTAACCTCCATAGATCTCTCCTTTCTTTGACCTTCCAGCACATCATTTGGCACCCTCTGAGAGTTTAACACTAGTTTCAAGTTGTTTTCGTATGTGTAACTACAACAGTTGTAAGTTATTCAAGGAGAATATCTATGTCTAATTACTTTTTTAATACCCCTTATACACATAATCTAGCTCTGTGACAAGGACATAATAGCTATTCAATAAATATTTTATTTCCAAACCTGCCTAACCAGCTGGCTTGAGGACATAACAAGAAGAGTCCAGGTACCTCCCACTGCTGAATCCTTCTCTCACAGCACCCTGTACTTTTCCTTTAAAGCACTTAACACAGGTTGTAATTATATGTTAATTTGTATAGTTTTTGTTTAATGTCAGCCTCCTCGTTATACTGTAAGGTCCAAGAGGACAGGACGTTTGTGTGTCTGTTCAGTACTATATACTTAAGATCCATCACAGTGCCTAGCAGTGTTCAAAAAAAATCTGCTGATTGGATGGATGTTAGATGCGCAGACAGGTGGATAATGGAAAAAGAAAAATGATCTCGAAGTGATTTATAAAGAAAGCAGAAACTTAAATTGTAGGGACTTAAACATTTGAGAAATGAACCTGCTTACATTTCTGAAAAGGTCATGTGGTGGTATGTCACAGGCGTATTAAAACCTCCTTTCCTCAGAAAGAGCTAGAATAGCTAGGCCTGCGGCCCCATCCTATCTAGGATCTGAGACATGAGTGACCATTTCATGGGGATGGTATCATTATTTCTCCTTGTTATATAGATTGCTAAAATACAAAAACCATTGTTTCAAGAAGACAGACGAAACCTAACAGCCCTAGTGAATAGGCTCAAAGGCACTCAAGGACCAACCAAGCTCCCAAGAGCATTTCATGCATCGCTTCAGAGTTGACAGCTCTGAAGCACACAGCACAACCTAACTTAATTGACCCAAAATCAGCAACATGAGATGTGCTGACAGTTATGAATTGGTGTGGCAAACTGGGCTGTACAATTGCTATTTTTATAGTTAGATCAATATATATACACTATAAAATACTGAGGAAGAGAAATATAAAGAAAATCAGCATAATATTGGAACCCTAGGCAGACTGCTAATTAATTGAAAGGCCTGACATATGCTTTAGAATTGAAAAACACTCATATTTCTGCTCTCATTTAATCCTTACAACATTACCATATAGTAAATAAAATATTATCTCTTTTTTACTTATTTATGGAAATTTGGGAATCAGAGAGGGACAACCAGCAAGTAGCCAAGATAAAATGCACGTGTCTTCTGACCCCAGGCTCATTTCACTACACTTTGCACACCTTCAAGTGAACTGCACCTTTCAGTTCTTAAACCAACTGATTTCTTTCTTCCTCAGCATATGATCATGACAAGAATGCCAATTTATGGGAAATTAGTACAGTGTATGGGAAATGAAAAGCCTCTAACGGCATTTCCTGGTACCCCTCTCCATCCCTCCACCTACACTAGAAGTGTGCTCAGTGGGTGAATGGGAAACGAAGCAGCAGCAGGGTGTCCAGGACGTACAACGAAATAACCCTAGAGTCTGATCTCTCTCGGAAGTTCTGCTCAACTGGCAAAAAAGCTTCTGCTCTAGCTGGGACCAGCCCAGCTGGAGAAAGCAAACCATAACAATAACTAGTATCACATTTCTAATATAGCAAAGGAAAATTTTAAAAGCTTGACACAGGGCACTGGGGAAAGTCGTGGATTTCCGGGATCTAAAATTTGGCCTCATCTTTCTCTGAAACAATGAGCCCCCTGAGTCTATCCCTTACTTCGCAGTTGAGGTCACTCCCTCATTACCTTTCATCTAGTCAATTAACACAGCCTTCTAACTTGTTTCCACGCCTGCAACTTGCCCTCCTTTCAGTCCCCCTCCCACACAATGCACTCTTCAGATGGCATTTCCTCTTGAAACCTTCCTTGGTTCCTCCCAGCCTAGCCCTTTTGGCATTACCCCTCCCTCCTATGCTGCAATAGCACTCCTCAGAACTACAGTGTATCTCCCCACATATACTAAAACTCCCCAAGGCAGCATCTTGTCTGCACAGTCTAAAGTCTTAGATGTAGAATATGTTCAATAAATGTTTATCAAATTGATCCAGTTATGCTTTATTTCTGCCCTTAAAATCTAGCTTGTTAGGGAAGCAGGATATTCAGTGGGGAACAGCAAGTATGTTTTCTGGGAGAGGCACTCCTATTTCATAGTCTCCCAATGTGTCACCTGCTCCCACTGGCTTTAGAGGACACTGAATACAGAGGGGCCTGGAGCGGCAATGCTCAGCCACATCACTTGTGTGACTGTGTGATCACGTTCAGTCACTCTGCTTATCACAAGGCAGGCGGGAAGGTGACCAACACCTTTCGATCTTTCCTCAAAAGGTTTCAAATCTTGGGGCCAGTCCGGTAGAGTTGAACAGCACCCTCCACAACTACGATTGAAAGGACAACAACTTGACTTGGAAAAAACCCTGGAAGTACACACTGTTCCCCAATAAAGTCCTGTTCACCTACCCCAATAAAAAAAAAAAAAAAAATCTTAAAAAAAAAGATTTCAAATCTTTTCCAGTGAGAAGTACACAAGCATCAAGTTTCTTCTCCTTGTTCCAAGGGCACTAAGTTTCACTTTGTTAACAGGATCTGCTGTCTGTCCCCTCAGAGCTAGAGGTCTTTCCAGGTCCAGTTTGTCACAGTTTTCTCAACTCCAAAACGAAGGCACAATAAAGACCTACCCAAGTACTATATCAAATAAGCCAGGCACCAAAGAACATGTGTTATGCAGAGAACCCTCACTGCTGCTTCTCTTTCCAGCTCTCTGCTCTTAATACTCCAATTCTGACAATGTTTCAAATATCAATCCATACATGTCCCTACCACTTTTCATGGTCTCACACTCCGCCAATGCCTTCCCTCCTCCCTCCTTATTCAACTTAAGGCCAATAATCATATTATTTCCCTGCATAAACCCTCAATTCCCTTGCCCTTTCTTTGGCTAAAACCCAACCCTACACACAAAGACAGGCACATGAATGTTCAAAGCAGCATAATTCATAATAACCAAAAAGTAGAAATAACCCAAATGTCCATCAACTGGTGAAGGCATAAACAAAATGGGTATATGCATACAATGAATATTATTCAGCAATAAAAAGGGACAGTCACTGATATGCTATAATATGAATGAACCTCAAAAACATGCTAAGTGAAAAAAGCCAGACACAGAACCCCACATATTACATGATTCCATTTATATGAAAGGTTCAGAAAAGGCAAATCTATAGAAAGAAGGTAAATGAGTGGTTCCCTGGAGCTGGGGGTGGGAATTAGGGATTGGACTAGGGTGGTTGGAATGTTCTAAAATTGAATTGTGGTGATGGTTGCACAACTTTGTAAATTTACTAATAATTATTGAATTCCACACTTAAAATGGGTAAATTTTATGTTATGTAAATTATACTTCAATAAAGTTTTATTTTTTAAACAAACTTTGGTTCAATTCACCTATTTTTGTGATTCACTAGCTATAAATAACTGAAGAAGATAAAAGCAACTACACTGGCCCCACTTAAAACTCAAGTGACTTCTTGATCCTGTCCTCAATCATACTATAGTTCTCAAGCTCTTTTTATCTCCTACTCTCTTCAACCATTTCGCACCTTCTCTCTCCTCTAATCTCCAACACCTCATCCCCTACTCTTCCTTCTCATCTGATAATCCTACTTCGTACTTCACTGAGAAAACTGAGGCCATCAGAAGAGAACTGTCAGATTCCCATCATCACACCTACCCCTTGCCTGTTACAATTATGCTCTGTCTAGTAGCTATGTTTGTGTGGCTATTTAAATTAATTAAGACTAAGTAAAATTAAAAATTCATTTCCTCAGTCTTACTAGTCACATTTCAAATGCTCAATAGCTACATGTGGCTTGTAGCCTCCATATTGGACAGGGCAGCTATAGAACATCTCCATCACTCAAGAAGTTCTGTTGGACAGTGCTGTTCAGAGATGATCTATCTGTACATCTATCTAAAACATATCCTTTACTTAATACGCATCTCCTCTCACCTAACTCAAACAGCATTGTTCCAGCAATTCTGTCCTTTCTCCTACATGATCAGTTTTCAGCTCTATAAGAGATCATTTCCATCAGTATATAACTATGACTGTTATTTTCCTCATCTTAAAAAAATAAAAGAGGAGCAGTTTGGAGTGTTGAAAAAGTTTTGGAAATAGATAATGGTATTCTCAACACACACAAAAAATGATAAATATGTGATATGATAAAGGTGTCAGCTCATGGTACTGTAGTAATCATATTGCAATATACAGAGGGTGCCAAAAAAATGTATACACATTTTAAGAAAGGAAAGAACTAGTAAAATTGTAATATTTGATACATACTGATAAAAAGATGAACACAAGTCACTTTTGACTTCTGCAATTACAAGAGGTGTTCAAAGTGGTTACCATCAGCATCCAGATACTTCTGATTACAGCAAACTATTGCTTGAGCAACGTTGACCAAAGGGTCCACTTGTGTACATTTTTTTGACACCACTGGTAGAAATATTTAAAATGGCACATTTTATGTAATATATATGATATCATAATAAAAAAAAATTTAAGGACAAAAACCTATTCTAGTCATCACTTACCCTGCACCCGTTACAGTTACAGCCCTATTCCTGTGTGTCCCTTTATTGAAAAACTCTTCAAAAGACTTGCCTATATTGACCTTCGCCAATTCTTGTCCTTTGTTTTTGCTTTGACCCCTCTCATCTCTCAAGTCCCTACGCCCCCACCACTGCACCAAAACTGCTTTCCTCAGCTGCCAAATCCAATAGACAGTTTTTATTCTTCATCTTCCTTGATTTATCAGCAGCTTCTGATTACTCCCTTCTCCCGAAAACCTTTTCTTCTCTGTTTCTGAGTCCAGACCTGCCTCTCAAGACCTGTTCCTCTACCTTTCGCTCTCTGTGGACATCTGGAATCTTGGGCTATGCCCTGAACCTCTTTAACACGTTGCGTACGGATCACGAGAATCTTCGTTTTTTTCTGAGCCATGCATTAAGGACGGATAACGAGAATTCTCGTTTTCACTGTTGACTCTTCTTACTTTGCATATTTTATTGAATTATTTGTAGAATAATTATTTATAGAATAATTTATTTGTAGAATCTATTATTTATAGAAAAACAATAAATGACATAGAAGCATTTACGCTTTAAAGAGTGCATTTTAAAGTAATTTCTTTTAAAAACCTGCCGGAACAGAGGGGTATGAGGGATTCAAACCCCGCCGTACGCAACATGTTAACTTCACCTCTGGACCTCTGCCACAGACACCCTGACCACTTCAACTCATCCCCCCATTATTCCTTCACCTGAATGTCCTGACTTCCCTCTTATCCTTAATTCTGAGACCTCTCTAAAAAGCCAGCCAAGCCCTGGTGTATTTGGTCTCTCTATTTAAGATTTAGTAAGGCATGTCCCATCCCTGACTGAGCCCTGAGCCCAAAAATAGTGGCTATGAACTTCCAGTTCCTTAAAGGACATAGTCAATCTTCCTAATAGTGTTAGAATACCCTCTGTTAAGGTAGCTGAGGTTGGTTGCCAAAAATAATCAATGTCAAATACTTATTTGCATTTTCTTCAGTAAATCTACATGCTTTACTTAGATTTTTTTTTATTTAGATGATACCAGAATATATTTTACATTCTGGTGCCTAGAAACAGAGCACACTCAGATTTCTCAGGAAACTGGACAAGGATAGAAGATGTGTTTGAGTCCAAATAAAAATAAAATAAAATGATGGCTATGAGAGTTAGCACACGACTACAAGTTATTCAACCTTAGATTCCAATGTTCACCCTTACTAATCTTAGTATCTCTCTTAGGATTACAGCCACATACCTAGAAGCATCAAGGAATGGTCTGTAGGCCAAGCTGATCCATTCTTCTTTATTGGATGAATATTTCGGCTCCCGGGGTGTTTCTCTCATGGTGTCCAAATCCACTAAATAATGGCATTTACTGATGTCAATCTGCAATGGAGAAAGGCCAACTCTTGATCAGTAATTGCAAAGGTCCTTTCAGGGTGAGGAACAGCAATTGCAATCCTAAGCATTCCCACAGGGCTTCAGAAACAAAAACATCCAAGTCCTCTGAAGATGTTACCTGTGCTCTCTCCACTCAGAGAAGAGCGTTGGGTGTTGGGGTATTATGTAGGCTCCTAGGGGTAAGAGGGAGACCTGCACTCACCCACCCAAATATGTATGTAAGCTTTAGAAGTTTTGACTCTAGTTTGGGTATTAAGTCCCTCTAGCCTTAGAAGCACTTCTGAAGCTAGTATGAGCCCACAACCTACCTAAAAAACTATCTTCTGCTCACTATCAATCCCTTCCAATCTATCACCTCTTATTCCAGAGACTGAAAGGGTACAACTGAACACACATGCTAATGTGTGAGGAAGCCCCGTCTTTGCTGACAGAACCATGTGAGGTTACCCTACACCTCGTAAATGGTACAGAAATATATGTATTGTTTCCTTCAAAAATTGAACAGAACCAATAGAGAAATGGGAACTGTTCCTGCAGCAAAACATCAATGAAACTAAATATCAGAACTGCAAGAGTGGAGAGAGATTATGAAAAATACATATAGAAACTACAAGCAAAACTATACTCATTCAGTTGCTCATAAGATGGATCCAACAGAACATCACAGGTACTCATAAGAAAATATTAATACATTTCATTTAAAATCATGGTGCTATTATTCTCACAAAATTAATTGAATGGAGCATGCTACAAAATCTGGAGGATACTTCTGCAGTTAAATAGATCATTTCAAACAATAAATACATTCTTTCTCTCATCTCAGCCATTAGAAGCCATTAGAATATTTGACAGCCACAGGGAAATTCTTAAGCCTTTTTCATTTTAAAAAAAGTTTTATTTTTTTTATTTTTATCTTTTTTAATAAAAAAAATTTTATTTACTTAGAAGCATTCAGAATGTCAACAAAAATTTTTTTGCAATTACAGAGTGGTATTCAGTTAACAGAATAATAATTATTTTGGATAAGTTGCATCAAAAAAAATTTTATTTTTAAATTAAAAATAAAGATAATGCTAAGTTTCTGTGAGGTTAAATAAAAACCCAAATATGGAAAACATCTTTGTGATACTGTGATTTATAATAAATATATATGTTGGTCTTTGTCCATGGTCCCTGGCTCACAGCTCCCAAAACCCTTGTTGTTTCCTAATCGATAAGAACAATGAGAGCATCTTGTGTTATAATAGTTGGTCTCTGGTTCTCAGTTCCTGAAATTCCTTCAAAGCAGTAAGGTGAAAGGGGTGTCTTGTTATTCATAACAAGCCCCTTTTCAACCACAACTGAGTTTATGAAAATAGGGTAACTTTTGGAAAGCACCTAAAGAGCAGGGGAAGGCTGGTTACCAAACGAACTAATCGTGTGATTAGAAGGTTGGAACTTTCAGTCCCACCCCTGTCCTCCAGGGAATAGAGAGAGGCTGGAGATTGAGTTGAATAACCAACAGCCAACAATTTAAACATGCCTGTGTAATGAGGCCTCCATAAAAACTCAAAAGGACCAATTCTGAGAACTTCCGGGTTGGTGAACACCTGGAGATTCAGGGAGAGTGGCATGCTGGAAGAGAGGAGGGAAGATATGTACCCTTTCCCCAAATCTTGTGCTATGCATCTCTTCCATTTGGCTATTCCTGAATTATATATATCCTTTTATAATAAACTGGTAATCTACTAAGTAAAATAAAATGTTTCTCTGAGTTCTGTGAACTACTCTAGCAAATTAATCAAACCCAAGGAGGGGGGGCATGGGAACCTCCGATTTATAGCCAGTAGGTCAGAAGTAAAGTAACAACCTGGATTTGAGACTGGTGTCTGAGTGTATATGTAGATGTGTGGGAGGGAGGCAGTCTTGTAGGATTGAGCCCCCAAACTGTGGAATCTGGTGCTATCTCCAGGCTGATAGTGCCAGAATTGAGTTGAATTATAGGACGCTCAGCTGGTAACTAGGAATTGTTACTGTGAGGAAACCCACCGGCAAATTGGAAATTGGGTCCCAGAACTCTCTTAATCACTAACGTAGTCAGCTAAAGAAAAGTAAGTCTGAAGAGAAAGAAACTATTATTTTTCACTCTTTTTTTAGATGCTAATAAGTTACTTACATATACAGTAGGTCCTCACTTAATGTTGGCAATAGATTCTGTGACTTTAAGCAAAACCATGTATCACAAAACCAATTTTACTATAGGCTAACTGATACAAACATGAGTTTAAGTTCCTACAGCATCTCATCAACATTATACCAAAACAACGTTGAAGAAAATGAACATTATTCAGGACCCGCTGTATTATTTTTTAAATCATCATATCAAGTCCTATAAGGGATTATTAAGCCCTATTTTATAAATGAGGAAGCCAAGACCCAGACAAGTTAAATAACTTCATTTTTTTCAAGATACATATATTAAGCCCTACCACGTACTAGGCATTAAGTTAGGGCTAATGATACAGAATCAAATAAATAAGCCACAGTTCTTGCCCTAAAAGGATTTACAGTAGTAACCAAAATCACACCAGTATACATCACAGTCATATTTGGACCCAGGTCACTGTGACTTCAAAAGTCATATATCGAGATTGCCAAAAATCAGAGGCACAGTGCCTTTCAGGAGTTCATCTAAATGTTTCTTAAAAATTAAAACCAAAAGACAGGCCTCCTAGAAAGTAAGATTTCAGCAAAGATAAAGACCATGTGAAATATGACTAGATCTATAGCAAATCTCATATTTAATAGTAAAGGGTTGAAACCTTTTTCTTTGGGATCAGGGATAAGTCAAGGTTGCTTATTATTACTACTCTATTCAACACTGTATTAGAGGTCCTAGTCAGCAGGATAAGATAAGAGGAAAAAAAACAAATGGCAGAAGAAATGGGAAGAAACAAAGAAAACTCATTCAGCACAATGATATGATTGCTATATGTAAAATCCAAAAGAACTGACACACAAATTTTTAGAATTAAGAGTTTATCAAACTTTAGACTTATAGGATATAAAATCAATGCCATATATTCCTATATAACAGCAATGAACAATATATAAAATTATGTTTTTTTAATTATGTTATTTTCAAATTATATTACAAAAATATAGTTTATAAGAATTTAAAACATAGTCTTGGAATAAATCTAACAAAAATGGGAAAGTTCTCTAAAAAATTATAGAATTTTATTGATAAAGTCTATTATAATGTGGTTATTCATGTAAATAAAATGAATATTCACATATATGCAATGGAATACTATTCAGTCTTAAAAAGGATATATACTACAACACAGATGAACCTCAAAAACATTATATTAAGTGAATGAAACCTGACACAAAAGATCACATTTCGTATGATTTCATTCATCTGAAATATCCACAACTGGCAAATCCATTGAGACAGAAAGCTTTGCTAAGAATTGGGGGAGTGACTGCTTTATGAGTATGGGGTTCTTTTTAGGGGGTGTGTGAATAAGATGTTCTAAAATTAGATAGTGGTGATGGCTGCACAACATTATGAATGTACTAAAAGCCACTTAGTAGTACGCTTTAAAATCACTGATTGCCATAAAAGTCAACAACTCATTCTCTAGGAGACACATACACACACCCTAAAAGAATTAAAAGCAAGAAGTGAAAACAGATATTTGTATCCAAATGTTCACAGTAGCATTATCCATCACAGACAAAACATGGAAACAACCCAAATGTCCATCAGAGGATGAATGGAGAAACAAAAAGTTTGTTTAAGGGGTACTGAGTTTCAGGTTGGATGATGAAAAGTTCTAGAGATAGAATGGTGATGGTTGCACAACAGTGCGAATAGACTTAACACCACTAAACTGCATACCTAAAAATGGTTAAAATGGTACATTTTATCACAATACAAACTGTTGAAATGATTAATTTTATCTCAAAAAATTTTGATAGACAATAAAGTAGACCTTATTAAATGGAGCGATAAACCTTATACCTAGATTAAAAGACTATTATAAAGATGTTATAAATTGATTGATAGATTAAATGCAATCTTAAAAATCCCAACAAATTTTTTTTGTGTTGTATGAAACTTAACAAGCTGATTCTAAAACATAAATGGAAATGCAGAACAAGGATAGCCAAGACACGCAGAGAAGATCAAGGTGGGGGGCTTACTTACTATAAAGTTAGCATAAGTAAGGCAATGAGCTATTAATGCAGGAATAGGTTGAGACCAATGAAGAGAATAGAGCCTAGAACAAATGTAGGCACATATGGACACTGATTTAAGACAGAAGTGGTACCTCTGAGCAGTGGGGAAAGGACGGTCTCTTCACTAACTGGAACAACTGGATAGTCATTGCGGGGAAAATGAAATTGGACCTCAACCTCACCCCATATACAAAAATCAACTTCAGACTGCTTATAGAACTAAATGTGAAAAGAAAAATGATAAAGCTCTTGGAAGATAATATGGGAGAATATCTTCAAGATCTTATGGTGAAAGTCTTTTTAGACAAGACACAAAAATCATTAACTATAAAAGAAATGATGGATAAATTTTACTACATTAAAATTGAGAATATCAGGCCAGCTCGGTGGCTTAGGCGGTTGGAGCTCTGTGCTCCTAATGCCGAAGGCTGCTGGTTCGATTCCCACATGGGCCAGTGGGCTCTCAACCACAAGGTTACCGGTTCAACTCCTCGAGTCCCACAAGGAATGGTGGGCTCTGTCCCCTGCAACTAAGATTGAACACGGCACCTTGAGCTGAGCTGCAGCTGAGCTCCCTGATGGCTTGGTTGGAGCGCGGGCTCTCAACCACAAGGTTGGCAGTTCGACTCCTTGACTCCCACAAGGGATGGTGGGCTGTGCCCCCTGCAACTAACAACAGCAACTGGACCTGGAGCTGAGCTGTGCCCTCCACAACTACGATTGAAAGGACAACAACCTGACTTGAAAAAAATCCTGGAAGTACACACTGTTCCCCAATAAAGTCCTGTTCCCCTTCCCCAATAAAATCTTTTTAAAAAAATATTGAGAATATCTGTTCATCAGCGACACCATCAAGAGAGTGAAGAGATGAACCGCAGAATCGGTGAAGATGTATGTGACACATTTAACAATCATGGACTCATATTAGAATATATAAAGGATACATTTTAATCACTAAGACAAAGACAGACCTTCCAACAAAAAAATGGGCAAATGACTTGAATAAGTACTTCATAACAAGAAATCTAAATGGCCAAAAACAAATGAAAAAGTGCTAAACCTACTTATTAACCAAGAAAATGTAAATCAAAACAATGAAAAATTACAATACCAAGTGTCGGCCAGAACGTGGAGTAACTCTTAAAACACTGCTGGCGGGAGATTAAGTTGGTATAAGATTTTCAGAAAATTATTTGGCAAATCTACTAAAACTGAACATAATGCATTTCCTATGATCCAACAATTCTACTCCTGGGTATTAGATTGAACCACATGAAATCATTAATATTTGACTGTTTGGTGCACAAAAATGGTAATTTCACATGGTTCAAGTGAAGTATATCCAACAGAAATGCCATGTAACAAAAGACAAGTTCAAGAATGTTCAAAGTGGCATTATTTGCAGTTGGCCCAGATTGGAAATAACTAAACATCCATCAACAGTAAAATAACAAACTGTGGTACAGCCATACAATGAAATACTATACAGTAATAAAAGAGAACAAACTACACCTCTTTGCACCAACATGTGTGATTATTACAAACAAAATGTTGAGTGAAAGGATTAATACAAAAAAAGCATTATGATTCCCTGTATATGAAGTTCAAAAACAGACAAAACTAACTTATATTGTTTAGGAATGCATATAAAAGTAGTAAATGTAAAGAGAAAGGCAAAGAAATTATTATCATAAAAGTCAGGAAACTCCATCTGAAGGGGGAAGTAGACAGTGATCAGAAGGAATTGCTGTTGGAGCTTCTGGGTGCTAGCAACGTTCTAGTGTTTGCCCTGGGTGATGGTTACACAGGTATTTGCTCTGTTATTACCTTATTATTAATTTACTACACACTTATGTATTTGTGCACATATAGGCTCATGGGTCATACACGATCAAAGATTTTTTAAAGTGCATATAAGAACAACTTGGTCATCTCTGGCTTACAGTAAACTCTGTCCTTCCCCACCCACTAACTCGGAGTAATAGTTTCATTCTCTCTCAGCATTATTTACATGTAAAAAATACTTCTGTCTCACATCTGGTTCTACATATGGGCTATTCCTCCAGGGGAGAGAAAGCACACTGAGAATTGACGTCAGACCCAATTCCATTCCACATAATTCTCTAAAAATGATCCTTTGCATAAACACTTCAGGAAGCAGCCTTTTTGGTCTGAACACCCACTCTGTAGCTCCCAAGGATTTTAAAACCATGAAACAAGTTTTTAAAAGCTTTGCAACTACCATGCCTCTGTAATCAAATAGAACCAGCAAGGGGCAGAGACTCTCATGGTTTCATGCCAAGACAATCTCCTTTGTTGAGGGAGCTCTCAGTATGACATTTCAATACTTTATCTCAGCCGGGCCATTTTTGGTCAGGCATACTACAGGTCTGATTATCTAGATCTGGTACTGGGTAGTAATTAATTAATACAAAACTATACCAGTTAGCTTTAGGCTCCAGTCATCACACTATCCATATGCAAACTCCATTTAAAGTTTTTAGAAAGACACCAAGGCAAAATCATATTAATTGAGATACTAATCCATCTTTTAAAATGTAATCCCTTTTCATCTCTCTGGGAAGAAACTGCTGAATATTCTTTTTCCTGGGAAGCAGTTACTGAACAACTAAAACATACAAGGACAAAGGCCTCCAGCAAAAAATGGTTAAGTATGATCAATGGCAGTTTCTCTATTAGAGAAGAAATACGATAATTAGAAAAAGAGCCCTAACAATCAGCAAAATAAAAAGGCAACCTATGAAATGGGAAAAAGATTTGTAAACCATATATCTGATAAGGGGTTAATGCTCAAAATATATAAGGAACTCATATAACTCAATGGCAAAAAAACAAGTAATCTGATTTTAAAATGGGCAAAGAATCTGAAGACACTTTTCCAAAGAAGACATACAGGTACATGAAAAGGTGCTCAAAACCTCCAATCATTAGGGCAATGCAAATCAAAACCACAATGAGATATCAGTCCATACCTGTTAGAATGGCTATTATTAAAAAGATGAGATAACAAATGCTGGCGAGGATGTAGAGAAAAGGAAATCCTTGGTACACTGTTGGTAGAAATATAAACTGGTACAGACATTATGGAAAACAGTAAGGAGGTTCCTCAAAAAATTAAAAATAGAACTCCAGCAATCCCACTTTTGGGTACTGAAGGAATATGAATACCCAATATCTGAAGGAAATGAAATCACTATCTTGAAGAGATATCTGCATCCCCATGTTCACTGCAGCATTATTCACAACAGCCAAGGCAAAGAATCAACCTAAGTGTCCATCAATGGATGAAACATGGTATATACAGAGGGTGCCAAAAAAATGTATACACATTTTAAGAAAGGAAAAAACTATCAAAATTGTAATACTCAATATATACCGAAAACAAAAGATGAATACAAGTCACGTTTGACTTCTGCAATTACAAGAGGTGCTCAAAGTGGTTACCATCAGCGTCCAGACACTTCTGATTACAGAGAACTACTGCTTGAGCAACACTGACCAAAGTGTTCACTTATATACATTTTTTTGGCACCCCCAGTATATACCATACACACAACAATGGAATATTATTCAGCTATAAAAAGAGGGAAACATGGCTATTTGTGACAAAATGAATGAAACTTGAGGACATTATACTAAGTGAAATGTCAGACAGAGAAAGACAAATAATGTATGATCTCACTCGTATGTGGAATCTAAACAAGTCACACTCATAGAAACAGGCTGTGGTTACCAGGGACTGGGGAAATGAAGTGATGTTGGTCAAAAGGTACAAATTTCAGCTATAGGATGACCAAGATCTGGGGATCTAATGTACAGCATGGTGGCTACAGTTAACAAGACAGTGTCGTATGCTTGAAAATCTCCTCAGAAAGTAGATTTTAAATGTTTCACTCTACACACACACAAAATGGTAACTATGTGAGGTGATGGTTAACTAACCTTATTGTGACAATCATTTCAAAATATATACATATATCAAATCATCACAGTGTATACCTTAAACTTATACCTTAAAGTTATATCATTTGTCAATTATATCTCAATAAAGTTGGAAACATTTTTTACTTAAAAAATTAGAAGAGGAGCTCCAAGTCAGAAGCATAGATTCAGGTCTGGGCTCCACCACAAACTAGCTGGATTGACCCATACTCATTTAAGTTTTTATACCTCAATGTTTTCTTTTGTAAAATAAGGATAATACCATTTACCTCAAAGAGTTGCAATGGGGATTAAATGAGATAATCCATTTAAATAAAACTTGTAAACTATAAAGCACTACATTAATAGCTGTAATATTAGAAGGAATCCTTGACTGACTGAAATGTGAGAACTTGACTGATTGAAAGGAACCCTGGAAAACTAGAGCACATTAAAATGAATTATTTTTGTTTTGATTGGTAGTTACTATCAAGTCAAGTTATGCCCAACATGTAGGACAGAAGGGTTACAATATTAACTACTCACTGTCCTCGATTAGCAATGAATTAGCAGCATTTATTAGGTTGGTGCAAAAGTAATTGTGGTTTTTGCAATTATTTTTAACCTTTTAAACCACAATTACTTTTGCACTAACCTAATAGTAAATGATATTAAAATGAATCTTCTGGGCATCATCAAAGCCTTTACTAAGTACCTATTTGGTGAATCCTAAACTAGGGTATATAAAATTCCTATAAGACACATCTGTTATTAAAGTATAATTTAGATCAGGAAACTATATTAGCACATATAAAGTACAGAAAGTATTAAAAGAGCAATCAGAGTTCACAGAGAAAGATATCACTGGGGCCCACAGTAGTTGAAAAGATGTCCTAGAAATGGTGATAAAAGAGAACAGAGGAGAAATGGGAGAAATGAGCAAAGTTTACAGGTGAAACAGGAGGAATATCTGCTTTTCCCAACAGGTATGTGTTTAGAAACAAAACTAGATAGTCTGAGGACTGATAATGGAGGACCAAATCAGGAGAATCAGATTTGGAGCATCAGGAATCTACTCTAGGTTTTTCAGCCAAGGAATAACGTGATTTAAAAATGGATCTCAGGGTCGGCCGGATGGCTCAATTGGTTAGAGAGCAAGCTCTGAACAACAGGGTTGCCAGTTCGATTCCCACATGGGCCAGTGAGCTATGCCCTCCACAACTAAAGACAACGAGCTGCTGCAGAGCTTCCAGGGAGGAGGCCGGATGGCTCAATTGGTTAGAGCGGGAGCTCTCAACAATAAGGGTGCCGATGGTGGGCTGCGCCCCCTGCAACTAAAGATTGAAAACAGCGACTGGACTTGGAGCTGAGCTGCGCCCTCCACAACTAGATTAAAGGGCAACGACTTGGAGCTGATGGGCCCTGGAGAAACACACTGTTCCCCAATATTCGCCAACTAAAAAAAAAAAAAAAAAGAAATGGATCTCAGACAGAGAGGTCCATCCATTCTGGCTATGCTGGGGAGGGTGGAGTGAGGAAGTGCTGAAGGAAAAGGCTGGAAGCAAGGACTCTAGCACGAATGCAGAATCCGGATGTGACGTAATGACGTCTTGAAGTTCTATGGTGGTAGGAATGAAGAAAGGAGAAAGAATAAATCTCAGGTCTATTTCAAAGGAAATCAATGACATCAAGATTTCTAATCCAGTGAACTGGGGAAAAGAGGGGGTTGCAGTGAAGAATCCATTTGGGTGATACTGAGAGATGATAACTTGCGTTTTACACCCACTGAGGTGGGAAGAAGCATGGTATATTCAAGTGATTGACAGAGGGCCCATGGAGTGGTACACTGAGAGTCAGAGTTGTTTTCTGCTCCTACTAGAACACTCCCTGTTTTCACCTTACATTTCTACTCATCCTTCAGATTTCAGCTAAAAATGATCTCTTTAGGAAAGACTTCACTGTCCACTTAAACTAGGACAGCTCCCAAATTACATGCTCTCATAGCAATCAGTACTTAGCAATCCATTAAAACATTTCACAATTACAATTTATGAATTAATTGGGAAATAAGTCAATTCTATGGAAGCTGGGGCTGTGTCTATCTCATTCACTCATGCATTCCAAAAACCTAGCATAGAACAAAGCACTCAGTAGGTGCTAAGTAAATGTATATTTAACAAATGCATACCAGAATGCATGAAAAAAGTGACGTTAAGAGGAGGGAGGAAAAGGTGAAAGCATAGGATGAAGGAGAGAAGAAAAGACTGGAGAGGAGCAGAAAAGCACAGTAAGTTTGGGAGGATGCTTACAGTACTGGGCAGAAGAAAGAAGTGGAACAAGCAAGGGACAGAAGCAACCTTTAGAGAGGTTGTAAGAGAAGAATCAAAGAAGCACACAGTCTTGAAATTTAGGGGGAGAGTGGATTGCAAAACCCACAGAAAGGGTGGGAGGAGACTGAAAACTGAGAAAAGGTAACAACAGGAATGGGTTCAACAGTTGTACCAAACAATAAGTTTATTGGTTTAGAATGCCACGTGGGGACAAAGAAAGAGAGACTAGTCTAACCTTCTTTTCTCGGGGACCCTCCCTGCTGTCTATCCAGCTGCCTGAGCCAAACCCCACGAGTCCTAAGACAGGAAGGATGTGAACTTGCATTTAGCTGGTAATGACAATGACGCACATAGCTGTAAAAATAAAGATCTCTGGCAAGGGCCAGCATGAAGTTCAGGGAACACCAGAGAGAAACCACCTCTATCTATAAGACAGGTCTTATTTCTTAAATGTCACTAAAAATCCTCTGGGAAACAAATGCAATAAAGACTCCAAGAGTTTAAGGGGATAATGTGAAAGATCAGTCGAAATCAACTGTCCTGTAACTTCCAAGGCAAGTGGGAGGTCTGAAGCTGAAAAAACTGTTTAGACACATTGCCCTATAACTAAGTAAAAGTTGGTCATAACTGAGGCTATCAAGCAGCAACAGTGGCTGACATATGGTATGAATTTAATATTTAACTTTTAAGCTGTATTCAGGATGTCTTCTTTCTTTCCAAAACATGTAATAAATTTTGATTCATGACATGTCCTCATATCCCTCTGTGAGCAATGGCAGCAAGGCCCAGGACTTCTTACAGCTGAGCCTTCTAAGCTCTGTGAAGGTAGCGACTGTCTCCTTCATTACCACTGTATCCCTGGTGCCTGGTCCAGCACCTGGCACATGCAGGCATCAAACAGTATTTTGTAGAAGAAAAGAAAGGTCACAAGCTGCAGCAGGATGCCGGACAACTTCAAACACCAAGAGTTAAAAAGTAAGACCAGCTAGCTATCTGTAAGTGCCAAGAATTTCTCCTCTTAGTTCCTAGCCCTGGGAGGAAAATCCAGTTCTTCAAAATACCATACAATAAAGATCAAATCACACTGTAATAAATCTATTTAAAAAATCTCTAGCAAAATGAGTTCAAGCTCCAATAAACTGACTACCAATTTTGAGTAAGGCTAGACAATTCAC
The DNA here is from genome assembly GCF_036562045.2 of Rhinolophus sinicus. NCBI lineage: Eukaryota > Metazoa > Chordata > Mammalia > Chiroptera > Rhinolophidae > Rhinolophus > Rhinolophus sinicus. The sequence continues at coordinate 87,866,217 of NC_133756.1, read as the reverse complement.
CATAACAAGATTTGATTTACTTGAATATTTTATAGAATGAAAAATTCAAGTATGAGAGTTGCCTTGAAAAATCAATTTAAATAATTATTCCTGGACCGCTCTACAGGGATCAGAATTTACAACTTCATTCAGATCTATGCGTACTCCTCTTATTGGGAAGGGGATTAGTGAACTCAAAGAGCACAGAAAATGAACAGAAGAACTACATTTACGAGCAAACCAAAATTCTACATGGATATTCCTTGCTTATTCCCAGTTCATAGACAAGATGCTAGAGATAATTAAGTCCAGTTTTGCAAGCTTACAGAACTTTCTGCACATTAAGAATTTCTCTGAGAAGCTATCTCTTGACTCCATTTTAGCCACAATCTTTTATTATAAAAAATACAAGTATAAAAAGAAATCCTACTGTGTATGTATCCTACTATTTTTGGATGTGAATTATATCAGCAAGCAACTATAAAACAAATGTGGTTTTTTTTTCATTATAAACCAATTAACTTATTCAACAAATACTTCAACAAGTACAGAGCCTGGTACTGGAGTTATAACAACAGCTTGTAAAAGCCCATGCTGTCACGTTGGGAAGACATAGATAATAGTACATGCTAGTTGGTGATAGGTGCTATGAAGAAATTCCAACAAGAAAAGGAGGCAGACTGTGGCATTTGTGGGACTGTGGCTTTTTTTTTTTATCAGTTTCAGGTGTACAAAACAACACATAATGATTAGACATTTACACCCCTCACAAAGTGATAACCCTCCCCCAAGTCTACTACCCCACCTCACTGACATCGTACACAGCTATGACAATACCTTTGACTATATTCCTTACGCTGTACTTTACATCCTGTGACTATATAACAGGGGTGCCAAAAAAAAAGTACACACATGACTTGTATTCATCTTTTGTTTTTGGTACATATTATTACAATTTTAAAACACTTTTTTCCTTTCTTAAAATGTGTATACATTTTTTGGCACCCTCTGTGTGTGTGTGTGCGTGTGTGTGTGTGTGTATTTCAGTTGACATACAATATTGCTTTATATTAGTTTAAGGTGTACAACGCAGTGGTTAGGCATTTATACAATCTCTGAAGTGATCCCCCTGATAAATCCAGTACCCATCTGACAGTCTACACAGTCTTTATAACATTACTGATTATATTCCCCAAACTGTATTTCACATTCCCATGATTTTGTGAATACCAATTTGTACTTCCTAAACCCTTCACCTTTCTCACCCATCCCCTCAACCCCCCTCCCTTCTAGCAACCATCAGTTTTTTCTCTATCTCTGAGTCTATTTCTGTTTTGTTTGCTCATTTATTCTGTTCTTTACATTCCAAATATAAGTGAGAGCATATGGCATTTGTCTTTCTCAGTCTGACTTACTTCACTTAGCATAATATCCTCTAGGTCCATCCATGTTGTCGCAAATGGTAAGATTTCATTCTTTTTATGGCAGAGTAATACTCCATTGTATTCAATTGGTGCAAAAGTAATTGCAGTTTAAAAGGTTAAAAATAATTGCAAAAACCGCAATTACTTTTGCAGCAACCTAATATAAATGTACCACAGTTTCTTTATCTAATTGTCTATTGATGGGCATTTTAGTTGTTTCCATATCTTGGCTATTGTGAATAGCACTATAGTAAACATAGGGGTGCATATATTTTTTCCAATTAGTGAAAACAAAACAAATGTTTGGAAGAGCTAACCTTCTGAAATGACATCATTAGAAAAGCAGAATAATGTTCTAAACACCCTGCCTCCAACTAAGCGCTCTTGTTTAAAATCTATCTAATGTCACCATTTGAGTCAAGAAATGGGACCTCTTTACTCTGCCTCTAGTTAGAGCTAGAGCTCTGTGATTTAGGGAAGTCACTTAACCTAGTCTCAGAGGTTTTACCATCCCTCCAAAGGGACTGGACTGCAAACCACTAAAACCCCTCTCAACTCTAAGAAAGGATCATTATAGGGAAAATAACTTCATCACAATTGTAAATATACTCCACACTGCTGATTCTCCTCTTCTCAAAGCTACTACTGCTCATCATTAAATATGTTTTCATATTGAAAGACAACCCTGCACTGGAGGTAACAAATACATAGGATCCGCTTTTTATATTGCCAAGACTTGGGCAATTAGAAAGTCTGTCTTACTTGTACCACTGAACCTAGCTGAATATACATATCCGTCAGGAATGGCAAAAGCAAAATAAGATCGTTCAGTTCTCTCAATTTGCTGATGTCAAGGTGCTATTTAAAGCCCAGATATATTACTGTTATTCTGACATTGAAAGGAATGTCAGAGAGGGGTAGGGAAATTTTGTGGGCTTGCATGCCTGAAAAAATGTTACCTTTTTACGGAGCTTCTTCAATTGTGAGGGCTTTATCAATATAAAACGTATGATTTGGGAATGGGTTACATGTCTTACCTTGAGAGCCTAGAATCACCGCATAGACCTATCCTGAAACTGGCTGATGACACACACAGAAAGCTCAGCTGTTTCCCTTCCCACTCTCATGTTAGGTATCACTATCACTGTGGCACTCTTTCACTGACCCTGGATACAATCTCATCACGCTTTTCAACCTGGGGCTCCATTAAGCCGTGTCCAATTGATCAGAATTGTCAAATGAACAGAAACTGTTTACCTGCCTTGTGAAATCAGTACCATGGGGTGAACACCCACAATGGTGAGAATGCTACTCAGTGAGGCCAAAGCGCCATCTCTCTCAGTTCTCAACAATATATTTCAATATAAATAAACCTACTACTTTATACAAAATGCATATTAAGAAAACTGAGAAATCATGGGAGATTGCTTAAATTCTTTTGTTTTACAATAGCAAATTCAGGGTTTCTTTTATAAATTTAATTTTTAAAATATCGCTTTATATAAAACATTTTAAGACTACATCTATAATATAGAATGAAATTCATTCATTCTGATAACTAAAGTCAGCATCACTACCATCATTAGGAAAAGCCTATTAAGTATAAAATTAGGAAACAGAAACTGAATCACACAATTTTTCAGAGAATTTCTACTTTAGAAATTCTAAATAAGCTATACAGTTTTTTGTCAAATTTTTCAAGTTTTTCCTTCAAAATTTTGATATTGTCATAATTTAAAAGAGGACCAGGAGAAGATAAACATAGATAGACACCTGCCCTTCAGGAACTTACTACCTAAGATGGACAATACCAGAAAAATAAACTTTAAGTGACATTCAACCAATAGAATAAAGCAATTATGCCAAAGTATAAACACAAAGCAACAGGCAACTAATTTTTGATCATCCAGAGTTGGCAAAATATGCTCACAAAAATCTTTTCCTATTATAATTTTCTCTGCTTAATTGGTCAATTGACATTATGATCAGTTTCTGGTATACATTTTGTGATCCAAAGAGAGGGAATAACTGTTTTGGGGGGGGCGGGGGAATGACTTTTTAAACTCAAACCTTTTTCACAGTTATTTTTATTACCCATTTAAAAGAGTATAAATTCAACAGATGAAGTTCTACCCCAGTTAATACGAGCATCAACCTATGAAATTATATGACTTGTTTCCTACCTAAAACCGTGGGAAAAGCTAGGTAGGGGAAGTGGACTAAAGACAGTGACCAACTTTCTGGTGATTCTTATGTTGGGTTTCAATGTGTAACTTTGTTAGCTTATTTGAAATCCTGTGAATTCCCAAAATATTCTAATATTGATGTGTTAATAGAAAAATGTATTCAGGAGTAGGGATTATTTATGTACTATTTCTTTTATTAACATAGATAATTGAGGGCCGGTTATATTATATGTGTTAAGAGTATAGATTTTTTAAAAGATTAAGTAGATTTTTAAAAGGGAAGTGGATAGTGCATAATTATTGGGAGACTGGGCATGGGAAAATTGTGTCACAGTAACAAGATAAAAAGAAATATCCGTAGCTCTCCCTTGCTCAATCAGCAAGGAACTCCCATAGAAAACAAATCTGCAGCCTGAAGAACAGTTTGGAAGACTAGTTGGAGGAAAGGTAGTAGAAAAGAGTGGCATTATAGGAATAGCAAACGACCTCTGTAAAGCCCACAGGTGTAAGTGAGCCAGACAGGCTAGGTGGCAGAGACTATGTTACACACGGCAGGCTGTGGCTCCCAGGCTTTGAACTAGAGTTTCTATAAATGACCCTGACTGGGATGAATTTCAGAAGCATCTACATGAAAACATACCTAACATAGCTAAAAGGAAAAAGAAAAGTATTCCATCTTCCTCAATATATCAAACTTCATAGGAAACCAGCTAAAACATAAATCTACCAAACACTAAACTGTGCCAACTTACATTAGAAACAAATGACAGAAGAAAGCCAGACTGTTTCTCTCAAGTGATTCTCAGGTCATAGGTAGGACACTGAATGTCTCTGAAACAAAGAGATGATATTTTCAACTTCTTTTCAAGTTAAAGGTTGGGACTTTAGAATAGAAAGATAAGGGAAGTGAACAGTAGATTATAAACAACAGAGTCAAACCATTGGGCTGTTTGCTAAATGAAGAAAAAATTTTAAACTAAAATCTGAAAGAAGAGGAAAAAAAAATCCCAGATAAAATCATAAAATGAGACACTCTAATCCGAAAGATGTGATATTTTTAAAAAGCACGCAGAAGGAAAAACTAAATTTTGAGGAGAAAACAGAGAACAGGCTTAGAAATAAAAATTGATGGCCTCAAATATCAAATATCAACGAAGCATTTAATCTGATATGTTAAAAGAAGGCAGCAAATAAAGAGCAAGAACAGGCACTTTTCCATATTCCTCCTGCTAAGTCTAGCTGAAAACCCTGGACATTATGTATGAAACTAACACAAGATGACTCCAAAAGGTAGAGAAAAGAAGGCAAACCATCTAGGAACCTCCAGACCTGAGGACTAATAGCTTTAGCTAATAATCACTCTACTCCAGCAGTGATAATTAATATTATGTGTCAACTTAGCCAGGCCACAATACCCCGATATTTGGTCAAACACCAGACCAGTTACCGCTGTGAAGGTATTTTTTAGATGAGATTAATATTTATATCAGTAAACTCTGAGTAAAGCAGATTACCCTTTATAATGTGAGTAGGCCCATTCAATCAGTTGAAGGTTTTATGAGACAGAGTGAGGTCCCCTGAGGAAACTTCTGCCTCCAGATTGCCAACATCAATTCTTCCCTGGGTTCGCCTGCCAAACTACCCTGCAGATTTCAGACTTACCATTCCCCTCAACTGTGTGAGTCAATTCCTTAAAATAAATTAAATCTCAGAAAAACTAATAGACACAGATAATAATTTAGTGGTTACCAGAGGGTAAGGGGGAAGGGGCCTGGTAAATGAGGGTAAAGGGGATCCAAAATATGGTGATGGAAGGAGAACTGACTCTGAGTGGTGAACACACAATGTGCTATATAGATGATGTAATACAGAATTGTACACCTGAAATCTATGTAACTTTACTAACAATTGTCACTCCAATAAACTTTAATAAAATAAATAAATAAATAAATAAATCTCCCTCTCTCTCTCTCTCTCTTAGTGTATAAATATATATGCATACATACATGCATACATACACACACACATTCTATTGATCTGTTTCTTTGGAGAACACTTACCAAGACACCAGCCAAAGACCACCCCCCCAAAAAAAATTGATATCCCACCCATAACTCTGACAGTAAATGTCCAATGGAGAGCCTAGACTTCCACCTTCACAGGCAATAATGAGGGGTCCCTCTGTCTGGTCTGGATGGTGTCAGAGAAGATCGAGTAGGGAGACAGGACTTTCAACCACCGAGTAGGGAGACAGAGTTTCCACTCTCCACCTCCCATGGCATCAGTGCAAACGACACAGGAAACCTGGACTTCCACTTTTCCTGGCAGTAGTGAGGCACCGTCCTTCTACATGCTGAGGTGGTGTCAGAGAAGGCCTAGCGGAGAGTCAGGACTTTCACTACTGTCCAGTAGTAACGCGGCCACCCTCCATGATGTCAGTAGAGGCTACTTGAAGCTACTTGGTGAGCAGTGACAAGGCACCCCTGCCCATCTCAGCCAAGGTGATATCAGTAGAGGCCTACTGGCAAGCCTTAACGCTTGCTGCCACCCCTGTAACAAACACCCCTGTCCACCCTTGGGTATCAAGGGAGGCCAACAGTGAATCTGGACTTCCATTTAAATCTGGCAGTAATAAGGCAACACTCCCTTTCTCCTACCAATGTAGGTACAGAGGAGATTGGCTAAAACAGAAAGACTTAATAAGATTCAGAGCCACATAATACTCCAAATGTCCAGGTTTCCATGAAAACTCACTCATCACACTAAGAACAAGGAAGATCTCAACTTGCATTACAAATGACAAGTAGATGCCAACATAGAGATGACAGAGATGTTAGAATTATTTAATGAAGATTTTAAAGTAGCCATGATTAAAAACACTTCAATGAGGGGCGGCTGGATGGCTCAGCTGGTTGGAGCGCCAGCTCTGAGTGGCAGGGTTGCCGGTTTGATTCCCACATGGGCCAGTGAGCTGCGCCCTCTACAGCTAAGATTGTGAACAACAGCTCTCCCTGGAGCTGGGCAGCCATGAGCAGCCGGAGGTTGGCATGAGCTGCCACGATCTGCCACAGGGTGCTGTGAGCAGCCGGTGGCCAGCGTGAGTGGCCAGCAGCTGGCAGAGAGAGCTGCCCTGAGCTGCTGTGAATGGCCAACCGATGACTGGCGACCAATTACCTCAGCTGGGGAGAGCGCAAGGCTCATAATACCAGCATGGACCAGGGAGCTGTGTCCTACACAACTAGACTGAGAAACAAGGGCTTGAACCGGAATGGGTGTGGGGGAAGCGGAAGAAGGGGGAAAAATGAAAAGAAAAAGAAAAGGACAATAACTGAAAGAAAAAGCTCAGTAGATGTGCTCAACAGCAGAAAGGAGGAATCAGAGGAAAGAATCAATGAACTGGAAAATAGAATAATGAAATTACACAATTGGAGTAACAAAAAGTAAAAGGACTGAAAACAAAAATAAATGAAGAGAGCTTCATGGACCGGTAGAACTATGACAAAAGATCTAACATTCATTTAATTGAGTCCCAGAAGGAGAGGAGAAAGGGCAGGGCCGGAAAAATACAAGAAGAAACAATGGCTGAAAGCTTACCAAATTTGGCAGGAATCTTAAACTTACGGAATCAGGAAGTTGAGTGAACTCCAAATAGGACAAACTCAAAGAAATTCACTCCAAGACACATTATAATTCAACTTCTGAAAACTAAAGACAAAGAAAATATCTTGAAAGCTGCCAGAGAAAAATAACATCTTGCCTATAGGGGAGAAACAATTAGGATAACAGAGATTTCTCATCGAAAACCATGAAGCCAGCGGAAGGGGCACAATGTTTTTCAGCTCCTGATAGAAAAGAACTGTCAACACAGCATTCCACATCCAGAGGAAAAAAATTATTTAGGCATGAAGGGGAAATCAAGACATTCTCAAATGAAAACCAAAAGAACCTGTTGCTAGCAGACCTACCCCAAAAGAATGGCTACAGGAATTCTTGAAACAAAAAGGATATGATAAAAGAAGGAATCGTGGAATATTAGGAAAGAAAGAATAACAGAAAAAGTAAGAACATGCATAAAACCAATAGAGTTCCCTCCTCTTAAGTTTTCGAAATTGTTTAAAGTTTAAAGCAAAAATTATAACACATTCTAATGTGGTTCTCAACATATGTAGAGGAAATATTTAAGACAATTATATTATAAACAGAGGAGGCTAAAGGGAGTTAAGATCGCCACACTTCACTTGAACTGATCCAGCCTTCTGGAAAATAGTTTGGCAGTATCTTAGAAAACTAAACATATACCTACCATATAATTCAGCAATGACTTTCCTGGACATTTATCCCAGAGAAAAGAAAACATATCTAACAGGATAGACTCATAATAGCTTTATTTGTAAAAGCCCAAAACTGGAAACAATCAAAATGTCTTTCAATAGGTGAATGGTTAAACAAACTGGTACATCTATACCATGGAATACAACTCAGAAATAAAAAGGAACAAACTACTAATCACACAACTTGGATGTATCTCAAGGGCATTATGTTGAGGAAAAAAAAGCAATCTCAAAGGTGGCATTCCATTTATATAAAATTCTTGGAATAATAAGATTACAGAGCTGGAGAACAAATGAGCGGTTGCTAAGGATTAGGGGTGGTAAAGGTAGTGTAACTGTAAAAAGTAGTACAAAGATCTTTGTGGTGATGACATAGTTCTTAATTTGATTGTATGGTGGTTACATGAATCTACATGTGATACAGTGGCACAGAATTATACTAACGTCAATGTCCTGATTTTGGAATTAACTATAGTTACATTGAGAGAAACTGGATGAAGGGTACCTGTACCCTTCTCTGTACTATCTTTGTAACTTCCTATGAAACTTTATTTCAAAATCTTTTATTTTTAAAATCTTTATTTCAAAAAGTTTTTAAAATTAAAAAAAGCAATAAGAAGCCTCAAGATTTGGGGGGATGGTACATGTGACTGAAATTGGTTAACTTGTGTCTGTAATACCAAGGTATATCTTTCTCAAAACAAACTCAAATAATATAAACTAAATGGCAAAAACTCCTATGAAATCCTCATGAAAAGCCTTCAAAATGAGAATAGAAATAGAGAAAACTGAACATGCTGATGAGACTTGACAGAGGATAAAAACATTAATCAAAAGAGATATCAATCTTGTTTTCTAAAAAATAAACTGCTAATCAGTCCTACAGTAAATACTATGACATTAAGGCAATCAATAATATGAATTTTTTTTTAGTGGGTTAGCATCTTGCTAGGTAACATAAACCTACCTAGTTCTATTCTTTAGTAAAGGCAGGCAGAGACAGCTACAGAAATCGGGGGCTTTGGTAATTTAGGATTGAATTAAAACAAGAGGAAACAGGAGAGTTAGGTATTTCTTTCAGTCTGGGATCTGTTAATAAAGACTGAAAAGGTTCATTAATTAACATCTGTCCGGTGCCGGACCATGTCGGTGATGCAGTGATGGAAAGGGCATGATCCCTGTTCTCAGGACCTTGAAACCTAGTACTCTACCTAGAGTATACCTAGACCTTGAAGAATGGCAGTGCTTGAGTCCTAATTAGTCTAAATTGCTATTATTATCCTGGTTTGGGGAGGCCTCTCTTCAGTTCAAGAAGAGTAAATGAAGGGCTATTTTAGTACTTCAGTTAAAAATTTTCAAATCATCTACTATGTATAAGCCCTATATTAAATACTGTGGAGGTTTCAAAGATTAAGGACAATGACATGAACTCGTCCTTAAATAAATGTATAATTCAGCAGAGAACACACACATACATAAATATATGAGAATAAATGAAATAGGGAAGAAATGAAAAATGCTCTGCCCAATTAACTAAAATCTAGAAACCTCAAACCATTTATTTTCCCCTAAACTTACTCAATTTTCTTTCATCCTTCAAGCATTTGCCTATGTTGTTCCCTTTGACTGGAATATTAATTTCCCCTTCCTCCGCCAGAGAAACCTTCATCTTCCTCTAAGACCCAGATCCTAGCCACCACTTATGTGAAGCTGTTCCCAAAGAAAGAAGTAAGAAGAGTCCTTCCTGTTGGCTCTGTGCTCCCAACACAACATGATGGCACTCATTACATTGTTAAATATTTGAGAAGTGTCTCTTTTACTAAACTCTGAGAGTAAGATTTATGTCCTTTTCTGAATTCATCTTTAGCTTTATCAAAACAATGTATGTGCATAGTTCAAAACTTCAATAGTACAAGGAGCTTATTATGAAAAACAGCAGTACTCTCTTTATTCTCTGATCCCGTTCCTGGAGGCAACTCTTCCTGCTTTTTCTTCTGGTAGCTTTTCATTTTTCAACTATGAAATAATAATACACATTAACTGCTTTTGGTACTCAATACATCTTGGTATGGATCGTTTATTATGCATCATTTCAGGTACACTTTGTGGGTTCCTTCAATCTGAAAAACGATGATCTTCAGTTCTGAGGAATTTTCTCATGTTCTTTGGCAATTTTCTCTCCTCCATTTCATTTGTTCTCTCTTTCTGGACCCTCCATTAGATAAATGTTCAATCCTCTGATCTTTTTTCCTTTTTTTCCTATTTTCTATCTCTCTTTTTTTCTTTTCTTTTTTTTTCTTTTTTCTTTTGTATTGTTATGGTATGGAAGATTTCCTGAACTTTATCTTCTAATCACCCTACTGATTTTTAAAAATCTACATTATCTTATTTTTTAATTTCTTGGCGCTCTTATTTTCTGATTATTCCCTTTTCAAAGCCATATTTTTATTTTATGATTCCCAAAATTTTCTTTTATCCTATCAGGAAACATTGATTATAAAAGATTTTTGATTAAGAAAGTTTTTTTCTGCTTCCTACATTGTTTATTCCTCCCAATTCCTTTTTTTCACCATCATTTATTTTTCTTTCTTTTTTTCTTGGTAGCAAATTTTCTTAAAGGACAGGTCACCTTTGTATTTTCATACATACAGTCGGAAACAATAAAAAGTTCCTGATTTTGAATTAATGGGTGGATGAATGAACCAATAAAGGAACAGAATCAGAAACATTAAAAAAAAAAGCCAGAAGATTGAGGATTAATGATATTGTGCTGGTAAGATTTACGGATCGTGATCTTTTTAAGCCAGTGATCCAGGACTGTTAGGAAGGCCCCAGCCAACAGGTAGTCTCTGGCACACTTACTGGATGGACAGGCCTTCTGTCTGAACCTTAAAAACAGGCAATTTTTTCAATTTTTAAAAAATCTGTATTCAATTCTTTAACTCCCTTCCTACCTGGATAGGAGGGGAGTCTATTTGCATAGTCTATTTGCCACAGCAGCATCCTCTTTTACTTCTAGTTTGTTTGTTTGCTTTTAAAGATTTTATTGGGTTAGGGGAACAGGACTTTATTGGGAAACAGTGTGTAGTTCCAGGACTTTTTTTTTTTTCCAAGTCAAGTGTTGTCCTTTCAATCTTAGTTGTGCAGTGTACCGTTCAGCTTCAAGTTGTTCTTTCAGTCTTAGTTGTGGAGGGCACAGCTCAGCTCCAGGTCCCGTTGCCTGTTACTAGTTGCAGGGGGTGCAGCCCACCATCCCTTGCGGGAGTCGTGGAATTGAACTGGCAACCTTGTGGTTGAGAGGACGAGCTCCAACCAACTGAGCCATCCGGAAGCTCAGTGGCAGCTCAGCTCAAGGTGCCCTGTTCAATCTTTAGTTGCAGGGGGCGCTGCCCACCATCCCTTGCGGGACTCAAGGAATTGAACTGGCAACCTTGTGGTTGAGAGCCCAATGGCCCATGTGGGAATCGAACCGGCAGCCTTCGGAGTGAGGAGCATGGAGCTCTAACCGCCTGAGCCACCGGGCCGGCCCTACTTCTAGGTTTTTAAAAACATTTTTCTGGGGCGGCCGGTTGGCTCAGTTGGTTAGAGCGCAGTGCTCATAACACCCAGGTCACAGGTTCTGTTTCCACATGGGCCAGTGAGCTGCACCCTCCACAACTAGATTGAAAACAATGACTTGACTTGGAGCTGATGGGTCCTGGAAAAACACATTGTTCCCCAATATTCCCTAGTAAAAATTAAAAACAAAACAAAACATTTTTCCTCATAGCTTGGAATAGGTAAACTACATTCATTTCTTCGAAACAATCAAGATCTAGTTTGAAAAAAAAAAAAATCTTAGATATAATGATTGAAATTACTTAACTAAGAAGAGGCCAGAAGGTTAAGAGGTAAAAATTAGTTAATAGAAAATCCATCTCCCAATTTTAAGTTAAAGGTTCTTGTGCTCAAAGACATGAAACCAGAGGTCAGGTAACAGCATGCTGAGCATTGTTTGTAAAGCGTCCAGAGATCTTCTTGATAGTTTCAAAGATTTGATATCTATAGCCCGTTATGGTTATTTATATTTTTAAATAATAAAAGTAAAACATGATTATAATATATTAAATGTATTTTTAATATCGTCAATAATCTTACCACCCAAAGAAAATCACCATCAACCTGTCAATGTATGTCCCAGACTTTATTCTCTGAAGAAACAGATTTTTTCCTCACAAAATCTGATCATGCTATATATCCTGTTTTACTGTGACTATTTTCAGTTTGACATTTCTCAGGCTGAATCCCTGGTAACACCAAGTGACTACTGCCCCTTAGGTCTAAGAGTCAGAATAAAAAAGAATAGTTTCTTCTCTCATTTTTATCAGTATCTCACGTGCAAAATCTGAGAACACGCTCCATAACCACATCATCTACAATTCAAAAATCAAAAGACATGATTTAAATCTGCCTTAAAGTGTAACCAAAGAGCTCATTTTTTTATTTCTTCAGATTTAATCATTCAGTCTTATATCAAAAATAACAAAATTATAGGGTGACATTAACACATGATCATGAAACAAAAATGAGTTTCATTTCATTAGTCACAGGCTACATATCAACCAGCTGCTGAAGCTAAAAATATGCCTTAGCTTAAAATTTTGCAAAATACATGCATTTAAGACTCATTCTGAAAGAAATGTGACTTCTTTCAGTTTCTAACAATCCACTACATGCTTTGGAGAAGAACAAATCAGCATCTCTAAACCAAAAGAAAAAAAGGTGGTGGTGAGGAATTCAAACTAATTTATTGATAATCAACATCACATTGTTTACATCTTATCAATAAATGTATGTTAAGAACGTAACTATTTAACAGCTACAGTTAAAAATGACAGTTTAATATACCACCTCAGATGTAAACAAAAATATATATTCTAAAAGAAAAGAAAAGGCCTGAGACAGAGGTCAAGATAGCAATAATAAAAGGTATGCATTTTGTTGGGAGAGGAGTAAGCGAGGGGAGTTGTGTAATAATAAATACTCTCACAGCTTTTCCTCATCAGCTATTACAGAGATTCTGACAGGGTCATGGAGTCTGTAGTGATGATATCTTCTCAACTCTCAAACATCAGCATAACACTCAAGTAGCATGACACAGCACAGTGTCAGACAGTCATCCATTCTGGGCTAGAAGTAGAATATAGACTTCCACCTCTGGTCATTAGGTGCCATGGCTCAAGGAATAATGTCTCAAGATAATATCTGCCACCATAAAATATTTGATTAGAAAACAGGTAGTGGAATAAGAAATCTAAACACTTCAACTGGATTTCAGGTGTAGTTACAGCAAATTGGAGAGAGATGCAAAGCTATTCCAAGGGTCTTGAAAACTTACAAAGTCATATAAGAAAATACACTTTATTCAGTTCTAGAAAAGAATCACAGGTTCTCCTAACTTCCAGCCCAGTGTTCTTGTCACTACATTATTTTTCCAGCCATTAACATTCTCCCATGATATTTCCTTTTTTAAAAAATAGAAGCACTGAGGCCTAGGAGGAAACATTTGATAGGGAAAGATTTCGAAAGATTTCTGGCTTTTCACTTCTTCTTTCATATATAGTCCAATTAAATTTTTTAAAATAGCCGTCACCCAGAGGCACAGACTGTTTCATAGTTTTATTGTCTACCATACAACCTTGCTAAATACATACTTGTCGATTGAATCTTTAAATGCACAAGTAAAATTTTACTGCACTGTCAAAATGTAAACTCGCAGGTAAAAATTTTTGGTCATTGGGTGGAAGATCATGGAAAGAAACATCACTTAATTTCTAAACACCAATGGATATGGATAATTTCTAAATACACAACGGCAATGGATACTAGGGAATTAATTTTAAAGAAATATGTTGAACAGCCTTCATTTCAATTCTTAGTGGATTCCAATCTTACTCTACTGCACATATTAGAGCAATTCGAATCTGCTTGCTTTGATACTGAAGGCTGATAACAATTGGTGAAAAAATCTATAGGGCGATTTATTTTCTCCTCCAATGAGGACTTCCAATAAAGGTCAGAGAAAGGATTAAAAGAGAAAGAAAAAGAAGAGAGAAAAAAGAAAAGGGAGTAGAGTCTGATCATTTCTATTAACTGATATACACAATAATTACTATGTAAAGTGCCTGGTATATATATGACAGAGCTCTAGAACTGGAAAGTAACCTTTTTAAAAAGTAATGTTCAACCACTTAATGTCTATTCAGCCCTGTTACGTCAAAGAATGATTAACCATTGCATGAAAACATATATTCAACTGATATGCCATATGGTATAAACTACAAGTGACTTTAGAAGTAAGAGGAGGTGTGAAAAGAATATTGGGGATCCTGAACCAGGCTTCTTATCCTAGGACTAATCTTTGTCAAGTTACAACCTCTCTGAGCCTCAGTTTCTTCACCCACAAAATGAAGAACAATAGACTTTATGATATTTTAAATTTCCTTTCAAATCCATTAATTCTTTCCACTGATTAAATGGTAAAAGCAAGGATAAAGAAAAACAAGATATGGAAAGCTTTCACTGAAATATAGTCAGTTCTGTTGTAACACGTGTTTTGAAAACGCAAACATGTTCTAATGCCAACTGACATATTAGGGCACAATTTAAGCATAATTTAATTTTTGCATTTGCTTATCTGTCACTTAATCCACAAGAAAAACTGGGTGAATCCGGGAAACTGCACCCAGTACAGCCATTCAGCATAGGAATATACAAAGTGTATACAAGCACACACTCAAATTTATCTCCCAGCTTCTTCGGCTAACTGCGTGTTATGAGCCACACCCATCCATATTTGGTATTATAACTTTCTGTCATATTTCAGATAACCCTTTCACAAGCTGCAACCCTTCCAACTCCACTTCCACAAGCAAACTTGAGATTTTTTTCAAGGTAAACTAAATGTATCCTCTAAATTGAGACCTGGATTCTGGCAGAAACCCTTGGCATGTACCACTATAAAAATGCCACCTGCTCAATAATGGAATATTTAACAGCTAAATAGCTACCAGGAAAGAATATGAAATAAAAATATATTATTTCTGCAATAAGTTATAATAATGCAGAAACCACAGAACCTTTACAAACACTCACTCCTAATTCTTGATAAACTCAGAGATACAAAAGGTTAAATGAAATAAAGAAGGTCACGCATGTTTCCTAGTTTCCATGCAGACTAGAAATAGGAGACAGACCCAAATAACTTAGCATTGGAGCCAAGGGTTGGCTAAAACCTGTCACTCAGAGCCAAAGGGCAGATAAAAATAATGTTGCTATTTAGCATGCTCAGGAAAAACAGAGAACATACTTATTTTGCCTTTTTGAATGAACCCAGACTTAAAACCAGGACCGACACCAGAAGTAACAAACATAAATATAGTATAGCATGTGCACCTATACGTCCAGCCAAGTTATTTGGCCATTACAGTCTTGAGCCTCGCATCATCTCTTAAAGAACTACAACAATACTTAAAAACACACACACAAAAAAAAACAAGATTTTTGTTTACATATATATGCACATATGTATGCAAGAGAAAAAAGTGAAAGAAAAAAACATCAAAATGGTAACAATAGTTTCATAATGAGATTATAGATGATTGTTTTTCTTACTGATAGATTTTATTATTATTACTTTTATCAACAGAGGAAAACAAATATTTTTTAAACAGTTAACTAAAAGAAATGAATCCCTGGGGCAGCTGGATGGTTCAGATGGTTAGAGTGTGAACTCTAAACAACAGGGTTGCCAGTTCGATTCCCACATGGGCCAATGAGCTGCGCCCTCCACTAGATTGAAGACAACAAGTTGCCACTGAGCTTCCAGAGGGGTGACTGGATGGCTCAGTTGGTTAGAGCAGGAGCTCTCAACAACAAGGTTGCTGGTTCAATTCCCGCATGGGATGGTATGCTGCGCCCCCTGCAACTAAGACTGAAAACAGCGACTGGACTTGGAGCTGAGCTGTGCCCTCCACAACTAGATCGAAGGACGACTTGGGCCTGGGCCCTGGAGAAACACATCATTCCCAAATATTCCCATAAAATTTTTTTTAAAAATTAAAGAAAAAAAATGAATCCCTGATCACAGTACATGCTAAATACGACAGAGAGACATTAAATAGCCAATCTCATAATAATCTTCCAAAATAGGTATGGGGTAGAAATGGTAGCCTAAAATGGCAGTACCATCTTCCAGATAGAAACTGAAATTAGTTGAACAGAGAAGTTAACTAATTCACCAAAGGTCACTAAGATAAGCAACATAACTGGGATTTGAACTCAGGCCTACTTGACTCCAAAGTCCACACTCATTTTTACTACCTTATGCTACCTCTTCCTAAAACATAACTCAACAACATCACTCTGAATTAATTCCCACTCTTTTGACTATCTAGTAGTGTCCCAATAGCGATCATCTGTACATTAAAGCATGCTCTCAGGAGAGTATCTGCAGCTAAAATGAAAATGAACAGTAACAGTTCACCCTGCCCAAGGGTATTTCCACTGTTACAGGAACCAGAGGCTTAAGTTAGAAGGAAGCTGTAATATAAGCCACTTAGTGGAATGCATATCTTCCCTTCTCAGTGGGCCAGGCCAAGTTCATATCCTATGATGTCCTTTTTCATAGCTCATAGCTAAAGCTCACACAGTAAGAATCTCACTCATAAGCCCTGCGAGTCTCCATGGAGATCTAACCAGCCCCAATCTGGGAGACAAAAGGCCAGATGTGGCTGCAGGTTTGCTTCAGAAGAGAACTAAGAAGTCCTGACATAAGAAAACCTAAACAAAATATATTTGACATTTAAATTGTTAAATATTACTTTAATGGACAGGCTGCCCAAAAATGTGCTTTCTAATAATTCTATAAAATAATGTTTTACTGTCCCTGGGAACCAGGAGAACTATCTTCACTGCTCTCACCTTTTCCACAATCAAGGATTTTACTGGTATCAAATGGCAAAAGTGTCATCTTTCCAAGGAACTGAAATAATATCCACATGGGATCTCAGTGTGCGTAAAGACAAGTGGGTAGAAGAGCATGGCCCTGACAGATATTGCTCCATGGACTATGAAAATGGGCTTCACTGACTGTCCATTTGCTAAAACCAGGATAAACTAGTAGTTAGGTCAAAGGTCTAATGATAACTTGCAAGTTCCCCACCATGTATTTTAATGGGCCAAGGAATGATATAAGTTTCAGAATGTGTTTCAAAATGATCTGAAATCAACATAAGAAAATTTCTAGCCCAGCTTAAAAAATATATTGAATAATATGTTTTACACAGAAAATAAAGTAATTTGAAAATAAAAGTGATACTATTCATTCTTTCTCAACAAAAGTTGTTATGTCCCTCACCCTAAAGAAATCACTTTTTGAGAACTCCCCATTTCATCAGTGTTCTAATATGTAAGCCAACAGACTTTAGGGGCAGAACTTTTTTCAAAGTAGTAAAAGGAGAATGTTGCCCTTACGTATCTGGATGGCTCCTCTAGGTTTTGGTCATTCATGTCAGTAGGAACAATCCGGGTGGCCAGTGGTCCCTCCGCAAAAGGTTTTGGTAACTGGCCCCTGAACTCTGATGGGAGGAACTGAAGTTGCCAACTGTCAGAAACACAAATAAGGAGAATAATAAAAACACAGGAGGCTCACAGTGCTAAATGTATTTGAAATAAACAAGCTGAAAAAAAATCCAAAATGTGAAAAACATTTCATTTCACTAGGAGAAAAAAACATTTCTGCTAAAATCTCATCCAAGGAGCATAGAGGCAGAGGTCACAATTCAGTCCAAACTCGCTAAGACATTTTCAACTAGAGGTCTCTCAACCCATCTCACCAACTCTCAGCAATGAAATTTGCAATGAATTGGTCATACCATCAAACGACCAGAAAAGCATCAAAGTGTATTGCCAATTACTGCATGATCAGAGGGACTTACCAAAATTAAAGCAAATCATTAGGTGTATAGTAAAAAGAGTGAAATGTAAGAACTCACCATAACCTGATACTCCTTTTCCCTAAACAGGACTCCTCTCTGTCCATACTAAACAAATCCAAGGAACTCCAGAGCCCATGCTATCACATCCAATAGACAGCTTAAAGGAAAGTGGTACAGGTATCTCAACCACAGCTTTTCCCAATGTCCATACATTGGTGGAGAATTTTCACTGTTGTTGAATGACAACCAGTTCTTCTCTAAAAACACTCTTCTTGCTAGACCACTTTTAGAAGTGAATTAATATCAGATAATTACAGAAATTTATATAAGATTCCCCAGGAAAAGCCACTAGCAAAGCGGTTTTAGAAGTCCCCAGACCGTTGTGGTAAGGGCAGTGCAAGGTGCATAACCAGACCAGCGCTCAGCGTACTGAATATAGGCGATGGGTGCGCAGTGATCCCACAACTCTCTGAGATGGCAAATTATTCACAAACTTTTTGTGAAAAATCCAAATGAAGGAAAATTCAGAAGATATTGCCAAAGAATTATTTTACTCCTTGATTGAAAACTGTGGGAATGAAATGACAACTTACTTATCGGGCAGAAGGAAGCTGCTAGGAAATCGATACCATTCTTTTCCTACACAGACATTAACAGGTCGGCCTTCCGGGACAGTGTGGATGGTTGGGTCTGTAGCAAGTCGGTAAAATTCTGGATACAAGTCAAGGGGCGCATGATATCCTGGAAGGGAGAAAGGTTTGTGAAAGCCAAAGAGGAGTAAGATGAGATTCTGACATTTAATGATAATGGATGTCAATGTCTCACTGTAACCCATGCGAAATTTAAGAGTGTGAAGGTTCACAGCAACAACTCCAGCAGGAAGCCCGCTCTACTGGCATAAAATGTCTCTACAGTCAGGAAGATGAGTACAGCAGAGGTCCTATTTTACCTAAAATAATGGTTTTATTTTACTCCCGTGTTTCATACTTCATGTTCTTTGACACATTTTAATATTCTGGATCCAAATGATTGTAAGAAAAAACACAATCACAGGAATTGAGCTCCAAATTTGCATCCTAAGTTTAAGGCTTCCTTGATTCATCCATTAAAAGGAAAAAGCATCCTTTAAAAGAAAAAAAAGTCAACTGGAGACAACAATTTATAGTTAATCACACTAAAAGGAATTCTCAATCTCTTCAATCCTAATGTGTAGAAGTCACATCCCAGTGTTAATATTAAGTCCACCGGTTCTCCCTGTAGAAAAATCCTCCTTACAGCTTAAGCTGAATTATACTAAACAATCACATATTAAGCACAAGCCAAGGTGAAATGCCTTACGAGTATTGGTTAAGACACTCTCGGTGTATCTACCTCTGAACAGGGCCACAGAGCGAGAAAAGGATAAGAGTCCAAACAGGAATAGTGTTCCTAACGCCAACCAATTTGAAGTCACAGTATAATGCTCCAGGCGGTATCGCTGAAACACGAAGTGGTAACATTTCTAGAAGAAAAGAAAACCATATTGAAATAAAAAGATATACCTTGCAGGACATACATAATCACAAGACATCGTAGTAACACCAAGAGGGAAAAAGCGGCAGAAGAGATTCTATCAAGGGTCTGAGATTTGCAAACTCTTAGTGAGGAACCTACTCCAAAGTCTAAGATTAAAGCAAACTCCATTAAGACTATCTGCAGCTCAGCCAGCCAGAGGGCTTCCCAAGGATGAAATCTCACTGGCTTAATAGGAAAATTGTTTGCATATTTCTCTAGTGCTAATTATTTAATTTTTTTTGCTTCTTGGCAGTTTTTTGTTGTGTTTTTGTTTTTTTTGTTTTTAAATATATCAAGTATCTCAATCTATTTTGATATAACAAGTATTAATCTTTACTTTCCTGGTGGACAAATTTTTAGTATCAACAAAATGTCTCACGACCAAGCAAGAAGAAAACAGAATTTCTCTCACAGAACATTAGCAAAATGCTGTTCGTTATTTGCTAACCTACTTCACAAACTAGGTCAATATTATTGCAAATATACATATACATGCATGAATTCTGCAGTCTTTGAGTACCATCCCATTAGATTTCTTTCCTTCTTTCTTTCCCTCCTAGACTAGAACGACTTTTAGAAAGTAATTTTGCAATATATAACAAGTGCCATAAATATGTTTGAACTCCTTTCATATTTTGGGGAATCTGTCCTAAAGAAAGAATCCAAATACCTAAATGAAGACATTTATCCTAGCATTATTTATAATACAGAAATAAATGAGCAACCTAAACTCTAATATAAATTGCATTATAGCCAATCATTATATTATATATAACCAATTCAATGTGTTATATATTAGATTATATAATAATGACATATTCAATTCAGAACAATGTACTGCTATTAAAAGGATGGGTATGGATATGGCAACATAGAGAATGTTGTGATACAATCATATTAAAAGGGATATAAAGTTATATATGTACACTTAGATTACAACCATAATAAACTTTGATATGTGACAGGCAAAAATACTGGAAGGTGTTTTGTTAGGGTAGGACTAATTTAGGAAGTTGTAAAGGAAAAATTATCTGCAATGAAGTTCAATTACTTTTATAATTAAAATTACTTAAAACTCTCATCCTAGCGTGGATGAGCCCTAAAAACATTATGCTAAGTGAAAGGAGCCAGTCACAAAAGACCACGTATTTTATGATTCCATTTATATGAAATGTCCAGAATAAGCAAATATAGAGAGACAGAAAGTAGATTAGTGGTTGTCTAGGGCTGGAGAGATATGGGAAAAGGGGGTGACTATAGCTAAAGAGTATAGGGCTGTTGAGATCATGAAAATGGTCAAAAATTGACTGTGGTGATGGTTACACATATCTGTGAATATACTAAAAACCAGTGAATTGTACACTTTAAATGGGTGACTTGTATGGTTTGTGAATTATATTTCCATAATCTGTTAAGGAAAAAACGTATCGCCCTGATTATTCTTTTCTGTTCCTTGCAAATGGTAGAAGTCAAAAAAGAGTCTGAAGCTTCTGAGACCACAAATGCAGAGGTGTTCAAGATTAATTCTGACAGGGATTGACCTGGACAACCTTTAAGCCAGGATTACAAAGTGTCGTATTCTGCTAACTGCATGATGTCATCCCAAACAGGTAAGTTTTATTCTGACCTCACAACTGAAGAGCATATACTACATTAGCTCTGCTCCGCTGCCACCATTCTGTGGCAGGCCCATACAATGACTTAAAAACATTTCTTTAATAGCAATTGGATTCTTGTTGGCAACAGAGACAGCACTCAAATTAACACTGCAAATTTGTAATCAGCAAATAAAGAGTACAATCAACAGCTAAGCAATCTCTACACAGAGCTTTAATAATATGATATGTATCAGGTACAATGTATGAATAAAATATCTAAGGTGAAAGCATCTTGTAATTTGCCTTTAAGCTTTATGAACAATTTAAAAAGTGAAACACAATGAAGCAGATATGCATTTCCCTGAAACTCACCTGAAGTGCAGAAAGGGCCACAGCGCCACAGAGACATATAAGCGGATATACAGGGAAAAGAAATCTCTCCTCTTTATGAGGCTGGATGAAGAAAATTATAAACCAAATATACATGGGCGCCAAGGTAAGCCAATATGGGTGGCCCAAATTCTGTACTGCAAGACAGAAAAATATCCACTTTTCACTATATTAGAACAAAACAACATAGTTAGCTTCAATGTTCTCAATCTCAAACTAGAAAGTTTGCCCTAGGGCACCCTATAAAATTTTGAACTCTTGTATTCACACTTTCTTCGATGCAATGAAGGAATCAGTAGAAAGAGGTCTATACACCTTAACTCTCCCAAGAGATCCAACATCTAAAGGGCGGCACAATATTGGATTTGGCTAGAACACAAATGAAAGCCAGGTGAATGGGTAACAGACCTTAAGAATTCCTACACTGGATGAAGAAATAAAAAGCCTTCTCTCTCTAATGAATCCTGCCACTAAGATTAAAGGTTCCTGAGATTAACCAAAAGCATAACATAAACTCATTTCTTGGGTTTTAATCCCTATGTTCTGTTTAATACATTAATCTTCTTAGCTATACACCAATCAGTCTGCTCAAATAGCTACAGATGAAAGAAAAGAAAAAGAGCTGGATTCTCAAACCCATCACTAGTTTTTGTCAAGCCACAAATGAGTTTCTTTTGAAGCAAATATAAAAACACTGTTACAGGAAGGTTACTGATCAAGTTTTCTCTCCTCTTTTGCAAATACCCATCCACTCTGAATCCCAAAATTGGAACCAAAATGTACGTAAAGCATGTGAAAAAATGAAAGGAACTTAATGAACACTAAGACCCAAGCGCCTGCTGGAAAGTTCCTGTGGTTAGGTACATGAACACGGAGTGATAAGCCTGCAACCCACAGCGAATGCTTTCCCCAACTATGCTTATATTAGTAATAATGAGCAGGGCATAGGAATCACAGGCAAATGGTAGGTAGAGAGTGCCCCCTGGTGTCCAATATGTCTATAATGAACAGGTTTAGATGAAAAGATCTGACTGAAAAGATCCGCCTTATTTTAGCAATGTCTAATTTAGCGTTCCTAAGTTACCTGCATTTTTGCAGAAATTCTTTAGGGATAAAAATTCGTGAACTGCAATAACAAGCTTATCTTTTAAAACTTTCCACTCTAAGATTTTATCATGAAATTTTAGGCTATAATTTAGAATTTATACCTCCCCAAGAAGTATTTTAGGTTGGAATTTTCTTAATTATAAGAAAATAAATCTATTTCTAAAAGTAAGCAGTCTTTTTCTCTTGTGCATCTTAAATGCTAACAAATACATTTTTAAAATATGTCCTAAATTTCTTTTTTTTTAAGATTTTTTTTTATTGGGGAAGGAGTACAGGGCTTTATTGGGGAACAGTGTGTACTTCCAGGACTTTTTTCCCAGTCAAGTTGTTGTCCTTTCAATCTTAGTTGTGGAGGACACAGCTCAGCTCCAGGTCCAGTTGCCATTGCTAGTTGCAGGGGGCGCTGCCCACCATCCCTTGCGGGACTCGAGGAATTGAACTGGCAACCTTGTGGTTGATAGCCCACAAGCCCATGCGGGAATCGAACCAGCAGCCTTCAGAGTTAGAAGCATGGAGCTTTAACCGCCTGAGCTACAGGGCCGCCCCAACATGTCCTAAATTTTTGAAATGTCCTCAATATAATATATAAAATCATAATCACAGTTGTACTACATGATGGGATAAATGGGTAATTTCTTTCCTACTTCTTTATATTTTTCTGTTTTTTTCTTTTAAAAAAAGTAGTTCATATTATAAAATACACAAAAAGTATTAAAAAAAACCCCAGAAAGCACTCATAGGCAGACATGTATGTACATTATACATTTTTAAACCAAAACTGGATTCGTACTTATAGAGAACAGCTTACGGTACTGCTTTTATGCTTACATCACAAGCTTTTCCAAATTTTACACAAGCATAAATTATTTTTATAGTCAGAAAAATAGTTACTTTTCAAACAAAGACGAAGTGATCCTTAAGAAACACAAGGAATGGAGGAATAAATTATCACCTCAATGGAACAAACAGCTGAATCCAAATGTGGGACACTAGGCAAGATGAATGATTTGATTTCTTTAGAAATATTTGGGAGGAAAAAGGCAATAGTGAGGAACCTCTTAAAAAGCTTAAGAAACACAACACCAAATTCAGTATATGACCCTTGTTTAGACCTGCTTCAAACAAACTAACTGTAAAAAGCTATTTTTTAGACAATGTAGAAAATCTGAATATCACCTGGATATTAGATGATATTAAAGAATAACTGTTAATTTTGTTGCAATAATGGATTGTGGTTATGTTAAAACAGAAGTCCTCAAACAAAACAAAAGTAACTCTGAAGGCTGCTTTCATATTCTCTTATTAACTATGGGCACTAGATATCCAGAGTCATGACAACTTGAGAAAACACTGGCTCTGCAATAATATAGAATCAGGTCAAGCAAACTAATGACAAACCAACCTTCCACAATAAGGCAAACACAGAAGCAAAGCACAACAAAGAGACACATCATGCTTCTTCGGAAATCCAAAGCTTCTCTCACTTCAGTATCCAATTTGAGGGAATCCCAATGTGGTTTATTTTTCAAATTTTGGGTGAAAGTAATTTCCAAAAGAATGTTTGCCTCTAATAGTGATTATCTTAAGCAATCTACCATGTTAACACATGCTTCTTTAAAAAACAGAAGACTTAAATAGGACTATCTTCTGAGATTTTATGTGTTTTTGCCTCCCCAGGTGGTGCTGTAAATTATACTGACTTCCTCACTTTAAAGGATATGAAGCTCTTCATTGTCAGTTTAACTTGCAATTTTTTTTTGTTAAAATTAGATTTTTTTTTATTAGTTTCAGGTGTATAAAACAACATAGTGATTAGACATTTATATACCTCACAAAGTATAACTTGCAATTATTAACCAAATCTTCCCAAGGGTCTAAATAATCTACAGATACAGATCAAAAATTCAATGAGCCAATGATTTGCATAGGAAGAAAATGGAGAATAAGTAGATTATTTTTCATTTCTTGGTATACATCGTTACTTGCTCTATCCTTCCATAATAATATCATCCCTTACGCCACTCACCATGAAATCTCTGTAGTAGGTATTCCATAAGAGAAGTCAGTGGTAAGACCAGAAGAGCCAAAGCAAAGACTACATTAAAATTCAGAAATCCATTAATTAAATAGAAATACCAGGGTTCTGTACCTAAGGGAGACAAAGAGATAAGAAATAATTAGTGGATGCCTCCAATACCTACTCCAGTGTTTGATACATAATGTTCTCCATTGGAGTAATGCTGATGACCCAATGACACAGTTAATGAGCTTCCACAAGCTCACTCTTCCCGTGCTCAGCCACACACAAGAAAGCACATGAGTAAAAGACTGGAAGAGAATGGGATTGGTCACAATTTAGATAGAAATCAAGTTCCAAATCCTAAGCTGTATTTTCTAAACTGACCACTATATTTACCCAAATGGCCATACCCAAATGGGACTAAAACTTTTCAGAACAACCAAATAAGTTAAACAGCTTAGTGGTGATAATGTGATGTATAATAAATACGTATTTGGTCTTCATCCCCATTCTTGGTATAGAACTCCTAAAATTTTTAAAAATTCCTAAGTGATGAGAGCTATAAAGTGTCTTTTGTTATGTTAATTAGGAAGACCTTAGGAAAGCCCCTAGGTAACTAAAGGATGGGACCTGGATGTCAGGGGAACCAACCTTGAGATTAGAGGGTAAAAATTTCAGTCCTACCCCCTGAACTCTGATCTCAGAGAAGGGGAGAGGGTCTGGCAATAAAGTTCAATCACCAACGGCCAGTGATTTATTTAATCAACCACACTTGTGTAATGAAGCTTCTATAAACACCCAAAAGGGCAGGGTTCAGAGAGCTTCCGGGATGGTGAACACAGAGCTGTGGGGAGTGGCGTGCTCAAAGAGCACAGGAGCTCCAAACCCCTTCCCACATACCTTGCCCTATGCATCTCTTGGGTCTGGCTGTTCACTTGTGTCCTTTATAATAGACTGGTCAAAGTAAGCACACGTTTCTCAGAGTTCTATGAGCCACTCTAGCAAATTAAATGAACCCAAGGAGGGGGCTGTAGGAACTTCCAATCTATAGCTGCCAGAAGCACTGGAGACAACCTGGACTTTCCACTGCCATCTGAAGTGGGGGCAGGCAGGCTTGTAGCACTGAGCTGTTCAGGCCTTTCTCATTTCCTTGTCACCTGCTCATCCATTTACATTCTAGTATCTTACCATTTTATGTGCTCAACCACTGCTTTATAGTCAAGGATAGAGGAAACCTTGTTTGGTAAATACCGTGTTTCCCCGAAAATAAGATCGGGTCTTATATTAATTTTTGCTCCAAAAGACGCATTAGGGCTTATGTTCAGGGGATGTCATCCTGAAAAATCATGCTAGGGCTTATTTTCCAGTTAGGTCTTATTTTCAGGGAAACATGGTAGCAAAACTTGTCTTCCTTAGGAAAACAATGTTCAGAGACCCAGACCCTGCTCAGAAGTTTTGAAGACTCAGAATGAAACAAAATGACTGAAAACACAAGCCTTACACTAGCTTTGATTCTTTAACTCAAAAATCCTTAAGCCCAAAAGATGAGAAACAGCACCCCCTACACATGAGCAGGTTTTTTATCTGCTCTGCCCCTCTGTGTAATTATTTCAATCAGGCAATGAATGACACATGCGGGCTTTAATTACTGTGTGTTGTGACACCGGCCTTGCACCGTAGCAATTTCCTGCAATCAGCATTGCTTAAAAGGGTAATCAAAAGGAATAGTCAGGAAAACCTGACATTTCTGCAGCTTGCACAGCAAAATAAGATTAGAAACCAAACCTATAATGCGAGAAACATTTAGGGGAGGAATAAGAGGGAGGGGGGTACCCTAAGGAAGGACTCAAGTTCAACTGTGTGCCACCTTTTGGGAAAATACAATGAGACAATTCAGGAACACAGGTCCTGTCTCAGGCCAAATGCATTAGAGTCATTTATATCTTGTATTCTTTACAAATAACTTTTTGGGTTACAGAAAACTAATGGATGGTTCTATTTTCAAAACAGAAATAACAGTCTTCTCTGGATTTTAATTAATATTTAACAACACGTTTCCTAAACTGAGCCTTTTAGGAGTCTGCTTTCCAGCGAGGTTAAGTTTTTGCACAATCCTCTCCTGATTGCCAGCGTGGAGGCAATGCTATCAATAGAAAAAAAAAACCTCTTTCTCTTTGATTCTTGCAAATACATATTGTTTTTTCAGGGAAGCTATTTAGTTTCCAGCAAATACCGGGGGTGCCAAAAAAAACGTATACAAGTGGACACTTTGGTCAACTTGCTCAAGCAGTAGTTTGCCATTATCAAAAGTGTCTGGACACTGATGGTAACCACTTTGAGCACCTCTTGTAATTGCAGAAGTCAAACGTGACTTGTATTCATCTTTTGTTATCAGTATATACTGAATATTACAATTTTAATAGTTTTCCTTTCTCAAAATGTGTATACATTCTTTGGGCACCCTCTGTATTTGTCTCTACCACAACTTATTATACCTTCCTGTTAGGGCTGACTATTTTTTACCTAGGTATACAAACTCTGAGATGCAGAACCAAAAGTATTAACTTGGTAAACTCAATTATTTTTATGTGTTAACTGCTCATAGACCAAGTTACAGCTAAGCTGTGAACATTTCATAATAGACTTAACTTCCCTGAAGGATGGGGCAAAAATTGGGGGATAAGCCAAGAGAGGGAAAGGTTCAAGTGACAACACTTTTAAAAACAAGGGCAGAGGGGAAATCTGTTATGAGACATCTGCCTTAAAAGAGAAAAAGAGTAAAAACTTTTATCTCCAGGGAGATACTCAATGCTGCTGCTCAAAAAGTATCAAAGCTGAACTATGCAGAAAAACTGCTTCAGAAAGACAAGCTAAGCACTGAACTGGTGCAAAAGGTAAGGTGAAAGAAAGATGGAAGCAGGGTCTCTGCAGGGAGTGACTTACCAACCTCCCTCTTTAGGGAAAGCACCTCAATTCCTCTCATTCAAATGAGCTAAAGGTAGCTTTAAAAGAATCTAAAAGAAGACGGGAGTTTTACTGTTCAATAGATTGAATGACGGGAACCGTTTTATAGGCTTATAATTTTATAGAACAGTAGGAAGTAAATTATAGTAAATCATCCTTATAAATGTCAAATTTGCACCACCAAGAGGGATAAACCACCAAGGTTCAAAAATGATGAACAAAAGATTGAAAGCTCTAGAACACTTCTGACTGGCTGTCAGCTCCCAGCAGGCCTCCAAAGACTCCCCTGGGGCTCCATCCTCTGCTATAGCAAGAACAGACCACTGTGGGCCTTTTAATAGAGGGCATTCTCTTTCACCTTCTGAAATTTCCTGCCTGGTGATCTGACAGATGCTGATAAAACATATAAACAGGCAGGGATCATATCCTAAGCTGCAAAGTGGCATCCTTGAGCAGAGCCACTGTTATTTTCTAAGGAAGAGCGTTTCTCTGACGTGTCCTCCCACGCCTTCCCTGGGCATGTGTACTCACTCATCCCTATTAGAAAATACTTAGCAACTTCAACATCTGAGAACTCCAAATGTTACCAGGATAAGAGGAAAATTCAGTACCAAGACCACTTTCTTTTTTGCAACATTAAAGTTCACCTCTTCATCTTTGACCCCACAGAGATGTTTTGCCTATGACTTTGCAATTTTACGTCTGCACTACTCTAAACTTCCTAAATGCCAGGTATTCTTTACCTCATTCAAACATTCTTTTTTTTTGACAAGGGTCTGGTGCAGTGCTACAGGTGAAAGAGAGTCTGCCAGTGTGCATGTCACTCTGCCACCAAAGCCCTCTGGGGGCTCCTGGTCACCCTCCGAGCACCAGGCTTTCAAAGGTACAACTTCCCACCCGTTCTATAGATGGGATCTTTTCTTCTACCACCCCCAACTCATGCTGTCTTTTTGCAAGCATATTCTCCTGCAGACTCTCAATAGCCAAACTCCAGGGTTTGCTAAGGATGTTTTCAGAGGAAAGAATACAGCCTTTGGAGACAGAAAACCCTGGGCTCTTATCCCATTTCTGCCACTTCTTTAACTACGTGGCAAGTCTCTCACCATCTCCACCTCAGTTCCCTCATCTGGAAATAAAGATAAATAATGCTTATCTCACAGAGTTTTTCTAAGGGGAAGTAGATGGTATATGTAAATTTTCTGGTAGGCAGTCAATAAACAGAAGCTGTTGTAATTAACAGCTATGAAAACTTTGTATCTTTCCCCTGGCTTTGAAAGACATCTCAGGTCTGGAATGTGTCATTAATATATGCTATCGTGCCAAGAAAGCATAGAATGGTCCCTCTGAAAACTGGGAACCAGAAAACCAGAGCAAATATTTATATTATTACAATCACAATGGAGAGTAATTACCTAGCTTATATCTGTGTAGATTCTACCAAAAATTCAGCTAATGCTGTAAAACTACTTCAAGTTTTTTAAGAACTCAAATCATTTTGTCTCAGTAGTCCCTACACCTGACATTCTATTTGTCTGAAATGCATCTCCCTCATGTCTACTGAGGGAACGCCTACTCTTCCTTCAAGGCTCAGCTCAAGGAGCACCCATCTAAGAGAAGTCTTTCCTGACCCACCAGATGGACCAGCTCCTATGATTACCTATCTTTTCACTGTAGCATGTAAAACATTGAACTGTAATTATCTATTCGTGTGTCTGCAGCCTTATCAGACAGCAAGTTCTATGAGGACACATGATAAATGCTCAAAATCAATTTATTCAATGTTTCCTTAACTCAAATCCATTTATCCGTTTATTCAAGAAGTACTTGTAGGCTTATTATGTTCTTATATATAAGCAATAGCATTAAGGCATACATGCAAAAAGTATCAGCACAATGCATTTTTAATTTTCAGATATAAGAAACAGTGTGCCTACCATAACTAATGAAGGACTCAGAGCAGGAGACTCTTACAAAATAAATAGTCAGAATAGTGCCAAATAGTGCCAAACATTTGTAAGTAAAATAAAAGAGCTGGAGATTCCATGACAAAAGACATGCTGTCTCACTGTTTGACAACTGTATGACATCAAAGCAGCTATTAAAAGATAAGTCTTTGATATTTACTGAATGGACTCACTAATTATAATAAAAGTAGCTGACAATCTTAAAGTACCTTAGGGTTTAAAAAGTATTTTTGTCTCTATTATTCCGATTTGGTATCAAGAAAATCCCAATGTAATACACCACAACAGGTCTAACGAAAATAATCCTAGGACATTATAGTGATCAGGGCACTAATGCAATCTGATGGATACATCAGAATTTGTTCATTCATTCATTCATGACCAATCTTCCTTAAAGACTAGAATACTCGTATACGAAGACAGGCTACTCTTAAGATGAAACAAGTATTCTCTCTGCATGCCTGCTAAAGCAAAAAGGAGTTAACACTCTTTAAAAGAATGAAACTCAGTCCCCCTGACCCCCCAAAATTGCCAGATTCAAAGATGAGGTAAAAGCACAAAAATTTTACCATCAAGGAACAACCACCTAGGTCAAATATATGAGTACAGTAACATGAAAACTAGACTTTTGGTGCTGAGCACGCAAGAGTACACAGATGTCGAATTACAATGCTGTAAACCTGAAATTTGTACAATAGTACTAACCAATGTTACCTCAATAAAAATAAAGAAACAACCCCCTAAAATCTGGCTGACTACAGCCCTGCATCAGTCCTATTGACACCTAGTATGACAATTCCTACTGTGCCAACAAAGCTTTTTCTATCACTACGAAAGTGATCAGTTCCTATACATTGAAAATGGTAAAATCTGAACTGAGGCTACCCCAGGTTCATCAAAGCAGGCAGAATGGAGCCCCAACGACTCTTCCCAGTAACATGTTGGCCAAAATGAAAAACAGATGCCAACGTTCAGGGAAAGACTGGCCACTGCTCTGCTGGATCCCCAAAACCTACCACAGGAGTCCCTGACCCACCCGTTGTTAAACTAGAAATATAAACTTAAATCAGAATTGATTGTTTCTTTCCTACTTTCCCTACCAACCTGCTTATTTATAAACCTCATCAATCTAGAGGACTACAAAACATGTAACTTTCACATACTTTCACACAGTTTTACAAGCAAGCACTCAAACTATCAATAAGTAATAACCCATTTAAAAGGTGGAAAGCCAATTTTTCAAAATTAAGCTCAATTTAACACAGCCTATTCACCTCATACATAATGGATATTCATGCTTCCAACAGGTTCCCTGTAAATCAATTTCTAATGTGCAATCTGGGTCTAAGAGGAAGTCTCCCTTGCCTCGTAGAATCAAATAAAATTTGACAAATAAACTAAAACAAGGAGCAATTAAAAACATGCATACTCTCCCTAACTAAAAGGGAGAGCCATCTAGAGGCAAATGCTTAAAATTGGGGCTTTTTCTCACATCCCTGGGGATCTTGGAACCACAAAGGAGCCTATTAATATTCCTTCACTTAGCAATTATTCTCTAACCATGCAATTTGTGAATTCAATTCACTGAATTAAAAAACATTGTTTATTTTAACCTTTTATTTGCCATCTAAAATGACAATATTCTCCAAATCCCAGGAGGCCCAATTAAATTTCATTCATATGCTTACTTTAAATCTCCTCATTCAATCTGTTGGTTCTACTGGCAGAGTGGCACAGAAAAAATGGTAGGCGTGGCTTACATTGATAAGAGACACAGATAGAGAGACTATTAACCTGCTTCATAGCAGAGCCCCAAGACAGTCTCACATATGGAATGCTCTAAGACCTTCAAAAGATTAAGGCAGGAGAAACTCCAGTTAATTTAATGAAAAAGTGTCTCATAAAATGTTTACTGACTTGGATGATCTGATCAGAAAGATCTCTAGCTCATCCCTCCATAGCCGGCATTAACTCAGATACCCTCAAGGGGCAAATGGCCAGCTGGGGTAAAAAATGGCTGATTGAGGAGGGAAAGGCATCAGGGGAGGGGTGGAGATGGAGGTAAACTGGAGACTGCACCCCCACACTAAAGGCATTCCTTTTTTTTCCTCTTAACCCTAAACTGGCCAAACTGCTGTGGATGAAATAAGAGATTCTATGGAAAGTAACCTCATAGGGTGAACTGATCATAAATTCCTAACTGGGCAAGTCATGGTGGGTAGTCACGCCCCAGGAATATAACTTCTTTAGTTAAAGGCTTATCTTTGCCTTAAGCAAACCCTGTCATTGGCTTCTGTGCATCTAGATTAAACATACCTTGAAATACCTCTTTTGAGACTCCTTCTAAAGCGTGACCACCCTCAGGAGAGCACAGAATCTTAACCTGGAATCCGACCCCCTTGCTTTCTCCCTCTCTCATGTAAGCTTCCTTATGTTCCCTCCTTAATAAAAGAAGCTGCAACACTGTTATTCTCTGGAGCATTTGAGCTCTTGCTCTCTGTGATATAAGAGTATAATCAGTTTGGCTCCAATAAACTCTTATAAAAATTTTCTACAGGTGTGGACGCTTGTTTTATGTCGACAATACCAAACCTCTCATTTGCTACACTTTGTCTTCAAATTTTCCAGACTTTGATCCCTAATGCCGGATACTGAAGTAATGCAAATTAAAAAAGAGAAAACTCGGGAGCATTTTCTCAATCACTTGAGACTTTGCTTCCCGGCAACTATGGTCAGTTTGTCTCAAAGTCTTATGAATTTAAAAAAAAAAAACTCCAAGGTGCTAACAAGAGCTACCTGGATCTTATGGGATTATGAATGTTTTTATTTTCGTTCTATTGGTTTTCTAATGAGAAGAGAAAAAAGTAACTTTTAGTTAAAAAATAGTACCAAAAGCCATGGCATACCCAATAGAGTCCTCCCTACTCTGAAACTGAGAAGAACAGACAGCAGGACTAACAGAAAGCTTGATCTAAATATCACATTAATCAAGGAGAATATGCATATTTAAGGGCAACTTATCATCACTGTACTATATTCAAATATCATTTATTTTTAAATAAGAAAAGAATATTACCAGCAAAGAAATGCTATATTTGATAAAATGAGACAACTGAATTAAAATTTCAAAGCTCAGGCAAATTAAGCTATGTCCCTCCTAACTCTCCCCCAATCTCAGAAGGCCTTACCATAAAGATCAGGTCCATGCGGCGTAAAGACATTATACAAAACAATGTTGAGCGGTGCAATCACCAACTTCCCATAATAGTAGCTGTCAATGACCACCACAGGCACCTGAAACAGAGCAGAAAACATAGCAACTGTAGTTTTGCTCTGGAAACATTCTCACAATGCTAACAGGGTAAATTTCAGAATGAAAAACAGAATCAACTCCTAATGTTCTCTTTCCCACATCAGAAGTTACTTTCACACAATGGAATATACAAATGATGTATTATAAAATTGTACACCTGTAACTTACATAAAGTTATTAACCAATGTTAGTTACCCCAATAAATTAAATTAAGAAAAAAAGAAGTTGTCTTCATTACAACTTTAGAACAAAACAAGAAAAAGAGAAAACTCACCAGAAAGAGTATTAGGGCCACCAGCGACCAATGAAAGAAACTCTTCCACCTATGTTTCATGACCAGCAAATCAAAGGCAATAGGCAAACTATTTAACAGAGAAATAGAAAGTGGGGAGTTAAATACTTAGTGAGAATATAGACTCAAACAGATCAGATTCACAAATACCTCATGCCGAACTGAGAATAAAATGTCTCTAGCAGTTCTAGTAAGGGAAGAAGGGTGGTACATGCGAGGACGTCTTCTCAAAAATATACTGTTCTCTTCACAGGACCATCAGAGTGCTATGATCCCACGATGCACAAGAAATACAAATGTCAAGCTTCTAGAATGAGCTCCATTTTGTACATAGTTATATTATATATTATACATATTATGCATAATGGACATTTAAAATATATGAATTATAAGTAAATGTACCCTATTGTCCTACACACACCCTGCCAAATGAATAAATACTGATTTCTCCCTTCCGTGTATATTAAGATTTTAGCACCATCCCATTACATACTTGACTTCAATTTTGATATATCCTCTTCCAATACCATTTGTACTTCTTCCTTTCACTTACATTCCTTAAGCAAGTGGCATATGTGTGTCGCCTTCACTACTTCTTCCTTGAGGCCCAGCACCAAGCTATTAAGACTGTTCTAAGGTCAGTAGGAACCACCCCTTGGCCAGACCCACCATCTCGTCACAAACCTCATCTCCTCTGTCTTTCTGCTGCACTTGACACAAAGCATCTGTTCCTTCCTCTTTAGACTCCTGAGCCCCCATTCTTTTCTGGTCTCTTCCATAGTGCTCCTTTTAGGCTTTTTTTTTTTTCTTCCTATCCCATGGCAGAGCTCTGTCATGGTCACATCTCCCCAAAATGAGCTTCCGCTTTTCTTTCTCTACACTCATTTTTCTCAGTAGGTTCTTCCACTCTTGTTGCATGAACAATCACCTTCATGTCCATGACTTCCAAATTTAGGATTCTAGTCTGAGCCTCTACCTATGCTCTAATCACAAAGAATTCCCTCTCCACACCAATCTACTTACACAGAATCTACCCAAATGTGAACTACAGGCTCTGCTCCCACCTCCTTCAGAAAATCTCTGCAGAACCAATTTCTCCCATCTCTGAATTTATATGGCACTATCATCTCTATCACTTATTTGGCAAATGTCACGTAGTGTCACAGGACATCTTTTAAGATTTGAACTTCCACATTCCATTACCTAAATTTTGCATTAACATTTTGTGTTTTCATTTTTTTTTTTTCCTCCCCAACTAGCTACAATTCCATAGTACCTATATTTCTTCTTTGATAAGGCAGGGTTCTTTGGAAAAGACAATATTTCTGTGAAAAATAGAAGGCCACAGGAAGAGAGGAAGACCACATATGAGATGGATTGACTCCATAACAGCCATTGACTTGAGTCTACAGGAGCTGAGCAGGGCTGCTGAGGCCAGGACATCATGCATGTGACTCACTCATAGGGTCGTCAGGAGTTGAAGCCAAGTCAATAGCACATAACACACATGTCACCATACTTTTGACTACTTGTCCAATGTCTGTATTTCCTACCAAAATGCAAACTCCAAAAGAACAGTAACCATAATCATTTTATCTATCACAATATCAGTTGTGCCTAGCACAAGGTATTCAATAAATGATGGCAGATTGCTAACTGACTGACTGTGGTCGTGCACTTATCTTGGCTAAAGGCAGACTAATCAAAATGTACCACCATTTGGAGAACTCACGAAGTTCAATGTAGATGAAGTAGAGAGTAAAAGGAATGGAGGAACTGACAAAAGGAGATTAAAAGGAATGGAGGAGTTAAAAAGGAAGAAAGATAAGGGCTTTGTGAGTCGTATTAGAGTTTGGATACTATAAAGCAGGGGTTAGCAAACTTTTTACTTAAAGGACCTGACAGTATGCATTGTAGGCTTTGCAGGCCACATATGGTCTATGTTGCATATTCTTCTGTGTGCGTGTTGTTGTTAAACAACCCTTTAAAAAATGCAAAAATTTTAGTTCTTGGTCTACACAAAAACAGGCCAGCGGGATTTGGCCCACAGGCTACAAGTTGCCAATCTCTGTGACATACAGCAATGGAAAAGCTATGATAGAGTTTAAAATAAAACAGGTTGTGATACAATCATATTTACATTTTGGGAGGGTAACTCTTATAGTTTAAATGTGGAGAGTAGATTTGCAAGATCAAGACTGGAAATAGTAATGTCATTCAGGAAGCTGAATAGTAATCCAGGAGCAGTGAGAGGTAAAGAAAATTCAAAAGATATTCAGGAGGTATAAGGAATTAATACGACATGGGAAAGAGAAAATTGAGTCACAGATAATTTTCAGGTTCCTGACTCAGCACAGATGGTGGTACAATTTACTGAGATAAAAACATAGGTAAGGAAACAGATATGGAGGGAAGGGAATGAGTTTAGTTTTATAAATGTTTACCTATAGAAATGGACACATCTAATAGGCATCTTGGAATACATGAATGAAGCTTAAGAGATGGTTGGGGAAAAAAAGAGAGAGATGGTTGGACTAGATATAAAGATATGGGAATCATCAAGATGGTTAAGAGATAGCAGAAAGTGTAGAAGACAGCCTCACACAAAATCTTGAAGTATATAATAATTTGAGGATGGCATGCAGAATAGAAAAAGATTGAGGGTGTGAAAAACAGCCTTTAAAAGACAATTAAGAAAATTTAAAGGTGGCCGGATGACTCAGTTGGTTAGAGCGCGAGCTCTGAACAATGAGGATGCTGGTTCGAGTCCCACATGGGCCAGTGAGCTGCACCCTCCACAACTAGATGAAGACAAGGAGCTGCCGCTGAGCTGCTGGGGGGCAGCTGGACAGCTCAATTGGTTAGAGCGGGAGCTCTCAACAACAAGTTTGCCGGTTCAATTCCCACATGGGATGGTGGGCTGCACACCCTGCAACTAAAGATTGAAAACGGCGACTGGACTTGGAGCTGAGCTGTGCCCTCCACTAGATTGAAGTACAACCACTTGGAGCTGATGGGCCCTGGAGAAACACACTATTCTCCAATATTCCCCAATAAAATTTAAGGAAAAAAAAAAAAAGGAGAAAATTTAAAATGCCTATCTTTGACTTAGTAACTTCCCTTCTAAAACTTTATCCCATAGATAAATTTTCACAAGTATATGAACATATGTACAAAAATGTCCACTGAAGCACTGTGTGTAATAGAAAAAAGAATTAAATGGCTACCAATAAGGCAGTGGCTAATAAATTATGGACAGCCATATAATGGAATGCTATGAAACTGATACAAAGAACAATATAAATCTATGTACAATAGAAGATACACATGTATCTCTGAAGGTTGGGTTATGAGAGAAGAGAATTAAAAATTCTTTTTACATCATATAATCTGGTACTTTTTTATGTAATAAAGACACACTACTACTGTAATAACCTTGACATCAAACTAAAATATTTTTCTAAATTACTAGTGGCACAGAGAATAAATTAAGGCAGCACAAACTAGAATAGAAGTGGTGGGAACAAAAAGCACAAAACAAATGAGAGATACTATAGAATTTGGAAAAAAAGATGGCAGGGGTAAGAAAGGAGAAGAACTGAAAGAAAACGCAGATTTCAAGCCTTGTGACTGGGAAAATGCACAGCACAAGGTGATGCAGTGTGGAAAAAACATCTGCTGTAGGTTCAGAAACGTCTGGATTCAAAAGCAAACATACTTTTAATGGCAAATTATTCAACCTATTGGACTCTACTTTCACATTTGTAAAGGAATAATAATTGTATTTCTTTTGCAGAATTGTTATAAGATTTAGGGATAAAGTTTGTAAGGGGGTTAGCAATGCCTAACATACAGCAGGTGCTAAATAGTCACTATTCTTATTAGAATTAATCAAAACAATAAGCACGAAAAGAAATATTCTTCAATTTCCCAATATTTGTTGGTCCAAATAATTCCTCTAACTTTAGATTCTATCCAGAGAATATGAAGATAACCTAACATTAAGATTTACTATATGCGCAGTGATACAAGGAAGACAAATTGTGTTAGTTTCTTACCCAAGAGCCACACTGAATGGCCAGCCTAAGATAGCCCCAGCTGCTACTCCAAGCACAGCAATGGAAGTCTTGTCCATATACCAGCCAGTCATGGCTATCAACGTAGTATACATACAGAAGCTACTAGGAAGGAATGCTGCAAGAGTAAAGAAACAAAAAAAGGGAACAGGGACAAGAGTGAGATTTATTGGGTATCAATGATTAAAAATCTACCTACATTGCAAAATGTCCATAATCAGGAACACATTTTGAGCAATGCTATATTAAGAAATGGGCAGTAAAGTGATATTCCTTTAAAAACAATGAAGTGTGACTATTTTCTCACATTGTTTTTTAGTCAATGAAGCAAGACATATACTTTTGTGCTGGATACTATTTTTTGTGTATATTTAGTGCACATACCAGATTCTGGTACACACAAGCAGAAGCTAAAATTGAGATAATTATATCTACTAACTTAATTTTTCCAGAAAGTTGGGAACAGGCTACCTTTTAGCAGCAGGCCATCTCAGCTTAGCTCATAGAACATAAATGTTCACTGGCAACATAGTATGAAAGCTACCACTCTAAATTAAGATTTCAATTCTCAATTTCTACAAGCTTACTATAAAAAATGCCCAACAGAAGATGTATACTTTTATAGAATACATTGCAAATAATGGGCAGAAAGCAGAACTATCAAGAACACGGGTTTCAGGCAACAAAGAGCTTCCTTGAGCAAAATAACAAAATTATTTTCCTTTGCCCAAAAACAAAGAAAGGCAGTGGGTGTCTGAGTTTTTCTGCCTTGAGGTGATAAAAAATACAGTAATATAAGAGAAAGCAACCTGATGAAAATGACAGCTCTAGCACTTAGGAATTCTTTGACTTTCAGTAAGTCATTTCACCTTTCTAAGTTTCAGTGTCCTCACCAGCAAAAATGAGAACAATATTTATCTTACTTAGTTCCATAGGATTGTTGTAAAGGTCAATCAAGATTATGCAGGTAATAGTGGTCTGCAAATTACTGACATGTTATAGAATATAACCTGTATCTGGACAAGCTCTTTCAGTGCAACTGTGAAACATCGATGAACCTGTATACCCTCACCTGCTCTCTTACTTACCTGATGATGAGCAAAACATGCCAGTGCTGAGAACCAAGAAGGCTAGCATCATTCGACTCACATGCAACCCAAACTTTTTGCACACAGCCCTAGGAGAAAGGCAAACTATCAACATAGCAAATCTTAGGGATGGAAATTTTAAATTAAAGGACAAAAACATACGTACATCACAGACAACCCTGACGATGTAAACTCAAATACAAGTGTCTCAATAGGTGTGTTAGCAATTTTCCTGTGCATAAAAAACCCAATTGTTCTTATTCCTCATACAGGAGAGAAGCTGTCTCCCTAAGAGGAAATGGATATTTCCCGTGCTAAAAGTATGTCCACTACCAATAGGAAAACATAATGATGTTGTGGAAAAATAATAGGCCTCAGACTCAGATGGGCACAGGTTCAAATTCAGGGTCTGCCACTTACTAGCAGTGGTACCCTTGGTCTAGTGACATAATCACGGTGTGAGATCCTTCACCTGTAAGAGGAGGATAATGATAATACCTACTTTGTAAGGTTTCTGTGAGGACAATACATGGTAAAATGCTTAGAAGAGTGCCTGGCACAGAGTTGCTTAATAAATGACAGTTACTATAAAAGAACACTAGGAGATACATCAACGTGTTAATAAGTACTTATCTAAGTCAGTGTTTCTCAAACTTAAGCAATTACACACTTCCTTTTACTTCTTTCTTGTAGGTTTTTAAAAAAATATTAGAGATTATTATTGCTTCATTCAGTCAAAATTTGTTCAGACATACCCATGTGTTAACCATTTTCTTGCTTACTCTCCTTATTCCATCTCAGAGCTTCTTTCTGAAATAATTTTGCTTCTTTCTAAGTATATCCTTTAGATGTTCCTTTAGTGAAGATCTATTAATGGCAAATTCTGTTTTTTGTTTGGTTTCTTTTTCTTTCATTTTTTTGTCTAAGAAGTCTTTATTTAGATCTTGGTCTTAAAAGATGGTTTAGTTGAGTACACAATTTTAGGATGACAATCATTTTCTCTCAGCACTTTGAAGATACTATTGTTTTTGTCTTCTGGCTTTTGAAAATGCTTCTGTCAGTCTAACTGCCTAACATTCCTTTCTAGGTATTCTATCAGTTCTCTGTCAACTTTTAAGATCTTTTTCTTTGTCCTTGGTGTTAAAAACAGTTTCACTAATTCCTTTTTAATTTCCAGATCAGGATATGTTAACCTTCATGAATACGTTGATTAGCATCTTTTTTTCATCAATTCTGGAAAATTCTTATTGACTACTTTCTTCAATATCTCTCCCCATTCTCCCTATCTTCTCCTAGAATCTGATTAGATATATATCAGATGTTTCAACTCTACCATACACGTCAGTGGACATATAGGTTGTTTCCAATCTTGGCTATTATGAATAGTACTGCAATGAACACTCTTTTCCTTACCTCTTTTATATTTCCTTTTATTGTCACTCTGCACGGCATTCTTTGTAATTTTTTCAGATTTTCTAGTCTACTTGTTCGCAGTATCTAATCATCTGTTTAAACTATCCACTGAATTTTAAATATCAATTATTATTTTTTCATCTCTAAAAGCTCTGTATGGTTCTTTTACAAATGTGCTTGGTCATTTTTGTAGTCTCAGTTCTTTTTGTCTTTTTTATTTTATTGTGGTAAGAACACTTAATATTAGATCCTACCCTCTTAACAGATTTTTAAGTGTAAAATACAGTACTATCTATAGGCATAATGTTTTACAGCAGATCTCTAGAACTAATTCACACTGCATAACTGAAACAGCATCTGTCCATTGATTTCCTGTTTTCCCTTTCCCCCAAATCCTGGAAACCACAATTCTATTCTTTTGCTTCCATGAATTTGACTATTTTAGATACCTCACTTAAGTGGTATCATGCGGTATTTGTCCTTCTGTACTGGTTATTTCACTTAGCATAATGTCCTCAAGGTTCATCCATGTTGTCACATATTGCAGGATTTCCTTCTTTTTTAAGACTGAATAATATTTACATTCCATATGTATATATAACATTTTTCTCCATTCATCTGTCAATGGAAATTTAGGTTGTTTCCAATCTTGGCTATTGTGAATACTGCTGCAACGAACATGGGAATGTGGATATCTCTTCAAAATTCTGATTTCAATTCTTTTAGATAAATACCCAGAAGTGGGATTGCTGGATTACTGGTAGTTCTACTTTTAATTTTTTAAGGAACCTCATACTGTTTTCCATAGTGGCTGTACCATTTTGCATGCCTACAAACAGTACACAAGGGTTCCAACAATTTCTCTACATCCTTGCCAACATTTGATGTCTTTGATTTTTGTTTTTTTACAATGGCCAGTGTAACAGATATGAAGTGATCTCATTAAGATTTTGACTTGCATTTTCCTGATGATTAGTGACAGTGACTACCTGTTGGCCATTTCTATGTCTTCTTCGGAGAATTGTTGATTTGAGTTCTTAGTCCATTTTATAATCAGATTTTTAGTTTTTCTGCTATTGAGTTGTAGGAGTTCCTTATATATTTTGGAAATGAACTTGTCAGATATATGGTTTGCAATTATTTTCTCCTACTTTGTAAGTTCCTTTTCACTCTATTGATTGTTTAGTCTCGTTTCTTATTCATCTTTTCAATTCTGTCTTTCATTTCTTTAAAAATCTTAAACATACTTATTTTATATTCTTATTTTGATAATTCCTAATAAATGAAGTTTTGCAGGTCAGCTTTCTGCTGATTGTTCTATCTGCTGGCTCTCACTCACAATGTCTTGATCACTTCTGTGCTTTGTGATTTATTTTTATTATAATTTCTTGTTCACTAGAACTTTATGTATGGTAATTCTTTGGCACCTGGGTTAAGGATTCACTTCTCTAAAGAAATTTTACATTTGTTTTTGCAGCTGCCTGGGGCACTACCAACCCAGAACAATTTAAAATAAATTCTCTTGGGGTTTAAGGGACCACCATGTGGGTGATTTGAGTTCAGTCCTGAACCCATATGAAGACCTACTTATGGTTACAATCCTCAAAGGCAGCACTGGCTTTTTTTTTTTTTGCAAACTGGGGAGCCTTTATTGACTGATTAGTTGGAGTGCATTGGCTTTTTTTTTCCTCCTCCATTCTACCCAGAATCAAGGCCAAAGAATTTTTTCATCTGACATTTTTAGCTGTTTTGCAGTGGGAAGATTTTTAATAATGATCATTAAGTCCAAATACCTTTTAAAGCACTTTTAAAATAATAATTTTGTTAGGTTTCATATAAAAAATGTAGCTATTTTTTTATTACTGGAACACTTAAATGGCACATCCACTAATATTCAATCATCCAATAGGTACTTGGGGAAAGGCAATGTACTGGGTGCACGTTACGAGGAGTGAGTCCCATAGGAGTAAGTTGCTATCAGTTAAGCTCAAGGGGAAGAGGTAAATCATGATCCTGTATCTTTGGACCCAAAATAAGGCTCTACTAAACCTTACCAAATAAAAGACCAGTTAGATGTGTATTAAGAGAATTAAAATTAGTAACATCAAGATACAGTATTTATGAATCTCAGGAAAGAAAGTGATATTCTCCTCCACAGGTTTGTTTCAAACAAGAAATCATATTTTAGATATAATTTTAGGAGCTAGAAGGAAAGTGTTTTCTATTTTTAAACACTGCCAATACTATCAGAGAAATAATTTATACTGTATTGGGCTTCCTCATAGCACTTTTAGAAGCAAAGTTTTTATACTCACTTGTAAAAGTAAAGTTCACAAATGCAGCTCACAAAAGCCAGAAGACATCGTAAAAAGTAAAACACAAGAATCTGAAAGAAACCCAGAACAGGAAAACAGAAGGCACAGATAAAAGTTAGCAAAACTCTAATGAAACTACTCTCATTAGTAACACCATAAATTGGCATAATTTTATAAAAAGCAATATGTATCAAAAAACATGCAAATTTTAATATCCATAAATTCAGTATATCTATTTCTATGATTCCAGGTCACAGAAGTAACCATGTGAGTAAATATGTAAGTAAACATGGGACAGGGATTCTATTCATGAAAATGTTAACTGCAGCACTGTTAATTTAGAAAAACTTATTTAAAAACTACAAAATGTCCAATTATAGGGAAAAGGTTAAATAAATTATGCTATATCTATTTCATGGACTATTATACAAATATTAACATTTATGGTTACAAAAACAGTAGAAACATTCTTATGATATAAAGTTCATTCATTCAACAAGCATTTCTCAGACAATTATAATTGTATAGATGGAGATGTGAACAAAACCAACTCCATCTGTCTCCAGATTTCATTTCATTTTTAAGTTCCATGCTGTGACCTTTGACAAACTTCAGTCCTTAGCAAGCATATCAAAGCTTTGTTGATGATTATCTGTGTTCCTTACAATATAGCCATTAATATTTTTGTTAGCAACAGCCGGAATAGCATGACAATCAGTTTGAGATAAGTATCAAACTGGTAATAGTAGCAATTATAAGCAATCATCTATCACAAGACCACCAGGAGGTATGGCCCCTGGCGTTACTGAATTCTTTCCCTTCCTCTTGTCAATCACTAGTATCCAAATTATACTATAAAAAAAGTACTGTAACGGGTATGGTCATGGAGAATAATTTGTGCCAAACTGCTGGGCCATCTGTCTGCTCCGGCCCAATCTTTCCATAAGTAAATTACCCTATAATAAATTCTGTTATATTCTCTGGAGTTGGCTGCTTCGTCTTTCAGTCTGAAGATACCTTCTCATTATGGTGGCCATTATACCTCTATCCCACAGTCGGACAATACATTAGGTACTGATTATTACAAAACACTGAATGAAAATACATAATACAATATTATTCATGCATTAGAGTTATAGCTATGGAAATCAGAAGTACATGGAAAGAAATACAGTAAAATGGTAAAAATGGCTGTATCCAGGCTCGTGAGATTTAGGT
Organism: Rhinolophus sinicus; assembly: GCF_036562045.2. NCBI lineage: Eukaryota > Metazoa > Chordata > Mammalia > Chiroptera > Rhinolophidae > Rhinolophus > Rhinolophus sinicus. The sequence goes on along the minus strand of NC_133756.1, from coordinate 87,823,008 downwards.
GCCTAATTTTCCTCCTATCTCCAAACATCTGTAATGTGGTTTTATTAATTTTATAATTAAGAACATCAATTTAATAAAAACAAAAATAACAAAATAAAAGGGGTTGTACTGAATAGTTTTTATGCTATAATATACTGGTATGTTTAAGAGCACTGAACACATATATATATATGTGGTTAATGCATATAACACAGAAGTACTTTCCATATTCATCATTATAACAAAAAAATTCCAAAAATACTTCATGAAGTAATAAATAAAAGCCCAGATTCATTCATTAATAAAAATGTCCTGAAAACCTACTATACACTGAGCACTATTCTAGATGCTACTAGGAATACAGATGTTTTAGTACAAAGTGTCTTTAGTGTCTTTTAGTACAAAGAACTCCTCACTTAGTGGGAAAAATTCACTTACAAAGTTAAAAATTAACACAAGTTAATATAAGAATTGTATTTGAGAGCAGGACAATGATGCCCCCATAACAATGAACACTCAACTAGTACTTAGAGTCTGATCAGTGCAAAAAGACACAAAAAATAAATGTGGTATAAGAAACAGAATTGAAAAAACTAAACTCTATATATACAAATGAAAGAAAATCCAAGTGATTCACCTAACAAACCATTAACACTAATAAGGAAATTCAGCGAGATTTAGATTCACATCAAAAAGCAAAAAGCAAAAAGTACCAGCAATGACTACCTAAAAAAGTTACAGAAAACAAGATACATACATAATAATAGAAAGAAAAAGTATAAAGTATCTAGGCATTAACCTATCAAAGACTGCATAAGACTGAAATGGATTCATTTTAAAATTTTTATTAAAAGACACAGAAAACCTGACTAAATGGATAAATATATCATTTTAGGGATGGAATAACTTAACACTGTAAAAATACTCATTTAAAAATTAATATGTAAACTCAGTGCAACTCCAATGAAAACCCAGCAGAATCCGGGGGAGAGGCAAGCTGATTCTAAAATGATATTTAAAACACAAATTTTACAATGGACAAAGTGAGAAATTCATCGACCAGATATTAACACACATTACAAAGCCGTAATAACAACAACAAGATGGTACTGCCTGACAAATTGACCAATGACATAAAGAGGCCAGAAACAGACCCATATATATGAGATGAGGTATTATGATAGAGATATTACAAATCAGAAGGAAAGGTGTATTATTTAGCAGATGGTGCTCGAAAATCCAGCTCACTACATAGCAAAAAACAAAGCTAGATCTTCCCACAATTTATGAAAATAAAATTCATATGGATTAAAGTCTTGTATGTAAAAGGTAAAATTATAAAGCTAATAGAAGAAAATACAGAAGAATAACTTTGTGACCTGTGGTGAAGAAGGATTTCTTTCAGAAAGGCCCTAAAACCTACCAACCACAAGTGAAAAACTAACTGGTTTGACTGTATCAAAATTAAAGATTACTGTTCAATAAAGGACCATACACAAAGTTAAGAGAGGTGACAGCCTAAAAGAAAGGATTTCTAGTATCTAAAACTTACAAGGGATTACTATTGAGAACTTCTACTAATCAGGAGAGGAAACCACAAAATCCAATTAAAAAGCAGGCAAAGGATGTGAATAGGTAATACACAGAAAAGGAAATCTGAATGACTAATGAAAATATGAAGAAATGCTCCCCTTAGTAACTTAGTAATAATCAGAGAAATGCAATTAAAATGAGAAGCATCTCACATACATGAGAAGGGAAAAAATTAGAAAGTCAGAAATATCAAGTGCTCAGATGTAAGGAAGCTGAAATCTCAAACATTATTGCAGGGAATGTAAAGTTGTATAGCCATTCTAGAAAGTAATCTGTCAGTACTCCATGAAATTAAGTAGCCCATGGATCTGTGTATGGGATCCCACTCCTGAGTGTATGGTTCAGAGAAATTCACAAACGGATCCATAGGGAGACAAAACAAAGGTATTCTTGTTTAGGGTAGCAAGAAGTTGGAAAGGTAACTATCACTAGGAGTGCCATTTACTACCACATTCTCTCTAATCAACAACTTACCATTCTCTACTCAGCATTATGATCTGGAACCTCTACAAGCTACAATTCTCCCTTCCCAAGTAGTTAGTTCCCTGTTGGCACCCACTGGTAAAACCTAACAGGGAGAAGATTGGAAGTAAAAACAAAGGACAAAGGGAAATCTTCATTCCTGTTCTGCTTGCTGTTTGTATCTTTAAGAGGAATAGTGATGTAGCGGAAGAATTCTCTGTTAAATATGTCAAATTTGAAGTGATAGTGGATATCCAAGTGGAAATAAAAACTTTGCGCATTGCATATTGTTATTTCTCTACTAAGTCCTTCATTCTATATATTGTTTCTCTGATAAGTTCAAAAAAACAGAAATGAGATTCTAGGTGAGAACATAGAGTTCTATCACTTTCTACATGTGTTACTTTTCTGATCTTTCTAAAATGCAAATGTAATCATGTCTCTCCTGTACCTAAAATCTTTCGATGGTTTCACAATGTACTTGAGGAAAAAGTCAAATTCCTTAACAGAGCCTACCAGGTGTTGTATAAATCTGGCCTCTTTCTACCTCTTAGTCTCATCTAATCCACTCCGCCAAACCTATTTATATGAGTAGGCCATGCTGGCCTTCTTCCCAGACTCAGGGCCTTCCTCCCTCATTCCCATTCTTCCTTTACCTAGAAGACAACTCCAACTTACTTACCTTCTAGTTCTCTATTCAGGGACTTCTACTTCATGGAAGATGGATTAGCCATACTTTTCCCTATTCCTCATGCTATGTAAAGCCAAAGACTCTGGACGTTATACATAAAACAAGCATAAGAAAATGCCAAAAGGTGGAGAGAAGAAGGCAGACTGGTTAGGGACTCTGGGACTGAGGAACAACATCGTGGTGAGTTCCCTGGGTTTCCTTTCTGCCTTCTACATTCCAGACTTGGATTAAAGAAGTTGGCAACTAGAAATGCCAATGGGCACAAACAAAAAACTCCAACGAGAGCCTGCTCTATCCAGCCAAAAGACCATGAAAGAGGTAGCCTAGCAAGACAGAAAATTTTTAGACAATAACCACTCTATTCCAAGCACTCCAGAAAAAAAATGTAGCCCCACTCCCACCCATGCCATCAAAGGTCCAGTAGGAAGCCAAGACTTTTATCTTTGCTAGTGGTAATCAGCTCCCTCCCGCAGTGTCAGTGAAGACCACTCGCAGAGCCTGGACATCCACCTGCCCCCAACCTAGCAGTACAGTCATGCGCCGCTTAATGACGAGGATGCATCCCTATGCGAACATCATGGAGTGTACTTACGTAACACCTAGGTGGTAGACTACTACCATGTTTCCCTGAAAATAGGACCGGGTCTTATATTAATTTTTGCTCCATAAGATGTATGATGTTTCAACTGAAAATTAGGGCTTATGTTGAGGGGATGTCATCCTGAAAAATCATGCTAGGGCTTATTTCCAGGTTACGTCTTATTTTCAGAGAAACACAGTACACACACAGGCTATATAGTATAGCTTTTTGTTCCTAGGCTACAAGCCTGTACCGCACATTACTGTACAAAACATGAGATTAAATCAAACATAAGAGAAAATGATGCAATCAAGAGATACAGTAAACATGAGATATATGAGGCTGCTATTGGCCTAACACGGTATAATGCTTTACAGCAAACTTCTTTTTTATAAGTAGAAAGAGTATACTCTAAAATAATGATAAAAAGTACAGTATAGAAAATACATAAACTATTAACATAGTCTTTTATATCATTATCAAGTATTACGTACTTGTATGAGCTACATTTTCACACAACTCGAAGTGCAATAGGTTTGTTTACACCAGCATCACCACAAACACGTGAGTAATGTGTTGCATCTGTCCTTAACCGAAGTGCCATTATGTATTGCACTATTATAATGAGGTACCTTTACCCTACCCACTGGGGTGGTATCGGTGGAAGCCTAGTGGGGAACTTGGACTTCTATCCCAACTTGCAGTAACAAGGTGGAGAACTCCCTCCTCTCTCTTGCTGGAGTGGTATCAACAGAAGGCAGCTAAAACAGAAGGCTTCAATGAGAGCCAGAATAGCAGTATACTGCAGAGAAAGCATGCTGGACCCATGAGTAAGATCCAGAGTCTCATAATGTAATACCCAAAATATCCCAAGTTTCAACTGAAAATTACTTGTCAACCAGGAAGATCTCAAATTGAATGAAAAAAGTCAATCAATAGATATCAAAAAAACAAAAACAAAACAACAACAACAAAAACAAAGAGAGAGAGAGAGCGATGTTACAATTATCTGACAAAGTTTTAAAGGAGCCATTATAAAAATGCTTCAATGAACAATTAAGAATATGCTTGAAACAAATAAAAAAAATAAAAAGTTTCAGTAAAGAAATAGAAGACATAAAAAAAATGAAAGGTAAATTTTACAACTGAAAAATATATTAACCAAAATAAAAGCTCAATGAATAGGGTCAACAGTAGAATGGAGGGGACAGAGGGAAGAATCAATGAACTGGAAGATGGAAGATTAGAAATCACTCAATCTGAACAACACAGAGAAAAGAGACTAGGGAAAATAAAGCCTCAGGGACTTGTGGAACTAAAATAAAATACCTAATATTCATATAATTAGAGTCCCAGTAAAGGAGAAAAGGGGCAGGGCTGAAAAAGTACTCAAAAAAATAACAGCTAAGAACTTCCCAAATTTGGCAAAAGACATAAGCCTAAAGATTCAAGAAGCTAAATAAATTCCAAATAGGACAAACCCAAAGAAATCCATGCCAAGACACAGCATAGTCAAATTTCTGAAAAGTATTAATCAGATTAGGTCTCAGTTAACTCCTAATTATCCTTCAACACTGTTCAAATTATCTTCTCCTAATATCCTAATATCCTCTCCTAATATCCTATCCCACTGTACACTATAGTCTTCCTTCATAAGACTCACTGCATTTATAATTACTTGCTCAATGTTCATCTTCCCCATTAAACTATAAATTCTACTAGGGCAGGGATTTGGTCAACGTTACATCCACAGGAGTTAACACAGTGTTTACCAAATAAAAGATGCTCAATTAGTATTTGTTGAACAATGAATGAGTGATTCTTCTTCAAAAAAAGTTCCCTCTTACCACCGATCTGTTTTGTCCTTTTCTCAAAACTATCCCAGAGACTCACCTCTTGATCAGTTGTGATTGCTTCCAGGTTGGCCTGCACTTACCTTATTAGTTTGTAGAATTCTTGCATGAAATGCAGCTGGCCAGGCATGAAGTAACAGGTAAGCATAGGAGCGAATGGCATAAACTGGGGAATATTCCCAAGTCTGAAACCCCTTCCCATAGATGAGGTAATGTGTCTGAAAGTACAAAACAGATGGATTCTGGGTTATATTGGCAAAAAAATCCTTGTTAAAAGGATGCAGATGAAGTTTCTAGGCAAAAATATTAATGAGCGAAGATACACAAAAATGTGGAAACTCTCAACAAGATTTTCAACTAATGGGTAAGAATTAAAATGACCCAATAATGAAAAATATTAGGACATTATAAATTAATTCTACAAGACCGTTATTTGATCAACATTAAAAATTTGAATTTTATCTTCTATTTATTTTTTTAAATACTCATTAGCCAAAACAGAGAAACTCTAAATTTTATGTTTTCCTTAAACTGCCTACACTAAACATTCTTTATTTTTTTGATGTGATCAGAAAATTTGACCTCTGAATTTTCTATAATAGGAAGTCAACAGGCTTATAAATCTATATATCAAGAAATAGAAGTATAAGCATACTATTTAGTAACACAGTTTTAGTAAACATCAGAAGAAATAACGGAAAAAAGTTGAAAGAAAGTGGTTGCCTCTGGGGACTGGTATTTGAACATAAGTGAAACAAGGAGCTATTGTTTTTCCTTAAAGTTTTGTAGTAGTGGTTAACTTTAAAAACTATCTCAAAGTATTATTTTGATTAAAAATAATTTTTAAGGAAATTACAAATTATATCTTTTTGTAAAACAGCCAAATTCCCTATAGCCTTCAATAGTAGGCAAACCATCAGCTTAGAACACTAAAGTGAAAATAAAGTTCTTTTGCTAGTAGTCACTCTTGTGTATAGTGTTTGCATCTTGATTGGTAACAAGGTCCCAAGCAATGAAATCAAGAACACAAAACAAAGAAAGAAAGAAATCACCTACTGGTTCCCAGTAGTTGAATGTTTCATCACAGTCAGAGATGTTGCTCAGGAGAGCAGCACATAACCTCGCTGAGAGCAGACACTTAAAAGCAGTAGATCCTTCAGGTGCCCAGACTTGTCCTGCTTTGTTCGCAGAGAACCTGCTCAGAAACAAAAAAAAAGTATGTCAGGAAGGACCTGCTTACTAGAAGGACTAAAACTAAACAGAAAGGAAAAGAATGGCAAGAGACAGCAAAGTACTCAAGTATTCACCTATAAAGGTGAGTCATTAATAGTTCTTAGATCAACTTTAATCATCCCTTCCACTTCCTGTTTTTCACGTGTAAAGTAATTCATACACTTTAATTCTTTGCATCTACGACGCTCCATTTATCCCATGCCAGCTAATCACTCACTTGAAGACCACAAAGCTCTCATTCTCTCTTTCTTCTCTTGACAAGGTCATTAGTTCCCATAGTTTTATTCATTTCCCCATCTGTTCCAATGTATAGAGGCCTAATATGTGCAAGGTTCGTAACCTCTTCCAATTCCATACGTTGACAGCTGCTTTAAAGCAGTCCTAACCTTCCCGGGCTTGAGGAGAGAAATGACTGCTGGTCCTAGAGATTGGGGGACCCATAAATTAGAGTCAAGAGTCGGGACTTTTGGGAGAATGAAGGAAGCAGTGAGAGGCAGCCGAAAACGGTAAACTGTGTGCTCCTGCCAATTTCTCCCAGAGGCTCTGCCAACTCAAACACCAGGACGCCAGCCCACTCTGGCTGGACCAGGGACAGGAGCTTCACAGACCCGCACCCCAGGTTTCTTTACAGAAAACATGGGACCAGAGGTGGGGTGTCTATGACGGGGTGAAGACCGAACGCTGACCCGCCCAGGAAGAGCGGAAGGACGTGGGTGCAGAGGCAACCCGGCCCTCCCGGCGAGAAGGCCCGCCCCAGCGAAGCCCAGCGCGGCGCCGGCGCGACCCTCCCGGGGTCAGCCTCTCGCGGCGCCACCAGCCCGGCCACGCCCCCACCGCGACCGCACACCTACTCTGTGCGGGGCTCCGCGCCGCCCGCTTCCCGGCTGCACAGCAGCTCCCGCAGTTTGTCCGCGGCAGAGGCCGTGTCCCCGGCGCTGCCTCCGCTTCCCTTCAGGCGCTGCCGAGCCCCTCGGCCCGCCATGGCCTGCGTGGGAAAAAGGGTAGAATTCGGCACCTTACGAATGCGGCGAGCGTGGAGACATAGCTTTGGCTGGCAAACGGTGTCCGCCGAGGGACAAAAGACCTTGACATGCGCAGACAAGACCAAATTACAGCGTTATGGGACCAATTGGGGCAAATCCCTGAGTAGAAAAAAAATCGAACCTGAGACTTTACTTTTACCGTCATAGTTGCTCCTTCCACATACTTGTAATGCTGGGCATTCCTCCCTCCAACTCTCTCTTCCTTCACTTTTCAGCATTCTTCACTGCTACAAAAAAACCGTCCTTCAGCTCCTCTATCTAAAAGAAATCACAAAGTAATTAAACAACTGCAAGGTGAGTACGCGTAAATATTCAGTTAAAAATCATAGCACAGCTGCCTATCAAAGGGTAAGTCCTTAAAAGGTCACTGACAAGTTGCCCTCTCTGTATTTTAGTAAGAGTGGGAGGGACAGCCTGTAATTAACTGCTTCAGAGACACAGCCCAAATGGCAGAATATAGAATAAGGAAAATGAAAAACTGAAGAAATTTTGTGCAGCAAATTCAACCAGACACCGGTGACTGCCATTGCTACTACAGCATAATGGTAAGCATTTTACAGTTTTTATCCTTTTTAAATTGTATTCTCATAACAACCTTGTTTTATCAAGAAGGAAACTGAGGCCCAAGGTTGCATAGTTAGGAAATGGTGGAGCCATATACTAACCCAGGTCCAACCCAACCGAGGAGCCGTAATCCAAACCAGAACTTACTACAAAGCCCATGCTCTTCCAACAAAGAGATCAAGAGAAAGCTCTTGATTTCATATGGGCATTTTTATAAGTATACAGGCATCTAGATGATATCGTGCCTGTGACTCCCAAGGTTCATTCACCAGTTCCTGACACTGTGCCCACTCCCCCAATCACAGAGCTCTTCCTACCCTGTGGTGCTCTGTACCAGTAATTAAAACAAGTTTATAGAGGGAATGCTAAACTTGACAGGGTCTCAGGTTGATTTCATACTAAAAATTTCCAAGTATTGAAAATGGTGATTGATGATATTGCTCAATTTCCATGTGCAATTATTAGTTACCAAGTTTGGACATCCCAGCCTAGCTATATCTCATACATCCATCTCCTTTTCATTTCACTCTAACACCAGCCCCTCTTTGCCTCTACCTAGGACTACAACAGCATCCTTACAGGGATCTCCTATCTCAAATTCATCCTGTGCAGCACTGTCCAGTTAATTCTCAAAAGCACGACTCGTGTCACTTTCTTAATCAAAACTCACATTTTTCTTATTGCTTGCCAAATAAAGTACAAACTTATTTTTGCATTCAGTCTTTCATGAACTAACTCCAGCCCCACCTGCTTTTCTAATCTTATCTCCCACTACCTTCCTATACACATTTTACATTCCAACTAGCTTGAAAAGTGCCCCAAATGCTCCCTTATCTATACCTCTGCTCATATGCCCTCTACTTGGAATGCACGCCCTTCCTTGCCTAACAATCCTCCTTTGAAATCCCTGCCTTTAAGATCTAGCTCAAATGTAACCTCATCAATGTACCAGGCACTATTGAGGATAAAAGAAAGCTGTAAATCACATTATATGCCCTTAATTAGTTTATAGTCTATGTAGAGAGCTAAGCAATACATGTGTCCATAAGAGATCCCTTGATTCTTCATTCCCCAAACTTACTCCTATGCCAGTTTTCCCATTCATTAATGACACTCTAGTCTTCCAGGTGCTCAGGTCAAAAAACCTAGGGATCCTTCTTGATTCCTCTATTTCTCTAACTCCACACCCTCCACCCATGTACGTATATTTAATTCATCAGCATGTCCAATCTAACAACTTCTTACACCCTGGTCCAGGCCACCATTATCTCTTGTTTGCAATATCATAATAACCTTCTAATTTGTTTCTTTGCTTCCATTCTTGCCTTCCGATGTGCTTTTCTCCAAATACAAGAAAAAATGAGACAGTTATTTCCTTCACAACTTTACAATTCCAATCAATGGAGCCTAACTATTAACAGGAACATACATGAATCCACATTAGAGTACCCCATTCTTCAGTCCTGGGCTGAGCCAAGCCCACAGTGTCTCTTAGAGATGCTTACAACAGAAGGACCCAGAATCTAGGCAGGCAAACTTTCGAGTGAATCACAGTTGAGAGATTACTGTGAAAAAAGACTAGAGAAGGAGTACAGTAACGAAGTGGCAGAAAGAACATGGGCTGTATGTAGAGTCAGACAGAAGCAAGTATGAACTCTAAATCTGACATTTATTATTTCCATGACTTTAACCGTCGTCAACCACAGAATAAAAATCATGATGATACCAATACTATTATGGAGCACTTGCAACTTACCCAAGCTAATAAATGTTGGTCTGTCTGACTCTAAAAACAACTCTTATAAATTCATTTACTGAAATGATACTATAAAGGGAAGAGAAAATGACAATGTGGAAGATGTATTTTAATATATATACGATGAGCACTCAAGTTCTATTGTCTCTTTGGCAATAAAGCATCTAAAGTACAAGATGTTGTTTTATTTGTTTGTTTGTTTTCCTAGCCATTACTCAGGATCAAAATACTGCACAACTCCAAAGATCACTAATCACATTATAGTCTATAAGTTTAAGTGACCGAGTCACAGGTATCCTTATAATCAACAGTGGGTATAGTCACAAGATAAAATATTTTTTAAAAAAAAGAAAAAACAGTCCAGAAAGGACTACCAGTTACAAATTGGTCTTTTTCATCCCACACCCATGAGGATCACACTGTAGAAATGAATTTACTAAACTACCGAGGTGTCACATGTAGTCGTTGTTGAATCTCTTTCCTAAACTGGGACTGCATTGATGTTACCTGCTGCTGGGTAAGGGCCTTGTCACAGGTCTGGTAGGTCAATCTATAGCAGAGACTGACCTGTTCAGTCTTGGGATGCTGAAAACGACTGAGGAATTGTATGGCTATGACAGTGTCCTGGGACACTGCTCGGGCCACAGTATGAAACTCTAGTTCATCAAATCCTTTTTTCTCATCTAACCAAAAACTAATATCATGCACAAAGCATGGAGGACATAGGGAATAGCTTTTAAAGGGTTCTATTTTCCCAGGAATAAAATTATTCAGGAAACGTTTATCAAAGGTCCACAACATCCTCCAGTCAGAGATACCCCAGACAAGCATGGCTAATAGGTCCAAGTTTATAGACACAAACACAAAACTCTGGTCTTTGTGTAGAATGCTTGTAGCAGGTGTGGTGACAGATCCAATAATCAGATCCTTGGCAAAATCTGGGCCAAAATTATGACACTTCACATTAATCATATAATCTTTCCCATTTGGTTGAAAGACAAATTCCACTGAACTGCTCCGTTTAGAGCCCTCCGGAAATGTCTGAGTCAGAAAGCTATCTAGAATGCCCTTCAAATGATCCAGTAGTGACTGAAGACAGCCATCCTTCAGATTTTGATTAAATCCAAGGATAAATAAAGTCTCATGAAATGCTGGCATTGTAAAAGGCAAGATGAGGCACTTCCGAAAGACAGGTCCACTGAGGATGTGCAGAGAACCTGGGAGGAAGTCTGGTGCTTGAATGATAGCCTGAACATGAACTAGGAGAGAAGGTCTGAGGCAGACCTTGGCTTGACCATAGATTCCTTCATGAGCTTCTTCCTTACCATCTCTTCCAGGGCTCTTGGGAAGGCTAAGTTCAGAAAATGACTCTAAAAAGTTCTCCATGTCTTGTGTTGTCCCACCAGTTAGGGGCTCAGAATTTGAGTTATCCTCAAGGAGATTAACCCAAAAGGCTGCTGATAGATCACAGTTCCAGGAAGTGAGAACACTGGTGCCTCCCTGTGGCAACAAAGGGAAGGAGCACGTCAGCCGTTTTAGAGGGAAAGCTTTGCCCAATTCAGCAATCAGTTTCTCATTTATGGTTTTGATAGGATGACATGAAGATGCTTCTAGGAAACCCCTGTTTAAACACAAAATGACATTTTTAACTTAAAATAATAAGTAATTATAATTAGCTAGAATTAAAAGTACAAATAGCTGAATAAAAAAGAATTATCCGTAAGTTGATCCTGAAAGGAGATAAGAAATCATCCACCATAAACAGAGAAATCATGTGTTTCAGAATTCTGACAGCCATCATGCCTACAATATACCAGAAAATATAACAATTTTTAATTCTAAAGAGGGTTATGGAGGCCAGATTGACAAGTATTCACAGCACTAACATCATAAACAGTATATGTAGCATTCGTTCAATATATTCTTGCCATCAAGCCAATCGGGACACAGCTAGAGACAGAGTGATTTCTGGTAAAATAACAGTTACCTGTTCAATTTTCCTGCAAGTGCTTCTGGTTCTGGAAAGGAAAACCACTGGCCACCCAGTTTGATCCTGAAGACTCTTGGTTGCAAACCTTCAAAGGGTAAGCTCTGGGTGAAGATATGGTTCACAGCACCTTCTATGTGAAAGGACTTATCTTGACTCCTGGCAAAATAAATACCAAGTATGAAGTCTGTCATTAAAGAAAACAAGTGTTTCTAGAAACTGAGTCAGAAAATTGGCAAAGGAAAAGTTTGCCTATGAAATATTTTTATTATTAGTGAGAGAGATGAAAAGGCTTAGACTTCTGTTATTACTTACCTATATCCAGTGCACTTGTACCCTGGCACAGCCTCACAGCTGAAGGGATGCACATCACTTAAAATGAATCCCCCCAGAGCTGCCATGGCAACCACTTGCCAACTGTTGTGCCATTCTCTTCTGGGATTATCAGCAGGAGTCCCACCTTGTCCTCTACACAATGCCACATGGACTTCTCCTTCCTCTGCAAGAACCTCTGCACAGCTAATGAGGGGAGGGGGACACCAGCCATTTATCAGAAACAAGTAGAAATTAGCACAGGAGTTAGCTGTATATACATGGTTTGGCTGTGAAATAATTAAAATTCATCATAGCCATTTGCAAAGGTCTATTGGACTTCAAACATGCAAAGAAAGTAGCTGGAAGTAAATAAGAATATAAATTCAATGTTCAACTTATAACTGATACTAGTGGCTGACCAGGTTGTAACCCAACTTGGTATTTGCATTGTTCATCTACCGGTATATCAATATCTGCCAAGTTCCTATACATGATTCACTGATCAAGCTGTTCTTCCCCTTGGAGAAAGATGTTCTTTTCACTCCTCTCCTGCCTATTAAAATTCTATAGTAAAAATACTAACTTAAAATACTGCCTCTGTAAAAAGTTTAACAACTATGATCCAAAGAGACCTCCAATTGTATCACGTTTTCGTATAATAGTGTTAAGCACTGTTTTAAGTTCACAATTTTATGAGGTAGTCACTGTTAATATCCTGTTTAAGATGATGAAAAAAGGATTAATACCTAAAATCAAACAGCTATTAAGTGGTAGGTGTGGATTTGAATTCAGGCAGTTTGGCTCCTAAATCCATAGTCTTAGCTATTAAACTATACTGGCTACCAGTATTTTGCATTATCAAAAGGTGTTCCTCCCCTTACACGTCTGACTTTCCAACTAGATTGTGGGTTCCTTTGGAGCTTTATACGGTATTCTCTCTAAACCTATCCTAGTAACTTACACACACGTATGCCTAATCTCCCATGCTATAATGTTTGAGTGCAGTAACTATGTAATGTACACCTTAAACATTTTGTGAGTGCTCGCCTTTCCTCACCTCTGGAAAAACTTGGCAAGCAGTTCCCTGTTCCTAGCTACTCCAGCTTTGCGTCCACAGTGCGGAAAGTTAAAATAAATTCGATCGAACTCCCTGTCGTGCAGTTCAAAGGCATCTGCCAGCTGGGTGCAGTCCACACCAAAACGTATCTTGGTACCTGGCACGAAATATAGGCAGGAGGATGTCTTAAGACCTGGAACCAGAGAAAACCTCTCCCTAACCTGAACCGTGCGAAACAACCCAGGTTTAGGCACAGAGCCGGCTTTCACTAAATGACCGCGGGACGTTCAAGAGCAATCCCCACGTTGCCTGAATCCCCAGGTGCCCACCCTTTCCACTTTGGGCCACGCAGGAAGCTGGGCGGGGCTTCGCGGAAGGGGTGGCCTCACTACCTCGCTCGTGCAGGCGCTGCAGGTTCTCCCGGGCCACCGGGTCCCGGGCTAAGTCGGTCGGATGCTGGAGGCAGGTGGCGGTTAGACTAGTGCTCGGATCAAGGGTCTCGCTCAGAGCGGCGGCGAAGGAGAAATTCCCCTCCCCAACCAACAGGAGGCGCCGAGGGGCCATGGCCTCAACTTGCTCCCGCTCGCGTCCTCGGAGGCGCTCATTTATTACCTCACCTCTTTCGCGGGTCTCTTGCCACCCACTCTTCATCCGTCGCTTGTTAATGACGCGCCCGCAGCTCCTGGTTGCCTTGACAAAGGAGTACTGCGACTTCCCGGGAGGGAAATAACCATGCGTGCAAAAGCGAGACGCCGACCACGCGGCCCTCTCAGTCCCCCGCTCACTCGGGAATGTCAAAATAAATGCCTTTTAGCTCGAGGACTGCCTTGAGCGACTTCGTTACACCTGCATGAGGTCACAAGTGAGGCGAGTCCTAAGTGAAGGAAGCGGGGCAGGGCTGAGGCCAAACAGAGGTTAAGCTGTGTTCTTCATGTTCGTGTCACAGAGGATTTTATAACAGCCTTCATCTCATCCGAAATGGCTGCTGCCCATTGTCTCAGCAGCTCGGAATTGCTCCAGGTGCCTCTATCTTCTGCCTTTTATTTATTCAAGGAATACGAGTGCCTGTAATGTGTCACTGTGAGGGTGGTTAGATAGGTATATGGATGAGCAAAATGGGGTCTATGATTTCACTGAGCTTGTAGTCTGGTGAAGGCTACACAACAAAAGAGGCAATTCAGATATAGTGGGATGCCCTGCTATGAGTGGAGTAATTTCAAAAGATTTTGAACAGGAAGATGACACAGATTTTCAAAAGTCCAGCTCTCTTCTGAAGAAGGATTGGAGAAGAACGAGGCTGATGGCAAGAGCAGATAGGAGGCTCCTGCAGTAATAGAGACTAGGGCTGATAGTGATCTGAACTGGATCTTGGCAGTACAGATGGAGAGTAGTGGACTGATTCAGAAATAAACAAGACCTAGTGATTTGGATGGATGTAAGGGGTTAAAACAGAAATCAGAGTCGAATATAAGCCCCAGGTTCCAGGAGTGGACAACTGAGTGGATACTGATGTCTGTCCTTACAGTCCCAGGACAGTGTCACCTTGGTCTACAGTCTGAGCACTAGGCCTGCTGGACTTTGTGGGACCAGCTACTCTTTAATCATCATGCTGTTTGTTGACATCACTACATGCATCTAGCTTCACAAAGGCACGTGATGTGAGGACAGTTGCCTTTAAACTTACAGTATTGACTTTGTCCCTACCTGTGGAAAGGTGGATGGGTGATGACTCCCAAATCATGGCCGTCTATTCATGGTGATCTGGTTGATCCACATTATTTCTTTGCTTGGAGAACTGGGAGAGCCAGGTTTGGTGACATCTCTTCTTTTAAAGAACATGGACCAGAAGAGTAAGGTTTTCTGTTACTCTCCTACAGAATCTTCAAACAGAAGCTACTCAGCATCAAATTACTCTTCTTCAGGGAAGGTATTGTCTTCCTCCTAAGCCAAGGGGCCAGACTTAATTTTTGGACAAAAAATAATAATAATAAATGGTTAGGCTTTTGATTTCTATCAAAAAATTGAAATTCAGACATTGGTCATCTGGTATGTGCAAAGCACTGCTGATTGGGAGGGCAGGCAGAAGGAGAGGGTGTGATAATGAATAAAACACATCCTGTCCATAAGGATGTACAATTCAGCATAGGGGATTCAACACATACTTCCAGAATTCTTAACACATGGTAGAAAGTTGTAAATACAGAAAGATATGAACATAAGTTCTGTGTAAGACAAATGAGACGTTA
This sequence comes from Rhinolophus sinicus, assembly GCF_036562045.2. NCBI lineage: Eukaryota > Metazoa > Chordata > Mammalia > Chiroptera > Rhinolophidae > Rhinolophus > Rhinolophus sinicus. Next base: position 87,807,649 of record NC_133756.1, on the reverse strand, counting down.
ACGAGAGAAGGCATATAGAATAAATGGCATTCGAACTGGGCCTAGAAGGAAGGAAACTATTATTTAGTGATCACTTACTGTGTTATCTAGTTTTCCAACTCTCACTTCTCCCTATTCTCTTTGACTATAGCAATACTCTTAATCCTTAAATTCCCACATCTCTAAATTAGCTGAACATTTAGCTAGTTCTCCATATAATATTGGGTGTACTAAAGTTCCCTCCCTTTTTGAGGGGTAGTATTTAATCTATATAGTAATCCACTACTGCTGAGTGAGAGGATAGGTGAAAGGACTCATGGACCTGGAGAAAAAGAAACAGAACTACAACAATTAAATTGGCGGGAAAGCCTAGATCCATAGTAAGATGTGCTCATAATATGCTTGGCCAAGAATGAGAAAGGGATGCCTCTTCTGCTGTCTGGTTTGTGCAACAAGCTTTTTTATTCTCACCTTTTCCCAGAGACAGTTCCTCACCTGTTTCCTTGCAAACCCACACTATGGCAGCCTCATTAATGCAGATGGCCATGCTGAAGTGTGGACAGATTGGAATGATATGTCCAAGTTTTTCCAGTATGGATGGAGATGCACCACTAATGAGAACGCCTATTCAAACCGTACCCTTATGGGCAACTGGAACCAGGAAAGATATGACCTAAGGAATATTGTGCAGCCCAAACCCTTGCCTTCCCAGGTAATCCAACTTTGTTTCCTTCTGTTAACAAAAGAAATACCAGTGGTCATTTGAGAGGCAGGAATCTGATAACTTCCAATGCTGAGTTCTTTCAAGCTTCTGTTCAGTGAAGTAGTTGGGTGTGGGCAGCATTCCTTAACTAGAATGCCTATCCCCCTTTACTCTCAAATTGAATATTAATTATTGTAAGGTAATAAAAGGGTGGGTAGTACTCTTTCTCTTGCTTCTGTTTAAACTTTATTCATCTACAGAAAACATATAATGTCTTCTGACTCAGGCTAGCCTTTCCCCTGGTCCTTATCTACCTAGACTTGTCATTTATTTGTGTCTTGCCCTTATATCTCTCCTACACAAACAAACAAACATACAAAGGTTATGGAAGTTAGTAGGACATATAGAACTCTAGTCAACCTAAAATATGATAGAGCCTGTTAGAATTCATGTCGCCGTGTCTTTTATTTCCCAATATTGGTTATAGACTCCTATATTTTTAACCTATTACTTTTTCTTTCCAGTTTGGACACTACTTTGAAACAACATATGGTACAAGCTTCAACAACAAAATGCCACTTTCAACCCATAGTAGGTGGACAGTTCTTTCTGATTTTTATGTTCTTAGGACCCAACTCAGGCCTAGAACGTAGAAGGAACTTAAATAAAAGTAAACTGATTGAGTGAATAAGTGAATGAATGAGTGGACGATTTCTGTTTTCTCAGTTTTGACAGGAGTCACTCTCTATTCCCTCAGAAACAACAGTGAGATTGGCTACTAAGAGTCCTTGCTATTGACTGATTCCACTTGTCTTTGCTTCTCTTTTCTCCTCCCTCAGGATATAAACGAGAGCCTCACTGGTTTCCAGGACATCAACCCGAGCTGGATCCTCATCGATACAAATGCACAGAAAAGTCAACTTATATGAGTAGCTATTCAAAACCTCAAGTTGGGCATCACTGTGTATGTGTGTGTAATCAAAATCACTGCCAATTTCAGGGTCCAGGATTCTAAGAAAGAATAAGAAGCTTCATTTTTTTCAGAGTAGAATGTTGGAGGGATCAAATTCTAAGCAGAACCAAGAATTTAGCAGACTGTAGCACAGCTTCACTCTCTGAATAAATAAAGCACAGAAAATGTTCTCCATCCCCCCCTTTTTTTGGTTTTAACCAAGATTTAAATGTAAAATTTAAGTTGATTACATCTACTCTTTGTTCTACATTAGGGGTGTTATAGGAGAGCATTAAAAAGAATTGTTTCTAAAATCTGCAGCCACTCTGCTCTTCCCTGCCTTCCATTAGTAGCAGAACTACAAAATCCAGTATGACTTAGGTTACGTTTGGCTAGATGATTTCTGGGCGTGAGCCTGGTAGTCATGGTGATATAGTGTAACTTTATTGTGATCTTAATAAACTTCCCTCTTAAGGACTAGGAAAAGAAAAATAACTTTTTTGATTATTATAGAAAATTTAAAACATACAAAAGTAGACAGAATATTATAAAGACCTCCCATCTTCAAAAAGTTATGACCAATTTTATCTCCCCTATCTACTTTCTCTATTTTTTAAAAATTAATTTTGGGGCAGGTCACAGAAATTACATCATTTCTTCTATTAAGACTCCATTTATGTTTCAAAAAGATAAGACTGTCAATTTTTGACTCCCCACAAAGATCACCACAGAAACCTGTTGATTAAACAAGTGTGAGTTATTAAACCTGTAGCGAGGAACATCAACTTGACAGTCTTGATAATGATTCAAAAGGGGAATGTTAGGGTAAGGTATTTTCAGAAATTCGGGATAACGGCTCAGTTGGTTTAAGTTTAAGATGGGTCTTTCAAAGTGGGGGACTGATAGGGATTGAGAAAAGGTTGTGATTTATTTAGGATTAGTGAACACGGAGACAACAGTCTTAATTTTAAAATGGCAAAACATCAGTATTTTCCTTTTTTTTTGTCTCCTGTTTAAGATGACAATATAGTATATATTACCTCCCAAGCCTTTATTATTTTATGTTATAGATATGGAATTTATGTTGACTATGATGTTGGGTAGTGACTCAGTTTCATTTTTGTCTATATGTTTATCCCAGCGTCAGTTATTGAAAAGATATACTTTCTCCACTGCTCTTCAATCAACTGTCTGTGTACTCTTAGTTTTGTTTCTGCATTGTCTATTGTATTCCATTGGCCTAATTGTCATTCCTTATCCTATCTTACTATAATGCCTTAATTATCTCACTATCTTAATTACAATAATTTTACAAGCCTTAAAATCTAATGGATCAGATCCTTTCACCTTGTTTTTGACCCTTTGCAGTTCCATATAAATTTTAGGATCACCTTGTCAGTTTCCACAGAAAGATACTGTTTGGATGTTGATAGAAATTGCATTGTATTGTTAGATCAGTTTTAGAATTTGAGTTCTTATTAATTTTAATAATTCATTGGTGTGTGTTCTTGCAATATGAATACTATTTTAGAGGCGCATATTTTATGTTTATGTGTTATATATCTTATTCTATTCCCTATGTATCCAGCACAATTTTTTTGTGATAAAATATACATAACATAAAATTTATCATTTTAACTAGTTTTATGTATACAATTCAGTGGCATGAAGTACACTCACATTGTTGTACAATCCTCACCACTGTCCATCTCCAGAACTTTTTCATCATCACAAACTGAAACTCTGTTCCAATTAAGCAATAACTCCTCATTCCCCTCTCCTCCCACCCCCTGGAACCTCTATTCTATTTTCTGTTTCTATGAATTTGCCCATTCTAGGTACCTCATATAAGTGGAATCATATAATGTTTGTCTTTTTGTGTCTGGTTTATTTCACTTAGTATATTTTAAAGGTTCATCTATGTTATAGCATGTGTCATTTTTAAGACTGAATAATATTCCATTCTATGTATATGCCATATTTTGCTTCTCTATTCATTTGCTGATGGACACTTGGTTGTTTTCACCTTTTGGCTATTGTGAATAAAATGCTGCTATGAACATTGGTGTAAAATATTCGAGTTCCTGCTTTCAATTATTTGGGGTATATACCCAGAAGTGGAATTGCTGGGTCATATGGTAATTCTCTTTAACAGTTGGGAAATACCACACTGTTTTCCACAGTGGCTGTACTTTTTTACATTCCCACCAGTTGCAGTTGCACAAGGATTCCAATTTCTCCACGTTTACCAAGACTTATTTTCTGTTTTGTTTTTGTTTGTGTTTTATAATAGCCATCCTAGTGGGTGTAAAATGGTATCTCATTGTGGTTTCTTGTTTTTTGGTTTTTTTTAAGATTTTATTGGGGAAGGAGAACGGGACTTTATTGGGGAACAGTGTACACCTCCAGGATTTTTTTCCAAGTCCTGGTTGTTGTCCTTTCAATCTTAGTTGTGGAGACTGCCGTTCAGCTTCAAGTTGTCCTTTTAGTCTTAGTTGTGGAGGGCGCAGTTCAGCTCCAGGTCCAGTTGCCCTTGCTAGTTGCAGGAGGCGCAGCCCACCATCCATTGCAGGAGTCGAACTGGCAACCTTGTGGTTGAGAAGACGCGCTCCAACCAACTGAGCCATCTGGGAACTCAGCAACAGCTCAGCTCAAGGTGCCGTGTTCAATCTTAGTTGCAGGGGGCGCTGCCCACCATCCCTTGTGGGACTCCAGGAATTGAACTAGCAACCTGTGGCCCATGTGGGAATCAAACCGGCAGCCCTCGGAGCTAGGAGCACAGAGCTCCAACTGCCCGAGCCACCCCACCGGCCCTCATTATGGTTTTGATTTGCGTTTCCTTGATGAATAGTGATCTTGAGCATCTTTTCATGTACATATTGACTATTTGTGGAATGTATTTGGAGAAATGTTTATTCAAGTCCTTTGCCCATTTTTTGAATTGGGTTGTTTGCTTTTTTGTTGTTGAGTTGTCAGGATTCTTTATTTATCTTAATATATTCTGGATGTTAATCCCTATTCAGATATATGATTTGTAAATATTTTCTCCCATTCTGTGTGTTTGTCCTTTCACGCTCTTGATAGTGTCCTTTGATGCATAATAGTTTTCAATTTTGATGATGTCCAATTTATCTATGTTTTCTTTTGTTGCCTAAACTTTGGGAGTCAGATCTAAGAAATCATTGCCAAATTCAATATCATGAAGCTTTGCCCCTATGTTTTCTTCTAAGAGTTTTATAGTTTTAGTTCTTATGATTTAGTTCTTTGATCCTTTTGGGGTTCATTTTTGTACATTGCATAATGTATAAGGTACTTGTATATTGTGTCAGGTAAGGGTCAACTTCATTCTTTTCCCAGCACCATTTTGTTGAAAAGACTGTCTTTTTCCCATTGAATGGTCTTTGTGCCTTTGTCAAACATCATTTGACCATATATGGGAGAGTTTATTTCTGGGCTGTGTGTTCTATTCCATTGGTCTATATGTCTGAATTTATGCCAGGACCACACTGTATGGATTACTATAGTTTTGTTATAAGTTTTGAAACCACAAAGTCTGAGTCTTCCAACTTTGTTGTTCTTTTTCAAGAACGTTTTGGCTATTTGGGGTCCTTTGAGATTCCATATCCAAATAGGATAGATTTTTCTATTTCTGAAAAACAAAACAAAACAAAATCATTGGGATTTTGATAGACATTGCATTGAATCTATAGACCACTTTAGCTAGTATTGATATCTTAATAATAATATGTCTTCCAGTCTATAAACATGGATATCTTTCTATTTGTGTCATCTTTCATTTCTTTTAACAATGTTTCATAGTTTTCAGTATACAAGTCTTTTCCTCATTAGTTAAGTTTATTCCTAAGTATTTTATTCTTCTTGATGTTATTGTAAATTGAATTGTTTTCTTAGTTTTTCTTTTTAGATTATTCATTGGTAGTATATAGAAATACCATTGATTTTTTTTATTAGTTTCAGGTGTACAAAACAATGTAATAGTTATACATTTACACCCTTGACATAGTGATAACCTTCCTCCCCCAATCTACTTACTGCCCCTCTGATATCATATATACCTGTTACAATTCCAATGACTCTATTCCCTATGCTGTATTCCACATCCTATGACCATATATATGTATATTAAATTATAGTTGACATTCAGTATTATTCAGCTTCAGCTTCAGGTGTATACTGCAGTGGTCAGGCATCTACACCGTCCATGAAGCAGTCTCCCTAATAAGACACGTACCCATCGGATGCATTATTGATTATATTCCCCATGCTGTCTTTCTGATCCCCGTGGCAATCTTGTGGTTACTAATTTGTGCTTTCTAATCCCTTCACTTTCTTCCTCATTCCCACCTCCTTCCCACCTAGCAATCTTCAGTTTTTTTGCTATATCTCTGAGACTGTTTCTGATTAGTTAGCTCATTTATTATATTCTTCAGATTCCATATATAAGTGAGATCGTATGGTATTTGTCTTTCTCTGTCTGACTTATTTCACTTGGCTTAATGTTCTCTAGGTCCATCCATATCATGGCAAATGGTAAGATTTTATTCTTCTTTATAGCTGAGTAATACTCCATTGTATAAATATACCATGGGTTCTTCATCCAGTTGTCTACCGATGGGCATTTCAGATATTTCCATGTCTAGGCTATTGTGAATAGCGCTGCAATAAGCATAGGGGTGCATATATTTTTTCGAATTAGTGTTTTGGATTTCTCTGGCTATATACCTAAGAGTGGAATTGCTGGGTCATAAGGTAGTTCCATTTCCAGTTTTTTGAGGTACCTCCATACTGATTTCCATAGTGGCTACATCAATCTGCAATCTCACCAACAGTGCACAAGGGTTCCCTTTTCTCCACATCCTTACCAGCACTTCTTGTTTGTTGATTTATTGATGATAGCCATTCTGACCAGAGTGAGGTGGTATCTCATTGTGGTTTTTATTTGCATTTCTCTAATGACTAGTGAGGTTGAGCATTTTTTCATATGTCTATTGGCCATCTATATGTCTTCTTTAGAAAAATGTCTCTTCATGTCCTCTGCCCATTTTTTAATTGGGTTGTTTGTTTTCTGGGTGTTGAATTGAATGAGTTTTTTATAAATTTTGGATACTAACCCCTCATCAGATGTATCATTGACAAATATCTTCTCCCATTCAGTAGGAAGCCTTCCCATTTTATTGATGGTTTCCTTTGCTGTGAAAAAACTTTTTAGTTTTTTTTTTCTCTTACTTCCCTTGCCCAAGGGGCTATATCAGTAAAAATATTACTAAGGGTGATGTCTGCAAATTTACTTCCTATATTTTCTTCTAGGAGTTTTATGGTTTCAGATCTTACATTTAAGTCTTTAATCCATTTAATAATTTATTCTTGTATGTGGTGTAAGGAGGTTGTCCAGCTTCATGTTTTTCAGATTTCCCAGCACCATTTATTGAACAGACTGTCTTTACCCCAGTATAAATTCTTGCTTCCATTGTTGTACATTAAATGACCACATAGGTATGGATTTATTTCTGTGCTCTCTATTCTGTTCCATTGATCTATGTGTCTGTTTTTATGCCAGTACCATGTTGTTTTGATTACTGTAGCCTTGTAGAATGATTTGATGTCAGGTATCGTGATACCTCCAACTTTGTCCTTATTTCTCAAGATTCCCATGGCTATTTGGGGTCTTCTATAGTTTCATATAAATTTTAGGATTATATGTTCTATTTCTTTGAAAAATGTCATTGGTAGTTTGACAGGAATTGCGTTGAATCTGTATATTGCCTTAGGCAGTATGGCCATTTTAACTATATTAATTCTTCCTATCCATGAGCATGGTATGTGTTTCCATTTATTTGTATCTTCTTTAATTTCTCTCTTCAGTGTCTTATTATTTCCTGAGTACAGGTCTTTTACTTCTTTGGTTAAATTTATTCCTAACTATAGTTTGTGAAGCAATTGTAAATGGGAGTGTTTTCTTAATTTATCCTTCTGATTGTTTATTATTGGTGTATACAAATGCAACTGATTTCTGAATATTAATTTTGCATCCTGCTACTTTTCTAAGTTCATTTATCAATTCTAATAGTTTTTTGGTGGAGTCTTTGGGGTTCTCTATATATAGTATCATGTCATCTGCATATAATGGCAATTTTACTTTCTCCTTTCCAATTTGGATGCCTTTTATTTCTTTTTCTTGTCTGATTGCTGTGGCTAGAACTTCCAGAACTATGTTGAATAGTAGTGGAGAAAGTGGGCAGCCTTGTCTTGTTCCTGATCTTAAGGGAAATGGTTTTAGGTTTTCCCTATTGAGTATGATATTAGCTGTAGGTTTATTTGTATATGGCCTTTATTATGTTGAAATATGATCCCTCTATTCCCACTTTGCTAAGAATTTTTATCATAAATGGCTGCTGGATTTTGTCAAATGCTTTTTCTGCATCTATTGATATGATCATGTGATTCTTTTTTTTTTTAAAGATTTTATTGGGGAAGGGGAACAGGACTTTATTGGGGGAACAGTGTGTACTTCCAGGACTTTTTTCTCCAAGTCAAGTTGTTATCCTTTCAATCTTAGCTGTGGAGGGTGCCGTTCAGCTTCAAGTTGTTTTCCTTTTAGTCTTAGTTGTGGAGGGCGCAGCTCAGCTCCAGGTCCAGTTGCCGTTGCTAGTTGCAGGGGGCACAGCCCACCATCCCTTGCGGGAGTGGAAACCAGCAACCTTGTGGTTGAGAGGATGTGCTCCAACCAACTGAGCCATCTGGGAGCTCAACGGCAGCTCTGCTCAAGGAGCCGTGTTCAATCTTAGTTGCAGGGGGCGCTGCCCACCATCCTTTGCGGGACTCAAGGAATCGAGCTGGCAACCTTGTGGTTAAGAGCCCACTGGCCCATGTGGGAATCGAATTGGCAGCCTTCGGAGTTAGGAGCACGGAGCTCTAACCGCCTGAGCCACCGGGCCGTCCCGATCATGTGATTTTTATTTTTCATTTTGTTAATGTGTTGTGTCACATTAATTGATTTGCGGATGTTGAACCACCCTTGCATACCAGGGATGAATCCCACTTGATCATGGTGTATGATCTTTTTAATGTATTGCTGAATTCTGTTCACTAATATTTTGTTGAGGATATTTGCATCTATGTTCATTAGGGATATCGACCTATAGTTTTCTTTTTTTTGTAATGTCTTTGTCTGATTTTTGGGTCAGGGTAATAGTGGCCTCATAAAAAGTGTTTGAGATCCTTCCCTCCTTCTGGATTTTTTGGAATAGTTTGAGGAGAACAGATGATAATTCTTTTTTGACTCTTTGGTAAAATTTACCTGTAAAGCCGTCTGGTCCAGGGCTTTTGTTTGTTAAGAGCTTGGTGATTACAGATTCATTTTCACTGGTAGTAATCAGTCTATTCAGATTTTCCATTTCTTCTTGAGTTAGCTTTGGAAGGTTGTATGCTTCTAGGGAAATATCCATTTCTTCCAGATTGTCTTATTTGTTGGCGTATAGTTGCTTGTAGTATTTTCTTAAAATTTTTTGTGTTTCTATGGTGTCTGTTGTCACTTCTCTTTCATTTCTGATTTTATTAATTTGGGTCCACTCTCTTTTTTTTTTGATGAGTCGATTTTGATTATCTTTTTGAAAAACCAGCTCTTGGTTTCATTAATCTTTTGTATTGTTTTTTCAGTCTCAATTTTAGTTGTTTCCACTCTGATCTTTATTATTTCCTTCCTTGTACTCTCTTTGGGCTTATTTTGCTGTTCTTTTTCCAGTTCCCTTAGTTGTAAGGATAGACTGTTGATTTGAGATTTTTCTTGTTTCTTTAGTTAGGCCTGCATTGCTGTGAATTTCCCTCTTAGAACTGGTTTTGCTGCATTCCATAGATTTGGGGTTGTGGTGTTTTCATTTTCCTTTGTCTCGAGGTATCTTTTGATTTCTTCCTTGATTTCATTGTTGACCCATTCATTATTTAGTAACATGTTATTCAGCCTTCATGTACTTGTGTGTTTTCCAGTTTTTTTCTTGTAATTGATTTCTAATTTTATAGCACGGTGATCAGGAAAGATGCTTGATATGATTTCAATTTTCTTAAATTTATTGAGACTCATTTTGTGACCTAACATGTGGTCTATCTTGGAAAATATTCCATGTGCACTTGAGAAGAGTATATTCTGCAGCTTTGGGGTGAAGTGCTCTAAAAATATCAATTAAATCCAACTGGTCTAATGTGTCATTTAAGGAGGCTATTTCCGTATTGATTTTCTGTCGGGGGATCTGTCTCTTACTGTCAGTGGTGTGTTAAATTCCCCTACTATGATAGTGTTACTGTTGATCTCTGTCTTTAAGTCAGTCAATATCTGTTTCATATATTTTGGTGCTCCTATGTTGGGTGCATTGATGTTTACTACAGTTATGTCCTCTTGTTAGTTCGATCCCTTTATTATTATGTATTGCCCTTCTTTGTCTTTTATTATATTCTTCATTTTAAAGTTTATTTTGTCTGATATAAGTATTGCTACTCCAGTTTTTTTTTCTCATTTCCACTTGGAAATGCAACTGATTTTTATGTGTTGGTTTTATACTCTGCAACTTTGCTGAAATTGTTTCTTAGTTCTAACAAGTTTTTGTGTGTGACTCTTTAGGGTTTTCTACATGTAAATAAGATGTAGAAAGTTTTACTTCTTCCTTTCAAATTTGGATGTTTTTCTTGCCTAAATTTCTGGTTAGAACTTCCAATAATATATTGAATAGAAGTGATGAAAGGGGACATTTTTGTATTGATCCTGATCTTAGAGGAAAGACTTGCAATTTACACTGTTAAGTATGATGTTAGCTGCGGGATTTTCATATATGGTCTTTATTATGTTTAGGTAATTTCCTGCTATTCCTAGTTGAGCATTTTTATCATGAAAGGGTATTGAATTCTCTTAAATGGTCCTTTTGTATTAATTTAGATTATGTTTTTTTTCTTCACTCTGATAATGTGGTGTATTATATTGATTTTTTTATATGTTGAATCAACTTTGCATTCCAGGAATAAATCTCCCTTGGTCATTGTCACACAGGGTGCCATGTGGGGTCTCTGGCCCCACTCCCCACATAAGAACACAGGATATGGTGAGGCCAAAAAGGAACACCAACGGAGCCAAAGATAGGGGAGTCTTACCTATATTCTTGCTGGCGGATGGGTTGGAAACACAGGGAGCAAACATCCACCAGTACCCCAACAAGGGGTCTTTCTGCACCCCCATTTCACTGGTGGCCGGGTGAGACACATAAAGTAGGACCACACAATCTGCAACCTGCCGTCCGCTTTTCTGCCTGCCAACCAAACAACCAACCCAGTTACTGCAGTTATATCAGTGGCTAATTGGCTAACTGGTTACAGCTGATGGCCAACAAGTCACAGCTGATGGCCATCTACTACCCGAGCCAGCACCTTTCCACGTGAGGCCAAGAACCCGGAAACTGTCCCCACAGTCATGGTGTGTACCTCTTACTATGCTGCTGAATTCAGTTTGTTAGTATTTTGTTGGGGATTTTTGCATCAGTATTCTTAAGGGGTATTGGTCAGTAGTTTTCTTGTAATGTCTTTGTCTGGCTTTGTGTCAGGGTAATGCTGGCCTCATAAAATGAGTTAGAAAGTGTTCCCTCCTCGGTGGGCATGGGCTACTGTGTGCTGCCATGAGTGGACGGTGGCCAGCGTGAGTGGTCTGCAGCCATCATGAGTGGCCAGCAGTGGGCGAGAGCTGCTGTGATCTGCTGTGAGCAGCCAACCACCAACCAACGACTGACAACCGACTGCCTCAGCCAGGGGGAGTACAAAGCTCATTATATCACCAGCATGGGCCAGTGAGCTGTGTCCTACCTACACAACTAGACTGAGAAACAACAGCTTGAACCAGAGTGGGGGCAGAGGCAGAAGAAGGGAAAAAAAAACAAAACCCAACAACTTGACTTCGAGCTGATGGGTCCTGGAAAAACATACTGTTCCCCAATATTCCCCAATAAAATTTTTTTAAAAAAGGTGTCCCCTCCTCAATATTTTTGGAAGAGTTTCACAAGGATTTGTGTTAATCCTTAATTAAATATTTGGTAGACTTCATCAATGAAGCCATGTGGTCCAGGGCTTTTCTTAGTTAGCATGTTTTGATTACTTACCTAGTCTCCTTTAGTGGTAAGTCTATTCATATTTTCTATTTCTTCATGATTAAATTTTGGTAGATTGTGTGTTTCTAGGGATTTATTCATTTGATCTGTGTTTTCCAATTTGCTGGCATATAGTTTTTCATAGCATTCTCATAATCCTTTTTATTTATTTTTATTTTTTATTAGTTTCAGGTATACAAAGCAACATACTAGTTAGACCTTTATACCCCTCACAAAGTGATAACCACCTCCCCCAAACTACTACCCTTCTGACATCTTATAAAATTGTAACAATACCACTGACTATCTTCCTTATGCTATACTCCACCTCCCGTGACCATATATATACATTTTTTCTTACAGTTGACATACAATATTCTACTTCAGCTTCAGTTGTACAGCACATTGATCATGCCTCTATCTTATCATCCTTGTTACTTCTGTAAAATCTGTAGTAATTTTCTAATTTTCGTAATTTGATTTTTCTCTCCTTTTTCTTAGTCTAGTTAGAGGTTTGTCAACATTGTTGATCTCTTCAAAGAACGAACTTTTGGTTTCATTGATTTTTTTTCTATTATTTTTCTAGTTTCTATTTTATTTATTTCTGCTCAAATCTTTATTTCCTTCCTTCTGTTAGCTTTGGGTTAGGTTTGCTCATCTTTTTTGTATTCTTCAAGATAAAATTAGGTTATTAATTGGAGAGCTTTCTTTTTAAATGTATGTGTTTACAGCTATAAGTTTCCCTCTTAGTATTGCTTTTATTGCATCCCATGAGTTTTAGTATGTTGTGTTTGTGTCATGCGGGATGTCATGCGGGGTCTCTGGTCCCGCTCCCCACATAAGAATGCAGGATATGGTGAGGCCAAAAAGAAACACCCATGGAACCATAGATAGAGAAGTCATACCACCACACTCTTGCTGGATTGGAGATACAGGAAGCAGGAACCACACTATCCACCTGCAACCTGCCATCCGCTTTTCTGCCAACCAACCAACCCCACTTGCTACTGCAATCCGCCATGTTAACTGCAATCCGCTCTTGCTAGCTCAGCCACCATCTTCTTGCTAGTCCCTATTTGCTGCTAGCGTAGCCACGGTAGTTATATTAGTGGCCAATGGCTCACTGGTTACACGTAACGGCCAACTAGCCACAGCTGATGGCCATCCAATCACAGTTGATGGCCATTTACTACCTGAGCCAGCACCTTTCCACGTGAGGCCGAGAGCCTGGAAACTGCACTCCTGGCTCTGCCCCCACAGTTTTCTTTTTTTATTTGTCTCAAGATATTTTCTAATTTCTGTTGTGATTATTTTTCCTTAAATCCAATGATTGTTTAAGGGTGGTTGTTTAATTTGTGAATTTCTATTTTTCCTTCTGTTATTTTTAGTTTCATTTCATGGTGATCTGAAGAGATACTTTGAATGATTTCAATCTTTTAAAACATGTTAAGATTTGTTTTGTGGCCTGATGTATGACCTCTCTCTCTCCATGGAATGTCCCATGTGTACTGAAAAAAATGTGTATTTTGCTGTTGTTAGGTGAAGTGTTCTGCCACCACATTGTAATTTGCCTCTAACTCCCCACTGTCAAACAAGGCTACAGAGAATATTCTTATATATGTCCCTTTATAGACCTGTGTAAATTACCCTTTTGCTGAATTGCTGAGTCATGAGGTATGCGTATGTTTAAATTGACTGTTGCTCTCAAGAATGGCTGTGCCCACCACCAATGCCTGGGGTTTCCTATGTTGCCATATCTCTGCCAGCACTTAGCATTATCCAGCTTTCTATTTTTTGCCAAGCTGATAGATGTGTAAAGTGGTGGTTGTCAACCAGGAGCAATTTTGTCCCTCAGGATACAATTGGCAATGTCTATAGACATTTTTTATTGTTATAACTGGTGTGTCTACTGGATCCAGTGGGTAAACGCCAGGGATGCTGCTAACCATCCTACAATGCACAGAAAAACCCCCAACAAGGAATTATCTGGCTTAAAATGTTAGTAATGCAATATTGAGAAAGCCTGTTTTAAAATGACACTTTATTGTTATTTTGATTTGCATTTCACTAACTGCTAATGATTTTCAGCATTTCTTTGTAAGCATTTTGGCTTTTTGGTTTTCACTTCTATAAATTTCTTATGTATAGTCTTTGTTCATTTTTTTAATTGGAATAGCTGTCCTTTTCTTGATTTGCAGGAGTTCTTTGTATGTTCCATCTATTAATTCCTTGTAAATTTTAGAGAGTGCGTATATCTTCTCCCTTTCTGTCAACTCCTGGGGAGAACTCAAGATGGCCACAAATTCCTTGACACTTCTCTCATCAACAGGTGGAAGTCTATGCCCCTTCCTTTTAAATGTAGAATCTATAGTTGTAGGTTCTGGAACTGCTTTGACCAAAAGAATATGGCAAAAGTCACACTGTGCAAATTCCCAGGCCCAGGCCTTAAGAAACTGGCAGCTCCCACTTCCTGTCTTGTGGAACACTCCTTGGAGCCCCGAGCCACCGTATAAGAAGTCCAGCTACCTGACAGAGAAACCCAACAGAGAGGCCCTGACTCTCTAAAGAGAGGGAGAGGGGCCCAGCTCAGCCCTGACTTCCACTCATCGTCACCAGGCTAAGGAATGAGAGTCATGTCATCTTAAAGCCTAAAGATCAGACTACCTACCAGCTGAATACCACCAAGTGACCCCAGTCAATGCCACGAGGAGCTGAAGTATTGCCCAGCTGAGCCCTGTGCTACAAAATAGTAAGGTCTAGTAAAATGATTACTGTTTTAAGCTACTAAATTTGGGGGTAGTTTGATATGCAGGAATAGATAACCAGAATAGTATTCTATAGGATTGTATCCTACAAACTTGTCGAACTCTGTTATTGGTTCCAATAGTTTGTCTGTTGAGTCTGTTGGGGTTATGTTGGCTGATGATTATATAATTTACAGATAATGATAGTTTCATCTCTTCTCTTCTAATTATTACATCTCTTATTATTTTTCTTTTATTATGGCATCAGCCAGAACCTTTCATGCCAAGTTAAATATTAGGAGTGATAGTGAGCACCTTTGTCTTGCTCAGAATTGTAAAAGCAGTATATCCAAATTTTCTTTGGTAAATACAATGATTGGTTTTTGGTGTTGCTATATCACGTTTACCAAGTTAAGGAAACTCCCATGTATTCCTGGTTTGTTAACAGACAGGAATTTTCCCCCCTATAAATATGGGGCCTGAACCATACATAATTTAAGATAATCATAAGATTTATTTTCTTTTACTCTATTAAGATAATAAGTTATATAGAGAGATTTTTCCAACATTGACATCCTTGACATTCCTGGAACATTTTATTCTGAGTGAGAACTAGAACCATGGGTTAGCAGCTAGTCCTACCCAACCAGCACTTTGAAGTCATTACTCCATATTCTTTTGATCTTTACTGACGCTGCGAAGTCTGCTGTCGATCTATTTGTAATGCATTTATAGTCACTATATCTTTTTGTCTTCATATCTTTTAAGATTTTCCCTTTATTTTGAATTTCCACAGTGATATTTTTTAGGTTCATAGTTGGTATTGTTTATCCTGCCCAGTATCTGAGGACTCAGTTTTGACTTCAATTGTGGAAAATCTGTTCAAATAATGCTTTACCATTTTTTTCCAATAATTCTTCTAAACCACCTATTTGGAGGCATATTGGAGTCTCTCATTCTTTGTACCATGTATCTTAACTGTTCTGATTTTTTAATACCTTTTTTCCACAACTTGCCTCATTCTGAGTGAATTCCTCAGCTATCTTTCAGTTTGTAAATATGAAGCTTTGTCCCTTATAGCATTTATAACATCAGCTAATTTCTAATATATATAAATGGTTCTTTTTCATATTCATATGTTTTTTTAATATGTCTGCTTCTCTTTGTTTAATATTTATTATTCTTTTCAAATGAAGTTATTCCTTCATTTTTTCTTTTTGTTGATTTTATTGTTGTCTTTTTTGGTTTTCAAAATAGGTCAAATAACTCCTTGATTTCTGGTTTTGACAACTGTGTGAACTTATATATAATATAAAAAATGAGTGGTTAAGATACATAAAATAGAACTATGGGATTCACCAAGATATGTGTCTCGCGGGGCGGCCTGCAGGGTCTCAGCTGCTGCTCCCCACGTAAGAACGCAGGATATGGTGAGGCCAAAAAGGAACACCCATGGAGACATAGACAGGGGAGTCATACCACTATATTCTCCCTGGCGCCTGGGTTGGAGACACAGGAAGCAGGAGCCACACTGTCCGCAACCCGCCGTCCTAACTGCAATCCGCGCTTGCCAGCCACCATCTTCTTGCTAGCCTCCATTTTTCTGCTAGTGTAGCCACAGCAGTTATATTAGTGGCCAATGGCTCACTGGTTACAGCTGACGGCCAACTAGCCACAGCTGATGGCCATCCAATCACAGTTGATGGCCATTTACTAGCTGAGCCAGCACCTTTCCATGTGAGGCCGAGAGCCTGGAAACTGCACTCCTGGCTCTGTCCCCACAATATGGAATACATTAGGAAGAAAAAAAATTGATACAGAATATTATGAATACAGTTGTAGGTATTTTGAGTTGTGAGCCTTTGGGAATTCAAACAAACATTTGATAAGTAGTTGGACATGTAATTCTAGTTCTCCGGAGACACATCTGGCATGGGAGTATAAATTTAGAATATGGAAGCACATTGGTGAGAGTTGAAGATATGGGAGTTAATAGTATAATATAAGTTTATCAAAAAGAGGGATAGGAAAAGGCCAACAACAGAATTATTGGAAAGGCAAACTTGAATTACTGGCAGAGAAAGATGAGCTCATAAAAAAAGAGAAGTGACCAGGAAGATGGGAGAAAAACCTGTTTAGCACAATGTCACAGGAACCAAGGGAATGAGATTTAAAGAAAAGGTGGGTAGTCAAATGGATTAGCAAATGCAGAGTATAAACGTCCACAATAGTGGAAGTGTCCATTAGATTTAGCAAAACTTTCGCTTTCATAAATACAGTCTCAGAAAAATGGTAGGTTGAAGAGTAAATAGGATACAGACTTTTTGACAAGATAGAACAATAAGTTCATGTTTGATGCAATCCCTCTGTTCCTAACACATTAGCAATCATAGAGTTTTTTAAAACAGAAAAGATAACAATATGGACAAAATAAGTAACAAAATATTTAAATAAATAAAAATAAAATTCAGGAAATGGGCATGTTAGCTTCTAGGTCTAGAAGCAGACAGTGGCAGCTATGAGTTTGACTTCTACGGAATAAAGGGATTAAAAATGCTCAATCCAAGGTGGAAGAAATCATCTCATTGCTTAAAGCCAGGAAGCTATTATGGGATTTTCCCATTTGTGAAAAATCTGGGAGAATCCTGTTCATCAAGCTTCTGGGGGGCTGTAGTTGAATAGAAACTCTGGGCTTAGTGAGGTGGGAGACACAGACATAGCATCGTGATTACAAATTTATATAAGTCATCCTGTGGCACTGTGATGAGACCCAATATGATAACAGGACAGCAGCCCCACTCATCATTGTAAAACCTGGTTTAGAACTGGGGAGGGATGTAGAAAATGAAATGGAGGCAAGTGCAAAACTACTGGGGAATAGGGAATGATGAGCCCAGAGATAGAGAAAGAAGGAAGAAAAAACATTTATGCCAGATAACGTACACCAGAGCTATTTTTCATTAATTGAATCAGAAGTTTTGTCTAGGCTAACAAAATGAAATGAAGATGTTTTTGTAGAGTAATATGTCCTTGTTTAAGCTAAATAATAGACTCACTTATTGATCAGTTATTAATTGTAATTCTAAAACAACTTTTTTATGCTGGGTCATTGAATTGGGTATTTCCCAGTCTTGGTTTTAATAGGTATTTGCTGGATAATTTAGAGACTACACCTGAGAGGCTTGTTTGATGATAATCACTCAAGTCCTATTGAATTGCCTTTGTGAATCAGCTGAAGGCAATAATTATCAATAGGAAAATATCAAATATCATGGGCGGTGGGTTGGTATCATCTCCTCCCTGGAAACATGATTAATTTCAGAGAGGCACTAGGGCTTTTTATGTGTTGTTTTCCAGAGTTTATTCAAATTTGTTGTTGGAACTGAGGGCCTAAATCAAAGAGGGAGGACAGAGAGGAACTCCTTGAACTCTGCCAAGGGCTTTAACTACTTTTTCTCCTTAATTTACTCCTTACAACAAGCGTACAAATCAGTAACCCCATGTTATAAATGGAAGTCTTAAAGGCTAGAAAGATTAAATGACTTGCTAAATTTATACCATTAGTAAGTGGAAGAGATAGTCATTCTGACTCTGGAGCCCCCTAAATCATAATGTGATGATTAAATGGATGTGCTGTATTTGTCCATTTAAAAAAGTAAACGTGGAATATTCAAACACATGACAGTTATCTGTTGCTGAATGATATTTTATTAGCTTAATAATTTGGGCCTGCCCTTAGCATTAATAAGCTTCAGCACTAGTCACAAGATTTCCATTCATTGGTGGGGAAAGTTTTTGTTTTAAAAAATGCAATTAGAGAGAGGGCATCTATTTCTTGGGGGCTGCAGTGACAGCAGGCTTATTTTCACGGGTGATGGGAATGGTGCGCTCGGGGCCAGAGGCCTGTTTCCTTGGTCCATTCACAGTGAGGACCCCATCAGATGACAGGGACGAAGTAATGGCTAGAGGGTCCACATCCGCTGGGATCCGGTATTTCCTGTGGAACTCCCGGGAGATGAAACCATGTTCATCCTAATCCAAGAGAACAAGGAAAGAGGCAGAGAGATAAGAACAGGAAAATAGCACCACTTGCTTAGAACTCAGACATCCTCCTTCCCCTTAGGTATGACCAATACCATGGCAACATGAGAAAAAGCTGTCCTGTTTGGGGCTAAGATGAAGCTGCCTGGGTGGTCACTCCTACCAATGAGAATCTGAGAAGTCTGAGACAGGCAAAACTTCATAACCCTGAGGCATGGATATGTTTAGATGTATTTCCCAGAGGACTAGATCTATGTTTGTTGGGCCTACAGGATTTGGAATATCATCTGGCATTGAAGATCTGAATCCCTAAGGAAGCTTAGAAATTGTCTTGACTCTTCAGGGAAGGTCCCAGAATGTTCCAGGCCAATAGGACTGCTACCATTAGGGGAAGAAAAAAAAAAAGACTCCATCCAGGGAGACTCTGACCCAAACTAAAATCATACACTCAAAACAGAAACAGGCTGAGGACCTAAAACTGTACTGTTTGATGAATAAGGTTCTCAGTTATCACCAATTGGTAAGAAGCAAACCCATCAAAAAATCCTCCCAGAAAGTAATGAGAAGTTATTCCATTCTTCAGTATTCTGCTAAAGAGTAGTTGACTCTAACCCCTATATCTGCTGAATCTCAAGCATTTATCCAGACAGGCTCTCAATTAACTGATTTCCACATGGGCTCTACAGTATTAGGAGCTGAGTACAGCTCTGAAACTTAGGCAGACCATGTAGTTCAGGACTAAGAAGGGCTAAACAGAAGAGGATTCCTGAACATCTAAAAGAAAAGTCCCAAACTCAAGAGCCTTCGGGGTACCTGCAGTTAATGTAATTATGAAAAGCAACCAGGTGTTGGACAAGCACTATGCCTACGTCAGCGGTCTTCATCCTTGACTATACATTAGAATCACCTAGAGAGCTTTATAAAAATGTTGATGCCTAGGTGCCATCCCTAAAAATGCTGATTTAATTGGTCTGAGATAAACCAAAGCACTGGTATTTTTAAAAATTCTCTTCGTGATTCTAACGTGGCTAAGGTTTCAGACCACTGGCTTAAATGGGAAGCCCATTTATCCTATCTAAGGCAATCAAATCAAAACAAACAACAGATCATGTCTCTGGCCAAAACAACAACAGCAATGCCAGGTCTATCCCTGTTCCAGACCCTAATGGTTTAGGACTGAAATGTTGCCAGCCTCAGAGGCTGATGGCATATAGTACGCCCTGAATGAATGAACAGAAGAGAAAACAAGCTACATACCTGGCGCTCTTCATGTTTGCCGTGCACCTCAATCACATCTCCCAGCACCTTGACCTTGAGTTCCTCTGGGGAGAAGTGCTTCACATCCAGGTTGACAGAGAATCTGTCCTTCTCCAGACGCATCTAGAAATAGTAAGGTGGAAAGGAGGGGGTAGGAGAAAAAAATGGTAGGAATGTGGATCAGTAGTGCAGTCTTACCATTCTGCTGACTTGCTTTCTAGGCAGGTAATTTAGTCTCCTCTTTTTGGCAAAAAAATTCCTTTTTAAATAAACATGATTCTCTGGTTTGGGGAGCCACCACAGTGGTACCCAAGGCACAGCAATTGGTCATCAGGATCAAACTTTATTTACAGGGACAGGGAAGACGACAGGCCACCCAGGGGGAATAATCACAAGGATGGGTCTGGGCCTGGCTTCTACTGCCTCTCTGACCCCAATGCCTGGCCTTGTCATTTGTCTGTCAGACAAAGGCCTCTTCTTCTTGTTCAGGTCTCTGCCAAGTTTCCCACCCACTCAATCTGGAATGTTGTGCTGGCCATGATTGTCCTTCCAAAGCCCTTACCCACTCAGCTCCTATTTATTCACACTTGAATATTTTTAAACTGGAGTGTTATCTGTGACGGCTTCTGTCCACCTTGTATGTTCACTCCATTCTCTCGCCCTCTTAGGACAAGTAGGGGTCCTAAGACTGGACCTACATTCTTTCCTCCTTAGGCTTAGACCCAGGCCAGTGCCCTGTCACAGCCCTGAGAAACTCAGAAAATCACAGAAGAGGGAATAAGAAGGAAGAAAATAGTGGTTGCTGTCTCCAGCTCCACTCAGTAGGGATGACAAACTCATGATGATGAGGTAGGGCTGTCTCCTGGTCTGAAACTTAAGATGATAAAATTTGTCAGGAGTATGAGGTATTAGAAGTAGTGAGCAAAGGAGTTTGAAGGCAGCTCTTTCCCTGTAGATCCTTATGAAGGAAACCAGAAAAGGGCATCCTACTTAGAAGTTAGGGTATAGACGATCTTCCTAGCACATGGGGAAGGTGTAGTAAGTAGGATACAGAGAAGCATCAAAGACAAACAGGTGACTAGGGGAGAGACAGAGGAACTAGTAACCTCATCTTTCTTCGCTGCAGGACACACAAGTGCCTAAGAGATTTAGGACACTTAGACATAGCCAGATATAGACAGACAGGAGAAGTAGAGCAGACAGACATGTTTCCAGAAGGTTCAGGAAGAACTCTCCTGTCCTACAGAGGGGAGACTTACCTCTGAGAGCCCAGTGTCAAGCCAGCTGGGTGCCCGCAGGAATGAGGGCAGCCGAAAGTAGAAGGGACTCAGGGAAGTAGAAGTTGGGAAGAAATCAGACTCCAACAGGTGCTCTCCAAAGAACTGGTCAAAGAGGCGGCTGGGGGAGTGGAAAGGAAAGAAGGGGCGTCGGATCCAGGGGTGGTGAATGGCAATATCCATGGTGGCTTGGTGACTGTTGGGGATCAGCTGGCTGGTCAGCTCCTTCAGCTGCAGCTACAACCAGCCCTTTATATATGCAGTCTTGTGAAGCTTCTGGAACGGTGATGTCAGGGGTTTTATTATCCTAGCTCACCACCCGTTCATAGAGACTTGTGATCGGAGATTTGGCAGTGTGACACATACCCAGTACTCACTGAGCTAAGAAAAGAGAAATACAAACACGTCTGAGCTGTCCAGTGACTTGCCTTGGACTTGTTTCACTAGCTTTCTGCCCACACCCAATCCCCCCCACCCCAGCCCCCGCCCCCCTTGACTGGGACAGAGTCAAGAATCCCAAGCAGGCAGGAGGTGTGCCCCTCCTCCTCTCCAGCCTAGGGAGCCTGGGGAATCCAGCCAGCAACTATCTTGGGCCTGGGCAGGAACTGGAATCTTCCTTGGCTGGGTCCCAGAGACATTAACTCTTTGTGGGTCCCTGGAGGAAAGCAGTGATCACCATGTCAGTGGCAGGCATCTGTGTGGTGCTCAAGGTTGATGTGGGTTCAGGTAAGGACTCTGACATTAATCTGGGCAGGAAGAGCCCTCACCCCACTCCAAAGAAAAGGTAGAAAAGTGTTCATCTTTCACTTTATAAGGCTGACAGAACATTAAATCCAGGAGAGCTTTATGAAGTGGGTTGCGACGGAGGAGGAGACAGGGTGGCGTGGACAATGTGCAAACTGTGAGCGTCTCAGCGAGGCCTCGCTAGGGCCTCTAATGCTAGCCACCGCTCCCCAGCTCACTCCCCAGCCAGGACCCCCAGCTGTCCTCTGGAGTCCCCTGCGACAGCTGAAGGGTGTGCAGGGGAGGGGGCGGGGGTCCAGGCAGCGCTGGTCACACACTCTTGGCTGGCGCTCAGGGCCCCGCTGCCCGCCCTCCCCGAGGCTCGACACTATTTTGGGTGGTGTAGACCCCGCCCCCACCTCGGACCGAGCCCTGGCTCTCCAGGCAGCTGGTGGGGTCTCGGTGCACCTCGGATCGGGGCCTCTGACACGTCTGCAACCATGTCGGGCCGCTCGGTGCCACATGCCCACCCAGCCACCGCCGAGTACGAATTTGCCAACCCGAGCCGCCTGGGTGAGCAGCGCTTCGGAGAAGGTATGGCACAGACTCCACTCCCTTGCCTCCCACCCCCACCGCCTGAAATTCTGGGCTGATCTCCCAACGGTGCTGGCCTCCACCCCACTCCGGGCTTAACTGAACTCCTGGGGCAAGCCATCTCCCACCCCAGCTCCCCCCTCACTCCTTCCAAGCAGGGCTCTTTCCCCTTCCTACTGACCTCAGCGTAGACGTGGTAAGAGCAGTGCTCTGACACCTGACCCCGGCCCCCCTAAGGATGCCTCTTGTTCCCCTTCTGTTTACCCAGTTCTGCTTTGGTTTGCCCTCCTCTGCCCCCATCTCATTTCCTTTCTCAATCCCTTATCCCCAGTTGCCTCCTTCTAGTCGCTGTGTCCCCCCTCTTTCCCCTTACCTACTTCTGACTCCCCTCCTGCTCTCCCTAGTCCTCATCTCTCATTCCCCCCCCCCCTTCCTACCTCATGCTCCCTCATCCTGCCTCTTGCCTTCTCTTTCTCTGCCCCTCAGGCCTCCTACCAGAAGAGATCCTGACCCCCACCCTCTACCATGGCTACTATGTCCGGCCCCGGGCCACCAGAGCTGGGGAGGGCAGCAGGGCAGGGGCCTCCGAGCTCAGGCTCAGTGAGGGCAAGTTCCAGGCATTTCTGGACGTGAGCCACTTTACCCCAGATGAGGTGACCGTGAGGACTGTGGACAACCTGCTGGAGGTGTCTGCCCGGCACCCCCAGCGCCTGGACCGCCATGGCTTCGTGTCCCGAGAGTTCTGCCGCACCTATGTCCTGCCTGCTGATGTTGACCCCTGGCGGGTCCGTGCTGCTCTCTCGCATGATGGCATCCTTAACCTGGAGGCGCCTCGGGGTGGCCGACATTTGGATACTGAGGTCAATGAGGTCTATATCTCCTTGCTCCCTGCACCTCCTGATCCGGAGGAAGAGGAGGAGGCAGCCAGAGTTGAGCCCTGAGTGCCACAGACCCAGCACCCAGCACTTTCTCCCTCATGCAGTGATATGAGCAGCTGCCACCACCGGAGAGGCAGCAGCATCCTTGGGGGAATGGAAAAGTGCATGGGCCACAATGTATGGTTTGGTCCCTTGGGACATGTCCTAGTCATTGGTTTAGTTCTGGGTGGAGCTGAATAAACCCAAATCTCAGGGCCTTGTTTGTGCCGCTCCCTATTCTGTGGCCTGGAGGATGGGGTGGGCAGGGAGGGAAGAAGTCATAGCCATCTAGAGAAAAAGCTCCTCAGTTAGGTGTACCCAACACTACAGAACCCCGAGCTTGCACTTGGATGCTGAGATCACACCCAGAAGCTAACACTGGCTCCAGATCAAATTCCTAGCCACAATTTTCTCACAATGCAACAAAAGAGAGAGTGATCCTGGGAGGGACAAGGGATATGCCATCCAAACAGGCCAGAGGGCACTGTCTGAGCTGGTGATTAGAAACACAAAAACAAGGGTCTCCAGACTGTCTGGCTTATTTGGGGTAGGGGTTGGGAAAACAGGTTTTGGCTGGAGTGGATTGCCTATAGCCCTGTTTTCCCATCTGAGGCCTGTCCACTGAAAATGGTCTCTGATTCTGAGGGACCAAGTATGTATACACAAGGGTACAGACACAGAAATCTCTGCCATTATCACCAAACCAGTACCCTCTGCACAGGGAAGGCCCATGACAGAAATTTGCCTCCTATCTGGGAACATACCAAGAGAGGAACCACTGCATCATCACCCCACACGTCGTCATTCCAGGCTAAATGCAAGGGAATCTGGGGCTGTTGGTGTGGTGGTGATGGCCAGGGCAGCATCCTTTGGAAGTGGAGTCTTATTACTAAAGGTATGATGTATGCAAGAGACCCTGGGTATCTGACTCCTCAGTTACTCTCTGTGATCAAGAGAGCAGGCGTGTGTATGATTTGGAGAGTACCCAGACCTCCCCACCCCAAAATATATATTTTATGAGGCTGTGGTGGACATCTGAAATTCTTCCATTAAAGTGGTGGGTTCTTAGCTTTGTTGGGTTATAGACCCATTTGAAAATCTGACAAAAGCGATAGATCCTCTTACCAGAAAAATACATATGCTCCCAAATTTGGCACACAATTTGAATAGGTTCATACAGCCCTTACGATCCATTCATATGCCCCTCTTAGGGATCTATGGAGCCCCCAGGGTAAGAACCCTCACTTGGTTAAAGGATTTCCATCCATTTAAAATGACAGCATGCTTCAGAGAAATAACTGTTGATATATCCATTTGTTCGCTCAACAAATATTTGTTAAACCCCAAGTAATATACACTATAGGGGATACACATTGTAAGTATAAACTATAAAAACTATGGTCTTTTATTGTTTTCTCTCAGGCATCTTAGTATCTAGCTGAGAAGGAAAAAAACAATAAAAGGATCCTATTCAGACTTCACTCAGAACAGCTTCACATTCATCTGTTTTGTAACTGGGATTTTTACATAAGCTTTGCTTAAAAGAAAGGGTTCCTTAGCTAGAAAAAAAAAATTGAGAGCTTTGATTTAGTTCAAATCCCCACCCTGTTCAAATTGTTTCAAGATTATTAGTGAACTTCTTCTGGGACATTTTGAGTGACATAGAACTAAAAACTTCATAAAGTAGCCTACTTCATTTCCTTTTTAGACAAATCTGTTATAAATCATTCCTTCTATTAAACCAAAATCTGCATTTCAGTAACATCTGCCCATTGGTTCTGGTTATGTCCAGAAAATAAATGCAATTCTTCTTTCACTTGAGGTTCTTCATCTGAAGGACTTAAAGATAACCATCCTATCCTCCTAAGGCTTCCCTTCCCCAACTAAACATATTTTACCCATATTTTACAGGACATTCCATAACAATTATTACCCAGACAACTCTCTCTTAAACACACTGCCTTTTTACAAAACAATCTGAAATTCAACATGTAGAACTAAAATTATTATTCCACGGACTGACTGGTACAGCCTTTGGTGAAGTAATCAATACCCTTGTTTACCACTCTAGACTTCTATTAGTGCTGTTTTAAGTGTATCACATTTGCTGGATACCGCTACACACTGTTGGTTCTTTTGGAGTTTCTGGCCATATAAAATCTCTTAGGTATTTTCCTTTACATTTCTCCTTTAAATTAGAGAAAGTGTCTGGAAATGAACCGGATGTGGAGGGCTTTGAGTGCCAGGCTAAGCAGCTCCGATAATAGGATGAAAAGAATACAGTTAATAGTAGAGTACAGAATGGATTGCTAGGCAGAAGCATGACCACAAAATAAGGCTGGTGCAATGATCTAGCACAAGATACTAAAGCAAGATGCTTTACCATCTGACAATTTGCTGAGAATAAGAAGTAATAATAATAACAATAGCTAGGGCTTACTGAGAGCTCCCCATGTGTCAAACCCTGGACTGGAGCTTTATACACATTATCTCATATAATCTTCACCACAATTCTGTATGGCTGTCACTCCTACTGTCCCCATTTTTCATAAGGAAAGAAGATGGGGAGGAGTGAAGAGTCCAGGGCATTCTCTGTGGAGTGCAGGGCTGAGTGGTAGGTCTTGAATACCCATAAAGAGCACACAAATAACTGGGCATCGGAGCAAGACACTAAAGATGGGGGTGGGAGCATAGGAGACAAGAATTACGGGTTTTACAAATTCTTCTAGAGCCCATTATTTTCTACAGAGGAATTTGCTTGACTGCATCCTAGTTGCTGGTAAACATGGAATGAGGGTAAGTTTGGGTCATTGGAAGGAGAAGCTGAGTTGAGGTTTAGATGGAGATTCTGTAATTCTGTACTGGAAATGGGGAAGTGAGTGGTTAAGAAGTACTGAGGCCATTCCAATCATAGAGTCTTATGATTTTTGACCAGAAAGGGGATTAGGTAATAGGTTCAGCACTCCGTTTCACAGTCCTAGAAAAAAGTGATTTGCCCAAGTTAATTCCAAAAGCAAGGGAGGAAGAATATAAAAGGAATCCATTTCCCTAAATTTAAGTTTCCAAGAGACTCCAGTATTCAAACCCAGATTCTGGACAGAGATAATAAGAAATTGATACTGACTGCCTTGAAAGTGAAACTCAATTAAAGCTGAGTAGTGCTGGGAAACATACGGTAAGGCTCTTTATTATAGAGGATAAATTTCAGTGACAGTGTGATGTAGTGGAGAAACATTTCCTAAGGAAAACCAGAGCCCTTATCTAGCTCAGGTTTCTTTTCACTGAAGCTTGAAGCTCAAAGTTCGTAGCTTCATCAAAGCAGCTCCAAATCCCAAAGCTGAGCTAGTTCTCACCTGGCGTCGGTGTGTGTTCCTCTACCCTTTGGCTGGGAGCAGTCACCTGGGAATCATTCCAGCAGGTGGCTTCCAAAGTCCAACCTGCTAGGTTGAAATCTGACACTAACAGAGACTCCCCGGGAGTCTGAAAGCTAAACCAGGAACCAGGAAATGCACAAGCCTCTTTACGTAGAAAAACAGCTGGGCTCCCTCAGAGACAGAGCACCATGGGAAACCGGCTGTGCTGCGTGAAAAGCTGGTGAGTAGGGGGCAAGGGGGAGGGTAACATCTCTGTCAGTAGACTTGGAAGCCCTGAGAATAAGATAGAGCCTGCACATAGTTCTCTGCCGACCTCCTACTGCTACCTCCCTCTGCCTGGCACCTCCTGGTGCCAACACTAGAACAGCACCTCCTTCTCTGCTCACTCCTTTCAGGAGACTTGGGAAAACACAGCCAAGCCAGCTGTCTATAGAATACCCAGAGGAGAGCTGGAATGGTGAATTGGTATTGTTTCTCTTTGTCTTCCTCTTCCTCTCCTTTCCCTTCCTGTCCCTTCCCTTCTTCCCCAGATGATGATAATTGTAGCATTTGATAGCTTACTATGTGCCAGGCACTTTACAAACAATTTAATTTCCCCAACAATTTTAAAGGGAGGTGGCCTTACTCCTCCCATTATTTACAGCTGAGAAGCTGAGGTTCAGAGCAGTTGTCCGAGGCCACATGGCTACCGTGTTTCCCTGAAAATAAGACCTAACCGGAAAATAAGTCCTAGCATGATTTTTCAGGGTGACATCCCTTAACATAAGCCCTAATACATCTTTTGGAGCAAAAATTAATATAAGGCCCAGTCTTATTTTCGGGGAAACATGGTAGTAAGCAAATAAACCAAGATTCCAAGATAGGTCTGTCTGATTTCAGAGCCCATACTTTTAACCACTGCATAATACTGCTTCCCAAATCAAGCAAATCAACTTTGGAGAAATGTTTATTTGGAAGGGCAGAAGTGGGGAGGAGACTCTCCATGGAATATTTGAATATAACTTTCACGCTTATTTGCTGTGTGGCCTTAGGCAAAGCCTGTAACTTCTCTTTTTTCTCATATATCAAATATAGATAACATGACCTATGTTGTTTAGATCACAGGCTTGAAGAGTAGAGAATATATAAAAGCCCCATTGTAAATTAATTGTAATGTCTTTATTGTTCTTTCCCAGAATTGTCATCACTATAAAACCCTGGACCGGGTTTTATCCTGTCTAGTGCCTTAGCTACACCATTCCATGCCTGGGTCAGTCTTGAGGATGTCTTGTTTATGAATAAAGCATTATTATATTTAGAGAGAGAGGTGAGGCACATTGAAAAGTGCATATACTTACATGATTTGAAGTCAGTACACTGGATTCAAGTCCTGTTCCTACTAAATTATTTATTAAATATTTTATTGAACATTTATATGTACCAGGCATAGTGATAGATGCAGAAGACATAGTAATAATAAAAAATTTGGTCCCTGCTTTCTTAAGATAAAGTGTTATGGCCTTAGTTGACCCATCTGTAAAATGGGAACAAGAACACATTTCCTGGAATGTTGTCAGGATTGAAAAAAACAAATAAAGCACTTTTTAAACTCTGAGATGTCCTACAAACACAAGACATCTAGAAACATAAATGCTTCTACAGAAAGGGATGTAACAGCTTCTTTCACTTCCTTTCTTCCCAACTCTTCATATTCTTCATTTTTGGTTATTATTTCCTCTGATGGTGGTGTCATAGTAATCAGCTTTTCCTGGTGCTCATTATATGCCAGGCACGTAGTTTAGTAATTTACATTTATTATTTTACTTAATTCTTACAAAAGTCCCATGAGGTTTAGGTTCCATTATTATCCTCTTTTATTAATAAAAAAAAAAGGAAGCCTAATGAAGTTAAAAACTTACTAAAGTTCACACAGCCAGTCTGATACCATCAGTCTGACTCTAAAACCTGGCTAAAGACGTTATATCAGATATTCTAACCAAAATATATTTTTTCCTCTTAAAATGTTGGTAAAACTGGATAAATATTACTTTTCTCTATTTCTCATCTCAATAAACTTCCAGAGACTTAAGGATACTATGCTAATTGAAGAGATTTTTATTTTAAAATATTATTTTTTCTGATTACGAAAGTAATACATATTCACTATAGAAAATTTACTCATACCAAAGAGTAGAAAATAAGAACCATAAATCTAAGCACCCAGAGATGACAGGAACATTTGAGTGTATTTCCATGTAATCCTTTTTAAATGCCTATGTGCATAGTTTTTTATCCCCAAATATATCTTACTATCTTTTTTATTAACTTAATAAAGAGTAAAATTTTTGATGCTATTAGATATTCTCCCAACATCTTTCTTAAATGGATATGTAATGTTCCATTGATTGGAGATGCCATTTATTCCGTTAGTTACCAATGTTGGACATTTAGGATATTTCCTGTTTTTGTGGGGGGTTTTCTTGCAATTGTAAATAATGTTACAAGCATCCATATTTGCACCTGTCTGATTATTTCTTAGGATACAGAATTGCTACACATTTATGTTTAAGGCTTCTTATTGCCAATTGTGTTCTAGAAAAATTGCACCAAGTTTTACTCCTACTACCAATATAGGAGACTGCCCATTCAGTTTCCTTAATTCTAAGCTAAAAATAAAATCTTATCACCTGTAAGTCTAACTGAATATTCCATTTGGGTTGTGTCCAGGTATTGTGCAATATCCAACTTGGGAACAGGCTCTGTTCACCAAAATTGGGTCACACAAGTATGTTATTTTAGAATTAATATTTTCTTAATCCATTTAAGTAGAAGTAAGCAGGAAGACAATACTGACAAGGAGCAAGGAATTAGAGGCTAAGATAAGACTATGACTAGGCAGTGGTAAGAGAAAGGAAGAGCTGATGTGGCAGAAGAGAAAGTAGAAAGACCTAGAAGTAAGCTTTTCTTCTGAATCACCTATAGAGTTAAGATGGTGACTCTAACTGCTATCAACTCAGCAAATTAAAACCAAAAATCAGACCAAAACACAAACCTCTGTCAGATTTGTGTGGAGAACTCCTGATTTTTCCACAGTAGTGAAATGGACATGATTTAGAAGTTTGCTTCTCTCTTTTTAAGTAGCAAAACAAGGAAATTTCCTTGGGGAGACAGAAGTCAGACTCTGTGAGAGTTGGAAATGTACTAGCAAGAAAAAGCAACCAAGTAAGCCCCAAACTATTCAGCCTATTTCCTCAGACAAGTGTGGTTTCACTGACCATCAGTTGACAACCACAGAGACATACTGTCTCCACTGGGGACCCCAAGGGCTCAGAAATGAGTATAAGAGGTCTGTACTGCAGCAAGGGCCGGGTAGCTGAGTCATTCACCAAATTCAGAGCTCCCTGTGCTGTGGACTTTAAAGGTTAAACATCTCTCACTTTCTCTGTTAATTAAAAACAAGACAGGGAAGTAGGGAGGTAGGTCACCTGTTAGGATAGAGCTTTGAGGGAACCTAATTAGTCAGCCCTGGTTGTGGCAGCTACTGTGACTCCCAGAATGAGAACTCTGGGTGGCAGTGACCCCCAAAAAAGCACCGAAGCAGAAGCAAGAGGGTCTCTGAATCCAGCAATATCCCATTATTTGGCAGGTTTCCCTTGCCCTCTGCTGGGATTAGCCTGTTAGACAATCCCAGAATAGACCTCAACTCAGCTACATCCCTGGCATGTAGTGCCTGATGCTGTATTTTGGGTTTGGTTATGTCAGTTGTACCATGCTGCCTTCCAGAACCATCCCTTTGGGAGGGGTGTGGTACCCCTGATAAATGTTTTGGGGCTGGCTTAGGGGTGACTATGTTAGAGGGAGGTGAGGGAAGGTCATCCCGGAATGTTAAGAAGATGACAGAGCAAATGATGAAGGAGGGAAGATAGAGGCCAGGGCTCTTACACATGAGTGATCTGTTTCTCTTTTCACAGGAGTTGCCCATCAATTTTCCAGAGGAAAAAGAAAACAGGTAACTGTGGGGAGGAGAGGGTCTTGGGTGGGATGGGGGACAGAGCGCAGTAGGCTAGCAAATTAGAAAAGATAATAGAAACGGTGTCTTTGGAAAAGAGGAGTCTTGGAAGGGATAAAGGGAGATAGTACATCAAAGAGAATCTTTGGGCTACTGGGTTCAAGAACTCTGAAACTCTGAGTCTTATCTTTTCCATTATCTCAGAGTGGCAATCTTGGTTGTTCATGCATTCATTCAGCAAAAATTTCCCTAACACTTATCCTGTATGTGAGGCACTGCAGAATCCCAAGCAAGCAGAGAGGAACAAGAGTAAGGATACACTGTCTAGGTCCAGCAGAGCAGAAAAATCACATTTGAGAGATAGATACGTAATTGTAATGCCATCCACTCACGCTATAATAGGTGCATGTTCATGCTGTGGGACAATGGGAGGAGTTCACATGTTGAAAGAGGAACAGGAAGGAGAGGCTATTTTTAGTCAGAGGAATTATCTCATGCAGAAAAAAGAAAGAAAAGAGAGAGAAGCGACTGACTTGATTGAAAGTGACCAATTGTTTGGTGTAGCTGAATACTTATCACATTGCACTGTAATAGTCTGAGTATTTATTTGTCTCCCCCAATAGACTGTAAGCTCCCGGAGGCAGAAGAAACAGCCTACTCATTCTTCTATTCCCACAATGTGGCACAGAGAATCGAATGAGCTTTCAGCATATATTTGTTGAACTATGTTAGGATCTGGTGAAAAACGAGGATGGAAGATTTTTTTAAATATTTTTTTTATTGGGGAATGTTGGGGAACAGTGTGTTTTTCCAGGGCCCATCAGCTCCAAGTCAAATCGTTGTCCTTCTATCTTGTTGTGGAGGGCGCAGCTCAGCTCCAAGTCCAGTCACCATTTCCAAGAATTGAACCAGCAACCTTGTTGAGAGCTCGCGCTCTAACCAATTGAGCCATCTGGCCACCCCTCCGGAAGCTCAGCGGCAGCTCGTTGTCTTCATTCTAGTTGCGGAGGGCGCAGCTCACTGGCCCATGTGGGAATCTAACCAGCAACCCTGTTGGTCAGAGCTTGCGCTCTAACCAACTGAGCCATCTGGCCTCCCCCAAGGATGGAAGATATCATGAGATTGTGAAAGGGCCAGATTGCACACCCTGCTAAGGAGTTTAGATGTGGGAATGGTAGAAGTGAAAAAGGTGAGAACAGAGGCAGGGCGATTAGTTAGAAGCCCACCATATAGTTTAATAGAGATTTGAAGAGGGTAACTTCAGTAGAGACAGGGAAGAGAGAATGGATTTAAGTTGGATTTCCTCATCTCAGGGAGTCAACCAAGATGGACACTGAAGCAGCAGCAGCAGCAGCCGCTGAATGGCACAAAGGTAATGATAGGCCGCTGTTCCTTCCTGTGGGCTGCTTAGATATGGGATCCCAGGACTTGGCTTTTTGACCCTGAAACAGACACATTTCAGTCATCTGCAGAACTTGCTTGTTCTGCCCATCCTCCTCTGCTCCCCAAAGGAGCAAAGTGAAGGGACGTCAGTCTAACTGAGCCTGCTTTGAAGGTGAGGGGCCAAACCAGCCAAGAATCTCCATTAATAATGTCCATTCCTCACAGGGCCATGACTCAACAGGACACAGGTGTGATCGGGTGTTAGAGCAGCCTGCATCTCAGAAGAGAAATCAAGGCCTCAGATCGGAGGACAGCAGCTTATATTACGCAGACATTCAAGTGTGCAGCCAGACCCAGCCACGCTCTGCCCAGGAGGTGAAGCACCTGCAGTTACAAAATGCTACAGAGTATGCCACACTTTGCTTCCCCCAGGCCACACCCTGCTATGACAGCAAGAACAGGACCCTAGTGTGAGCCTTGGGGAGGAAGGACCAGTTTCCATCATTTCACCGCTACTCCTGTGGGAGAATCTATTGCCCAAGGATGGCGGCCACATTTTAAGCTTAAAGAATTCAGGATCCGCTGGAATTGTGTATCCCCTATCTTGCTCGCTCCCCTAGGCCTGTCTCTTATTTGCTGCCATTAGCTTGGAGTTGTATTTGGGTTAGCTAGGGGTGGATGGAGTTGCACAAAATGAGGGGGTTAGGCTGATGTGCAGGAAGGTAGGTATCTCACCCCTACCTTTACTCCTGCTCTTAAGAAAAGTGCAGAATACCCCTTAAGCACTTGAGCCGATCTTGTTGAACTCAATCTAACGGTATCGTTAAACTCCTTAATGCTATCCTGAAACTCCAAAGCTGAAGAAGAGGTGCTCTGAAAAAGCATCCTGAGCTTTTGTACACAGCCCCCAGGCCTGGCTTGGGCCGTTTCCTCAGTGGCTGGGTCAAGGGTCCCCGACCTAATCAGACGAATGAGGGCAGAGGCTGAGGCACGGAGGAAGCATTCTCAGACCATTGGTTGCAAGGACATTAAATCACTGGTACTGACTGACAGCACTGCGTGGCCGGGAAACTCCCCTGGGTGGGCCTATTGGCTTCCACAGGTGCGGAGCGGCTAGGATCAATAAATCGCGTACGGAACATTGTCTGGTGCGTTTTCCAGGGCGGGGATTTGTGGGCTCCACGTTAGAGCAGTGGGTCTCGCCCAGCCTAAGGGCGATTTGGAAGTCCAGCAAGTAGAGGCAAGGCTTCCCGCCTCACTCTTCAGGCCTGCCCTGGGGCGGAGCGGGGGTGTGGTTTTGACCGACCGGAGGCGAGTTCCCATCTGCAGAAGCCGGAGTTCTCTGGTCAGGGCCCAGACCGGTATGAGGCGCCTCTGTACAGGCAGTGGACGCAGCCCAGGCAGGCAGGAGGCGGGGTCCAGGCCGGCACGAGACCGTACCCGCTCGGGCCAGCAAGGGGAAGGTCAGGACGAACAGGGGGTGGGGTCAAGGCCTGCGAGGGTTGTGGTCTGGGCCGTTAGAAGGCGGGTCCGGACCGGCGGGGGGCGGGGTCTGTATCAGCGAAAGGTGGAGTCCGAGACGGCAGGGGCGGGGTCGTCAGGGGCTGACTCGGGCAAGCTGGAGGCGGGTTCGGCGGTGGCCGGCCTCCGCGTCACCATGGCAGCGGGAACGCTGCGGCGACGCTGTAGCAGAAGGAGTTCCTGCTCCGCAGGGCAGGAGACAAAGATGCTGAACCAGACCGACCGATGATTTAAGAGGTAAGTGCTGAAAGGCGGCGAGTAACTGGGAAGTATTATTAGCACTGACTGATCAGAAGTGGGGACTCGCGGAGGGGCGAGGGTGGGGTGAGATGAAAGAGGCGGAAGTTTCAAGTTCCGAACCCGCTTGGAGTCTTACAGGTTCTCAGTGTACGATTCCTGATTCAGACTTTCAGAGCTTGGCGAGGAGTGGTAATGCACTTACTTCCCTTTCTCAATCTGGATACTACCCTCTGGATACCACTGGCCCGCAGTTTGTCCCTGATAGGAATGAATCCTTAAGATGGATAGAGTGAAAATGGAATCACAGCACACAAAAAGTTGGTATTAATAGTATCAACTTCATAGAGTGTGAGAATTTTAAGCGCTTGGAACTGTACATAGTATGTAAATGCTAACTGCCATTGACATCATGATCATTGTCACTATTTTCCTGACCTGTTCTCTGGCACAGACCTAGTGCAAGTGGATTCAGAAGAGATGGCTAGAAAACTGCCTCCATCACTAATTGGCAGAGCAATTCCCTACCCTATTTCCTATTAGCTGGGAGTAATAAAATGAACTCTATTTCCAAGAGTTCTATGACGGTCAAATAAGATGATGTAGGTGATAGCACTTTGTAAACGTAAAGTCTATATAAGAATTTCTGCCTTGGAATAAATGCTGCCTTTCCAGGTTAAAACTGAATTTCTGAGGATGAAGGGACGTGTTCTCCAGACGCAGAGCTCCCAGTATTTCTCCTGATTGTCTTCAGAATCCTTCCTATGGTCTTAGACTGATAAATGTCGGGAGGAGGGAAAATGCAGCCTTACTTAACTAATGATGGGGAAGCATTAGTCTTTATTACTATTAAAACCTAAGTGGCCAGTTTTTAAAATGCCATTGAGATACCCTTGCTGTGATTATAATACCTTGGGCTGGACTTCCTGCTAACTAGCGTCCTATTTCTGATTTTTCTAAATGACCTAAGTTGGTAGGTTTGAGGCAGGGGCCTGACCCCACTCGATTGGTTTAGCTTTTGGAATTTTTTTCCTGTCCTGTATTTTTGCACATTTCTTCCTTTTCCCATTTCAAGGTGGCCCTGATCTGGCTCTTCTAGGGACTCTGAAGATGGGAACTCAAATGGTTATGAGACTCTGTAACTCCCTGCTGCCAGCAGAGCCCTCTGTAAGTTTCTGGTGTACTATTTAGAGGAATGTGATGACATTAATGGATTTTTAGTACAGTTCTACAACTGCGGGATTTTTCCATCAGGACTCAGATCCTGGAATAAAATTGTAATATATTTGCTTTCTTTTCTTGTTTCCCCTTCTTGTGGAAATTCTAGCTCACATGATTCATTGCCTTTATCAGGAATTAATAAAACCATGCAGAGGTTGAAAATTCTAGCAATTAATCAGAACATACGTACTTTTAAAAAGATTTAAATAACGTTTTAATAAAAACAATTCATATTAATTGTAGAGTATTTGAGAAATACTACAAACCATGATTTAAAAACAAAAACAAAACCCATAATTCTCCCATCCAGAAGCAATCATTGTTAATATTTTAGAATGTTTTCTTCTAAGTCTTTTTTTCTATGTATTTTATTTACATAGTTGAGGTCATGTGCACACACTTTTGACTTTTGCTTTCTTAACTTAATGCTTGTCAATACAAAATTGTTAAAATGTTTGTTTTAATGTGGGTACCAATATTTGGTAAACATTATAATGTCTGTAATTTTCTTGGTCTTTCCTCTATTGTTGGACTTTCAGGTTTCAGTCTCCCCATTGTAAATAACTAATTGATTTCCTCATTTTAGACACTTTTTCTTATGGTAGAGTCCCAGAAGTGGAATCCATAGGTCAAAGGATGTGAATGTTTTAAGTAATAAGTACCTTTTAAAAGAATTGTGGTGTCAGATTTTTGTATACATCCTTCAGAAGGCAGAGAGACATTAGCTGGGAGATAGAAGGGTCCTTAGTAGGAATATGGATGGCTACCTCTGGCAATGAGACCCTGGAGAAAGATGATTTCATGGTAGTGTAAGTAGGAATGTGAAGCCTTGACACATTATGAATGGCAATTCAGAGGCATAGGGGCATTTACAGTGTTTTCATAGTAGAGAAACTCAAGGATCACTTCCAAAATATCCACCAGATGTCGCTAGTCTCAATTTAATTTTTACCTGCAGGATAGCGAGCAGAAAACTTTGAAATGTGAATTTTAAAAATTCATGTTGAATAAATATTTGCGTATCTGCTTTGGTACAGTTTATATTAAGCACTAGCATCTGGTGATTACTTTAGTGACATCCTACTCTAGTCTCTCACCATTCTGTCTCTGTTATCCTTTTTCTACCCATTCAGTCTGTCACACTCACCCTGTACACTCGGTCCCCACATAATTAATATTGGATTCTCCGTTTTACTAGCATCTTTTTACCATTCTTTCAGTCTTGTTTCTTGTGTATGTGTATATTTATGTGTATCTGAGTTGAAGTGTTTGCTAAAAGAATAGGACCTGGCATTTAGTAACATATAATATTGCTCAACATATTTTTAATAAATGTTTAATGAAAGAATGAATTAATGAAGGAGAGGAAATATAGAAAGATATCAGCAATTACTTATATTTGTTTTGGAAATACAGTAAAAGAGACAAAGATTCGTATTCCTAAATCAACTATAAGTGCTAAATGATATAGTACACAGCATGCTATGACCTTTGAATTTTAAAGAGAGGAAGATTCATTCATTTATTCAGCCAATATTTATCGAGAATTTACTATGTCACAGGAAATAATTCCTGGTTCTGGAAATAAATCAATAACAGAACATACATACAAAATTCCCTGCCCTCATAGAGCTTGCATTCTGGGCAGGGGGACACTGACAATAAGCAAATAAACAAGTAACTATGGAATATACAAGATGGTGATGATGTTAGGAAGAAAAATAAAAATAAAGCAGGAAAATAGGTTTGGGAGATGGGAGTGAGGGAGTGTTGTCATTTTAAATAGAGTGATCAGAGAAGGCCAAACAGCTAACACAGCATTTGAACAGACCTGAAAGAAGAACAGGAATGAACCATGGGATATCTAGGAGATGAGTGTTCCAGACAGATTATGATCCGATCTGTCTTGATTTTAACAAAATCAGGAGTGGTCAGAGAAGCTTTACAAGAAAGTGGAACTTGAACTAAGGGTAGCAGAGATTTGAGTAGCAGAAGTGTGGGGCATTCTAGCAGAGGGACAGTCATGAAGGCATGGAGGTGAAAATGAGCCTTGTAAATTAGACATTTACCTATGTAATGTTTCTAACCTAAGAGCCTGCTAACCTAAGCCTAGGGGATTTGGGGAGAGGCTGTAAGAGCTGGGCATGAGGAATTCATATCTGACATACTAGGAAGAGGGAGTTTTTGAAGACATTTGAGCAGTTGAGCAGCAAGATGTATGTATTTTCTAAGGAAGATTAAGGGATACAGACTGGCAGAAAAGCCTGGGGACAAAGGGAGCAGTTTAGGAAGCAGGACACGTTTGGAACCTTTGTGGGTAGATGTGAGCCCTTTTGTGTGTATTTATGATAATGTCTCTGAAGATAAATGCAATAGAAATTCTAAACATATGTTACTACCAAGGAACTTGTTAATGTGGGAAAACAGAAGAAAGATTAAGAAGTTATTTCAGAGAGTCATTTAAAATATTTTTATTGACAGGTTGTTTTTTTTTTTTAGTTTCAGGTGTACGAAACAACACGATGATTAGACATTTACACCCCTCACAAAGAGAAACCCCCCCCAAGTCTACTATACTACCCCTCTGACATGTACACAGCTATTACAGTACCATTAGCTATATTCCCTATGCTGTACTTTACATCCCATGACTATATATCTATATATGGTAATATATATATGTAAGTATACATATATATTTAATTATAGTTGACATTCAATATTATTTTATATTAGTTTCAGATGTATAGCACAGTGGTTAGGCATTTATATTACCTATGAAGTGATCCCCCATAAGTCCAATACCCATCTGACACCCTACATAGTCTTTACAACATTATGGATTGTATTCCCCATACTGTATTTCACATCCCTGTGACTATTTTGTGACTACCAATATGTACTTTCTAATCCCTTCACCTTCTCTCCATCCCCCAACCCCCCTCCAATCTAGCAACCATCAGTTTTTTTCTCTGTATCTCTGAGTCTATTTCTTTTTTGTTTGCTCATTTATTCTGTTCTTTAGAGTCCACATATAAGTGATTCATTGACAATTTTAATTATTTGTTTACACAAAACTGCCTATCTGCTTCTCCATAGTCATTAATGATTGCCCATAATAGATGTATTAAATTTTGCATAGGTGTGTCTTTCACACATCTTCCTTCTACTCAGGGATTTTCATCAAGTGACAGTTCAAAGCCTAGTATCTGTATTAATAGAAGTGATGAATGAGTTTGCTAATGTTTCCTCCACTGGCTCATTCATTCATTCATTCATTCACTCATTCAACTAAAAGTATTTACTGACTACCTTCCATGTTGCAAGCAATGTATATTCGTAAAAGTATTGCATAATGATTAAGAACCTGGACTTTGGCATCACCACTTAGTAGCTATAGGGTCTGGGCAAATTACTTATCCTCCAAATCTCTCTTTCTTCATACGTAAAATGGGGACAATAAAAAAATCTGCTGTTTATGGTAATAGTGACTATCAAATGAGCTAATGTATGTAAGTGCTTAGTATAGGGCTTGGCACATAGTAAAAGCTCAATTTTGCTATTATTATGGTTGTACATAGATATTTGGGTAGCTTTTAGTTTTAGTTGGTGAGGGAGGTATCTGCCACCATTGTTAAAATAATGCAGGACTGAGGAAACCAGGTATAATTTCAGAAATCAAGCAGCATGGCAGAGATATGCAGAAAGCAGCATGCCTGGGTCATTCACTTGCGCCTGGCGGTGTGAGCAACAGGCTTGCAGCAGTGGGAAGTGGTTCCAGCTCCCCAGACCAGCTTGTTGTTTTCTCACGTACAGGCACTACAGGATGCAGATCATTGTCCTAGTTATTCCTTGTTCTTTTAGCTAACCCACTTTATTTTCCCAGCTCTTATGTTGCTATCACAATATAGTGTGATGGGGAGGATGGAAGGAATAATAAATGTTAGTGCTGCTTAGAGCAAAAGCTCAATTCTTTACCTGGACCACCTTTGAAGGCAGACCTTGATAAGTATGGTGAACATATCTTCTAAGGAAAAAATAATTTGAGATTATATGTTCCAACAGGAATTTTGTGTTTTTTCCAAGTATGAAAGGCAGACTATATATGGAAATTTTTGGAACATTTCAATAGTTGTTTGGGGACATTGGACCAGAATATTTTGAAATTGTACTATCTAAATCTAAATGAATTAAAATTAAATGCCACTTACATTTTTGTTTTGCATTTGCATTAGCCACATTGTAAGTGCTTAGCAGTTACATGTGGCTAGTGGCCACTGTATTGGACAGCACAGATATAGAACATTTCCACTATCACAGGAAGTTCTGTTGGACACTAGTATAGAATATGTGGTTGATATAATTATAGACTTTCAGAGACTAGTGCAATCTTGGACCATATGCCCTATAATAAATCTTTTATCAATTCACCACAATGCTAATTCCTCCAGCATGCTGTGAGATACAGGCAAACAGCACAGGGTTGGTCATTAGAAGCCTTTAGTTCAAATCTTACCTCCCACAGACTAGCTGAGTGACTGTGAGCACCTCTTCTAGCCTTGGTTCTTTTATCTATGAGATGAGGGAGTTTGGCCAAGTGAGATCTTTTTCTGTAGCTTTAAAATTCAGTGATTTAATGAGTATTTTCCCAGGTAAACTGAGTTCACAGGTCCTACTTTGATAAATGACTTGTTTGAGAAACAGTGACCTCTTGGGATAGATAACTGTTAGCCGGACCTCCCTCTGATATTTCAAAATTTTCTGTTGTGTTGAAAGCATGATGAACTGCCAACCAATCAGAATCCTCTCTCCAGGGATCCACCAACTAGGTGTTTTAGTTTTTCTATCGCTATGCATGTAGATGTGTTGCATGCAATTTTATACGTTTGGAAGTATCATACTTCTCTTTAAAAAGGGCCTGATTGTGTTAACATGGATTAGTGACTCACCTGATGGCATTATACCTTGAACTGTGGTTGTGGTGAGGAGAGTTCTTGACAACTAAACTCACCAGCTAGATTATGAAGGACAGTGGTCTTCTGACTTGTGGGTTGCTCAAGTTTAGTTTGAGTTGTTGTCATGGCTTCTCCCCAGCCTTAGCCAGAATGGAACGCACAGTGTTCAACCAGCAGCAGCCACTAACACCTCCCTCCTCTGGCTTTCTGCTTCCTGCTTGCTGTGGTCAGAGTAAGGTGTGTCCCTTCTCAGAAGCGTCTTTGTGTTGAGCAGCTTTAGACATTCAGGCAGGATATTGCTAGTTCTGACTGCTCTGGGGTAAAGATTTTTCTCTAGTGGCCTGAGGAGGAGGTCATTAGTTTAAACAAGAGTCTACTGACTTTTCTTGCTAGGGTACTAATGGGGACTTGGGGAGGGATTCTGGGCCTTGGGCAAAATTATGAGTGTAGAGTCCTAGCTCCTCAAACTGCCTCTGTCACTGACCAGCTGTGTCCTTGGACAAGGCCCTGACCCTTCTCTGAGCCTTAACATCCTGTAAACCCTTTCCCTCCATCTGGGATCACGAGGTGTAACATAATACGTCTGGGTGTTCTTTCAGCTTCCAGTTTTCCTATAGAAGCAAGAGTGTGCACTGAGAGTACAAATGACTAGTGTTCTTAAAAATAATCAAGGCTATGACTTGAATAACTAGAAACAGAGGGGAATAGCGCTTAGTTTCACTTGAGCAAGCTTTACTTAACTCTTTCAAAAGCACCAGGACATTTTGCGGTTTTTATTTTAATTAAAACCCACTTAATTAACTAAAACTCATTAAAATTACAGGGTTTACATTTTAGCAGTTATTTTAAAAATAAAGGGTTTTTTTGTGAAAGCCCTGGTTATCCTTTGTTTGCCCTTGATGTTTCTGTTGTGATCCTTTGTGATTTGTTTAGCATGCTATTTCTATTAAATGTGTCCAAATAACCATCAGGAAAAGAAAGAGAAAACTAAGTTTCTCTTTCTATCCTTTTTTTCCCTCTCTCCTGGATGGTTCTTCTCTTTCTCTTTTTTGTTTCTCTCCCTTACGCTTCTCCTTCTTTAGCCTAACCTCACTGTCCAGGCCCCATGTGGGTAAAGGTTGCTGTTTTCAGCCAGTCTGGGAAAAAAAATCCTATGATTCACTCCCCTTCCCACTCACCATGTGGTGGGGTGCTTGTGGCCTTAAATCAGCAGATCTTGTGTGTGTGTGTGTGTAGTGCGCGCGCGCCTACCTAAAGACCTGGTGTGTGTGTATGATTGTAAATGCATCACACACCCGCACACACACTCCTCGAGTGTGTGTGTGTGTGTGTGTGTGTGTGTGTGTGTAGTGCGCGCACACGCCAGCCAGCCCGCCTGCGCGTCCGCGGTGCTGTCCCTCAATCAGGCGGGGCCCCCTGCCGCCGGCCAGCGCCCCTCCAGCTGGTGCGGGCCCAGCGTTTCTATAGGAACAGAGGCAGCACCCAGGCCCCTCCAGCAGAGGCCCCCGAGCGAGCATGCCCAGTGGAAGTCGCTAGTTTGACTCTGGTCTGGGTTTCCAGTAAGTGGCATGCGGGACTCGGGAGTGATCCCAATGAGCTGAGCAGAGAGTCTTTGTGTGCAGAGGGAGGCGGAGGCGGCGGCCGCC
The DNA here is from genome assembly GCF_036562045.2 of Rhinolophus sinicus. Classification (NCBI taxonomy): domain Eukaryota; kingdom Metazoa; phylum Chordata; class Mammalia; order Chiroptera; family Rhinolophidae; genus Rhinolophus; species Rhinolophus sinicus. The sequence continues at coordinate 87,765,998 of NC_133756.1, read as the reverse complement.
TGGCCTGGAGACCCCGCCCGGGGAGCCCCCAGCAGGAACAATGCTAGCCTGCCTGACCCGGGGGAACTTACTGGACGTCCTGCAGGAGGGCTTCAATGAGGTAACTGCTCCTCCCACTCCCTAGTTCTCCTCCCCCAGTGCCTCCCGCGTAATTTCTGAAGGGGTCCTCCGCCCCTCTCCTCCAGAACACTCCGGAACAATTCGCCCGCTGAGCCCTAAGGGGGCAAGGTGGTGGGTACGGTGTAGACGGGCCGGGTGAACCGCGATAAATCAAAAGGGCCGCTTGTCTCCAGCTAAGCTTGGCAGTGACCTTCCCCGGGAGCTTACCTGAGCCCAGAAATCAGGACCACAGATTAAGAAGACATCTCCCAGAAGAGATCTCCACCCTCTCCGGGGATTCTACCTAAGGAAATCCCCTGAATATATGGCAAAAGTGCTCATTTTATTTGAGCCGACGGAGGGGTGAGGATGGTATTGCATTGGTAGAAAGTTTGAGAGAGGGCAGGGTGAGTAGGTGGTCTATATGAAGTGCCCTCTTCATGTTGATATCTTTTTCTAAATCCACTGCAGTAGATTTGTCTACGACCAAGGGCATGGTTGGCAGAGAGAACCGAAGAGGAGAGAGGAGGCCTGAATTTCTGGCCCAATTCAGGGGAGCCAGCATTTGCTCCCTTCTGTGTGAGAGTGGGGAACTGGGGCCCCCAATCTGACAGACAGTATGGGCAAGGGCTGGCTAGGGTCTTTTTCTCGTCACTGTTTTCTCTCAAAATTCTATCATTTATCCCGTTTCCTTCTCTTGTGACCCCTCCCCCTCGTGATTTGCTGCATTTGTCTTTCTTTGCTTCTGAGCCCCACCCCTTTGAGTTGCCTTATCTCAGCATCCAGGGAGATCCCTATAAGGAGACCTAGACTGTTAGTTGTGTCTTTCTTCCTTTCTCCTTTTCTTTCCACCTCTCCCTCTCTTCCCTCTCTGTCTTTCTTTGTTAAATTTAAGATTTAAAAAAACCAGTTTTTAGTTAAACATTGATCATGTGAATACATTCTTTTCTTAAATATGAACATTACATGCAAGACTGAGTGGCTTGGCCACCCCTCCATTCCTGACCTTTTCCCCTGAAGTAACCATTCTCATGAATTTGTGTATGAGATTTTCTTTCTACAGCTGCACTACAGGCTCTTTCCTTAATTTCTGTTTTTGATTAAGAATCTCTGCAGCCTGACCTGTCCCAGAACCTTCCCCAGTCCTGTCCTCTGTCCCCCAGCCTTGTTCCTGACAGAGAGGAAAACTGCAGACATGCTGTCCCAACCTAAACGACTGAGTCAGAATTTTCCTTTGGTGGTGGGGTGTCACTACCTTCATTGAAGGGCAGAGCTTGCATCCTGCCTGCACTGCAGGGCTCCTCATCTTTGCATGGGTCCTCTTTGAACACATGTAAGGGGATTGTTAACAAAGAGCTAGTCTGAGAGTTGAAACACAGACAAGCCAGGAGGTCACCTCTTTGGGTGTTTCTGGCATTCCTGGTTCCTCTTTTCTCAATCTCTGCCTTTGGGCTTCCCCTGGTCTCAAGTTTCATACATCTGAGTCTGACTCATGCACCAATTGTGGCAGAAGCTCCTTGGGTCCTTTTCTGGCCTCTGCCTTTTAAAACTCAATCCTCAGGTATCAGGTCCCTCTATCTTATCAAGGGGAGAAAACCAGCACAGAGTCAGTCCTACTCTTTGCCTTCTGCTCATTTCACTTCCAACCCTTTCAACTGAAGAGCCAAGAGGCTTAGCTATCTTTTTCATGCTTTAGTGTGTCCATAAATATTTCTTGACCTCCAATTCTTGTAAAACATAAGGGAAAGGATGAGTAGTAGTGGAGTCTTCATAAAAACAACAGACACACAACTTTATTATTAATTCATCTCTAGAATAATGCAGTGATGCCTCTTTTTTCTTTCTGATGCTTGATTTTTCTACCCATCCTGTAAACTCTCTCTACCCCTTCTACAGGCTAATGTATAATCCATTCCCTTCTATTAGTAGATTTGTTCTCTGATATTCAATGAGTGCTTTTGGTTTCTCTGAGAAATTGACAGCAGCTAAATAATACTAAAGTAGTATGTTAAATCTCAATGGTTCCTTATCGTTTAAATAATTCTTTCACATATATAATAAATTATATTAAGTAATTCTTTTCACATATTGTATCACAGTTAGTGTTATTGAATAATAATATGATTACTTATTTCAGAGTTGATGGAGCCCTGATTAACCTATTCCAGCCTTTAGGGTTGCTTAATAGATCCAATAATATTCAATCTTTTTCTTAGAGTCATGTGATAAGGATGTAGATAGGGACTTAAAAGCCAGTGTCAGAATACACGTCAATTTCTCTGAGAAGCTCTTCCTACTGAGGTTAAGAAAACCACACATGTATCCAATCATCTCTGGGGACTGATCCAAGCATATCTGAAGCTATTCTTCATCACCCAGATGCTTTAAGGTCTGTGTGGTTAGGGCTGTGACCTCATTCTCTATGGCAAAGAAAACTGCCACAGGAAATGAAGCTATAGCCCTAATTGATTAATTACTCGGGGAACCCTGCGGCAGAGGGAAACCTTGCCCTCTTAATCAAGGCTTCCCCTTACCCACTGTTGGCTTCTGTTCTCAATCATATGCCACTGTGCATAACTGTGCATGACAGAATTTTCTTCTACCGTGTTCCCTGAATAAAGCCCGAGTCTCAACATACCTGACAAATTACTCACAGAATTGATCCATGTCAGTACTGTCAATGCAGTCCCTTTTATTGACATGGTTAATTTGCACTGTGAATTTTCCACAAGTTTTGGCTACTGTCACATTCTGTAGCCCACCCTGGCTGTCATCCCCTGTCTCCTATGTTCTGGATATGGATAGGCTTTCTGTAGTTCACATTTTCCCTTTCTGTATCTGCCTCAAAGCTATTTATTTGTTTTCTCTGACACTTGGTATTGATGTTGTCATATGAATGTTGTCTTTGGTTGTTGAGCCAACATGAAGTTCTGCAAGTGTTTTTCTGTGAGCTGGACTTTAAAAAATACTTTGGTGCTTATGTTGGAAGGCTTTGGTAGACCTAAGACTACAAAGTAGTTTGGCCAATAAGCATTCATTCATTCAGTTATTTAGTTCATTTATTGGGTGAGGGGATGAATAAAATAATTGAAAAACACCTGGTTCCTGCTTCCAAGGAATTTATAGGGAGAGGTTTAGATGTACTGAAAAAACCATAATAGGATACTTAATGTGAAAAGTGCCATGAAAGAGGTCGTGTTTATGGGACATCATAGAGATATCTTCTACTTAATGATATCATGAGAAATATCAAATATTTACCAACCTACCTGCTCACCAAGACCAGACATTTTTTTCCTGTCAGTCTGGTAAACATGCATGCACTCAATTCAACAGACATTTACCAAATTACTGTGTTTACCAGATACTGTGCCAGGCTCTGAAACTAAAAGTCAAATAACAGAGAGTCTGTGCCCTAGTGGAGCTCACAGTTCAATGAAAATAAAGTAAATGTTCAGAGTGTCAAACTTGGGGAAATTGTGGTGATGTAGAAATTCTGCCTGTCAGGCAGAGCGAACCTGTGCCTGGCTGGAGCATGAATGGCCTGAGGGACTGAAAGTTGTGGGGATTTAAAATGTTGGTCAACAGGAGATCAGTTGTCTGAGCCTTTTGACCTGGGAAACTTTTTCAACCAGTTTTTCTCCATGTAGAAAAGTAGAAATGTAAATCTCACATGGAGATTTATCTGCTTGGTAGTTAGTCCCTGAGAAAGAGCCTTTGTCTGGTGTCATCCCCATAACGGGGACATAGAATGAGTGAGGAAGAGGGTTGGCATGTGGAGCAGCTGCAGCAAACCTCTCTCCTAAGTGCCTCATGCCTTCCATGAGGTAGGATTTGCAACATGGGCCTAGCAGAGGCTTTTAGACATTTCCACAATGAATTCCTCTGTGCTTTGCTGTGGAAATTAAAGGCCAGTTACGTCTGCAATGTAACAAAGCACCACACTCCCCAACCTTTTTTCTATCCTGACTGATTCCTCCTCTCCTCACCCAGGCTCACTGGCCTTGTTCCCACAGGAGTCAATGCCAGCTAAACAGATGCTCCCTGGCAGCAGGCTATCAGGCAGCGTTATGTTCCTCACGGTGAGTGATGGGCTGGGCTGGCCAGGCGTGTGGAGCAGTGATAGGGCACTGTTTGCCAGGTGCTGCTCCCCCAGGCAGTTCAGAGAGTCTGGGGAGCACTAGAAATGCTTCGTCAGCCATGACTCGCCTTGTTGTCTACGCTGAAAGGACCAAAGACTCAAACTGTGTGAAATTTTCCTGACTGTACCCTTATTCGTTATCCCCAAACCAGGCCCCATTTAAGTGGTCATGGACATAACTTTCAATGGGCAGATATGGTAAGAGCATAGGGAACCAATCCCGAAGTCCCTAAGGGTGGGTTCCATGCCCTGTTTTGGGGGAAAAGGACACTCATAGACTATACAGTGATAAACTCATTCATTCATTCATGTGCATTTATTGAACACTTACATTATAGCATATACTTGTGAAGAACAGACAGTGTACAGAACTCACAATTAATGGAAATTTAAAAATAAGGTTGGGAGATGAAATCTTTCAAAAAGTCTTTAGCTCTTTACTTTCTGGTATATTATCATTTGACCACTGGGCTGAATACTAGTACAAAGAGCCCTACCCATACAGGGAAGAAAAATTTAATTAAAAAAAAAAAGATTTTATTGGGGAAGGGGAACAAGATGTTATTGGGGAACAGTGTACTTCCAGGACTTCTTTCCAAGTCAAGTTGTTGTACTTTCAATCTTAGTTGTGGAGGGTGCCGTTCAGCTTCAAGTTGTTGTCCTTTCAGTCTTAGTTGTGGAGGGCGCAGCTCAGCTCCAGGTCCAGTTGCCATTGTTAGTTGCACGGGGTGCAGCCCACCACTCCTTGCAGGAGTCGAACCGGCAACCTTGTGGTTGAGAGCCCACTGGCCCATGTGGGAATCGAACCGGCAGCCTTTGGAGTTAGGAGCACGGAGCTCCAACTGCCTGAGCCACCGGGCCGGCCCCGAAAAATTTAATAGTTTTATTTGTGAACTTTATTTTTACCTAATTAGCCACCAGGTTCAATGAATAAGTAGCCTTCCCTGGTTCAGTAAAGACCTGAAGGAGTTAATGGAAAAGAAATACCATACTATGTTATTTTACTGGCAGAATTTAGGCCAATAATAACTCAAGATTTCCAAATCTCGTGCCTGCCTCTCAGTTTCTCAGCGATGTGCCCACCCCCATCTCCTCATCTTCTGCTGCTTGAGGGTCTCAGAGTTCTAACCAGGTATCTGGTTTCACTGTAAAACTGATTTGCTTCCTGAGCCATTCAGGTTTCCTGAACTCTCTCTCCAGCACACCACAGGAGCTCTGCTGCTTTTCTTGTTTGCATTTCTTGCTTGCCAGCAGGGAGCCATAAAGCCCACTTCTTGGTTGTTTCTACACAAGGAATGGTAGGTCCCACAGACATCCCTGGTGAAGCCCAGTTAGTGCTTTTGAAACTCTAAACAAACAGGTCTCCTGTAGAAATTATCTTTGACCTTGAAGCTCAGAGGAGATAGAGAGCAGAGGCTGGGTTTACAAACTCATTTGGAAGGTAGGGCAGTTCCCCCAAAAAAACCCCAGAAAGTTACATTTGGCAGCAGGAAGCTTTAAAAGTCCAGATTTCCTGCACAAATTAAGATGGTGGACAGAATTGTCAATGCTGGAAGAGTTTTAACTTATATTGTAGGGTTATTTGGAGTGTCTTGGAGGAAGCTGATGGGAGAGTATGGGGTTACTAAGGCTTCCCCTACCAGCCACTCTCACAGCTTTAGAGCGGTCCAGTCTTGGCAAGCCAAAATCCTGCTCAGACAGCTTTCTTTGCTTTTTGCTGAGACTTGACTCAGAGGGTTGTCAGAAAAACCCTCAGTCTTTCTAGACGTCTGGATTACTCAGGCATCCTTCTAGCTTCCTCAGAATAAGTTAGAGATGTTAATTCTCAACCGAGGTTAGTTCTATGTAGTCACAGACATCGTTTGAGTGTCCTGCAAGTGCCAAGAACCCACCTTGAACTAGCAGAGATAGAGAGTCGAGTCTGTTGACTCGTGGAATCCAAAGAAAGGCTGAAAAGCTAAACCATGGAAAAGGCAAGCATGGAGCAGAGTCTCAGAGAAAATCAAGAACTCAAACACCGACAGGGTCTCTCCCTCTGCTCTTTGCCTCTTATCCCTGGTTCTTTCTGTGAGTAGCTTTATTCGCTTTCTCTACAGACGGCTTTTCTCTCTCAGGTGAGCAACATGGCCTATGGCAACGTCTAAATGTTGTATCTTACAACTTTGTCGAAGAGAGACTGGGAGAAACTGAGAAAGAGGGGCGGGGTGGAGGGAAAGGAACTGATTCTTTTCTAAATGCAAGATGAAAAAATTCCAGAAATCTGCTGGGCTTGAACTCAGGTAGAACTGTGGCTGGTGGTGACATGTTTCTACAGAAGAGGAAATCATCAGCTGGACAGCTATCCCAAGAGCTCTTAGCTACTCTCTCCACCCCCTCTGCTATGGGCCTGATTGTAGTCCTACCTGCTTCTCCAACTGTTGTTAGAAACAGCAAGAACTAGGGGTGTGTTCAAGATACATTTCTTAATATTTCAGATATTTCAATTTTGCTGAACCTAGTGTATGTTGTCTTCACTGAATAATTGACTTATAAAATGATAGTGTTAGAAGTAAGCAAAATTCAGTGGGCTTTTTTTTCCTCTAGCTGATACAGGAAGCCCTTAAGAGGTTACTTCACATGGCTTGTACTGGTGGGGGTTGGGGGGGGAACAGGCTCAGAATCCGAATCCCCCTCCTTGGCCCTAACCAGAGAAGCTCTGCTTTTCCCTATTTTACATATCTGGATTCACACAAGTTATAATTTGAGAAAAGATTATGAGGCCAAAAAGAAAAAGAAAAAAGAATAAAAGAAAACTGCTAGGTCACCCTCCAGAGAATAACAACCTCGTGCAAAATGCATATGGTATTTCATCTGCTACAGAAGTACCTCTAGTAAATTTTAAAACTAAGCAGTAGAGCGACTCAGGGCCTAGGCTTGCACTACAAGCCTCTTTTAAGATCAAATATCTTTGTGGGGGAAGTGGGTGCTGTGGCTGATCCTCGTGAGTGTCTGCTTTCTCCTTCAGATCAATTTTTTCAGAGCCAGTAGTAGGCATCTGTAGCAAGAACAGGGTCTTTCCTGCCTCTCGGGTGAGAAGTACAGATATCTTCAGGTCAAAGAGACAAACTGAGACTTAGGTTAGCGGTTGGATTCCCAGATTAGATTTAGAGGGAGGGGTGGAGAAAAGTCAGCGTAACCCTTAACCTGGGGATAAGAATAGCCTCACTCTGTTGTGAATCTCTGTTCTCTTTGTTAGATGCCATTTAATAGGTCTCTGTCAACATGCGGACATAGTAGTGACGTGACAAAGTACTTTCTTCAATTACACCTATTTTTTATCGATGATTTCTTTGAAGGCATCCTTATCAGTTTTTAAATTACATGAATCTGGGCAGAATAGCAAATATCCTCAGCATTTTAATATCCACCACTCCCTGGAATGACTTCAGGATCCATGATGAAGATAGTCGAGCCTCCCAGTTCCTTGACCATGTCACTGCAATGATTGTCCCCCTCTGTGCCACTACAGTGCCATATACCGAGGCTATACCTGGAACTTACTCCACAGAGTTGCCCTACCCTTGAAATCTTGAACTCAGAAACTACTCTCCGTTGAAAACCCCAATTTCCATGCTCCTCTGTTCCTATTAAACTTACGCTCAATCGCATCAAGTTCTCCTCTCCTTACTCTTCTCTGTCCTCTCAGTTTATCTGCTGTCCTTTAATTTCTTCTCCCTGGTGCAGATTCCACATCCATTACTTCTAATACACTCTCCCCACCCTCACTCACTTCCTTTGCCCTGGTGATTGCTGCTTCTCCTCTGACCACTTCCAGTCCTAGATTAGCCCATTCTTGGTTTCTTCCACTCATGGTCAGGCCTGCTGAGCACTTCTAGAGGAAATCACATAATTTTGCTGATTAATTTAATTACAGAATTATGATTTCCAGTCTTATTGAGTCCATGGTGCCCCCAGGAAATCTCTAGCAGTCAGTGTTCTTTCCAACTTCCCACAGGGTCCCTTTCCTGAAGTCTCCTTCATTCTCTTCATTCTCCTAGTTCCTTTCACACTCAGGAGGTAAACCGCCTACTTCATAGTGAATAGAGGGGCAATTGGATTTGGGCTCCTTAAATTTCCCTGTTCTCCACCTCCAAATATCCCCACATGCATACCTATTTCTGCCTCCTCACTGTCAGAGGAGGAAGTGGCCCTCTTCCTCTCCTCAGGAAACTTGCTGCATCATTCACGCCCCTCCCCTTTTATCTGTTTCTTCACTAAACCCTCATCTCGGCCTACAAATGTCCTCTCATTCTAAAAACTCCTCATTTTCCATTCCATCTTCCTCTCCAGCTAATACCCTTCCTCCTCCCCTCACTGCTTCTGTTTTTATACTTTCTGAGGTCTTCTCAGTTCACTGCCATCTGACTTTTAATCCCACCACTCTATAGTACCTGTTCTCAAAAAAGTCACCAGAGCCTGTTAATTATTAAATGAAATGGGCCTTTTAGTCCTCAGCCTGACTTTTGTACAGCATTTGAACTTACTGACCACCCATCTTAAAATTCCCTTATCCCTGGGTTCCCACATAACACTTTCTCCTGATTATTTTTCTATCTCTCTGGTTGCATGTTCTAAAATAATTTTTTGTTGCTCATTTCACTTCACTTGTCCCTTTAATGTTGATATATCCCATCCTCCGCTCTGAGTATTCCCTTCTTTTCTCTCATTGTATGCTGTCTGTGGTGTAGTAGAAATAATGTATTCTTTGGAGTAAGATGGAGTCGGTTCAAATTCCAGTCTCACCACTTGTCGGTGCTGTGATCTTAAGCAAGGTTTCCCATATGGAAAATGGGGCCAATAATACTGATTTTAATGATTGGGAATGAAGATTAAAGGAGGCAAGGCATATAATGTACCTCTTTCAGTGACGGACAAAAATTGGTACTCAGTACATTTTGATTCTCTTCCTTCCCTTCAGTGCTCTCTCCCCACTCCCTTTCCTGCCAAATAACTGCTTATAGTTCACCTTATTTGTTGGGGTATTGTAAACCCAGGCTTTGGAGCCAGCATTGAGTTCTGATCCTTCTTCTGCCACTTACCAGCCCTGTGACCCTGCGCATGTTGCTCTGAAACTTGTTTTCCACATGTATAACGTGGGAATAATAGTTCATATATGATCAGTGTTGGGGGGGGATATGTATGTATGTATGTGAAAAAATGTGGTAAAGTGTTTAGCACAGTACTTGGCACGTAGTAAGTGCTCAGAAGATGGTAGTTATTATCTCATTTGCATCTATGGCTATACCTGTCACACATAAATAGATGCTCTCAAACATGTATTTTCTACCTCACCCCCATCTTTTTGCTCTAGACCTGAATTTTGACAACTGGCTATAGAACATCTCTACCCTGATGTTTTACAAATAGCTCAGACTCTTATTCAAAACTGAATTATTTGCTTTTCCCCAATACTTGGGCTTCACATATTCTCCATCTCAGTTAAAGCATCATTATCCATTCAGGCATGACTTTTTTTTTGTTTTGTTTTGTTTGTTTTTAATTAATTAGTTTCAGGGGCACAAGACAAAGCAAAACTTAGACGTTTATCATTTATATCCCTCACACTGTGTGAACCCCCCTCCCCCCATCCACTATCCCTCTGTACGTTCCCAAAACCTCTCACCTTCCCCTTATCCCCACCCCCCCGCCCCTCTAGCAACCCTCTGTTTTTCCTCCATGTTTCCAAAACTGTTTCTGATTAGTTCATTCACTTATTCTTTTCTTTAGATTCCGCATATAAGTGAGATCATATGGTATTTGTCTTTCTCTTTCTGACTTATTTCACTTAACATAATGTTCTCTAGGTCCATCCATGTTGTTGCAAATGGTAAGATTTCTTTCTTCTTTATGGCTGCGTAATACTCCATTGTATAAATGTACCACAGTTTCTTAATCCAGTCATCTACTGATGGGCATTTCGGTTGTTTCCAGGTCTTGGCTATTGTATATAGTGCTGCAATAAACATAGGAGTGTATAAAGATTTTTGAATTGGAGTTTTGGATTTCTCCGGATAGATACCTAGGAGTGGGATTGCTGGATCATAAGGTAGTTCCATTTTCAGATTTTTGAGATATCTCCAAACTGTTTTCCATAGTGGCTGCACCAATCTGCATTCCCACCAACAGTGTACCAGCGTTCCCTTTTCTCCGCATCCACGCCAGCACTTGTTGTTTGTTGATTTATTGATGACAGCCATTCTGACTGGGGTGAGGTGGTATCTCATTGTGGTTTTTATTTGCATTTCTCTAATGGTTAGTGAGGTTGAACATTTCTTCATATGTCTGTTTGCCATCTGTGTGTCCTTTTTAGAAAAATGTCTCTTCATGTCCTCTGCCCATTTTTTAATTGGGTTGTTTGTTTTTTTGGAGTTGAGTTGAGTGAGTTTTTTATAAATTTGTGATATTAACCCCTTATCAGATATATCATTGGCAAATATCTTTTCCCAATCAGTAGGATCCCTTTTTGTTTTATTGATGGTTTCCTTTGCTGTGAAAAAGCTTTTTAGTTTGATGTAATCCCACATGTTTATTTTTCCTCTTACTTCCCTCATGAGGGATATATCAGTAAAAATCTTACTCAGAGTAATGTCTGTGAAGTTTCTTCCTATATTTTCTTCTAGGAATTTTATGGTTTCAGATCTTACATTTAAATCTTTAAGCCATTTTGAATTTATTTTTGTATGTGGTGTAAGGAGGTGATCCAGCTTCATCTTTTTGCATGTGTCTGTCCAAGTTTCCCAGCACCATTTATTGAATAGACTGTCTTTACCCCACCGTACATTCTTGCTTCCATTGTCATAGATTAAATGGCCATATAGGCATGGATTTATTTCTGGGCTCTCTATTCTGTTCCATTGATCTATGGGTCTGTTTTTACAGGCATGACTTTTTAGACCTTTTCTTTTTCTTGCCACTGCCTATATCCTGTCAGTCACCTCAGACTTGTTTCTGGAATATGTCCTTTTCTAATTATACTTGTAATGACGAGCAGGAAAAAGAGAGCGGAGGGACACACTCTAGAGTGGGACTAATGAATTTATTTAGCAATATCAAATCAATTTATTTAGCAATAGTAATAGCAAAAGACAAAGGCAATTAATAGAATATGCTAATGTCAGAAAGTAAACGTGGTTAAGACTAAACTATATACATTGATAACAATGTCATGTCAGAGGAGTACACATACATATAAGTTTAAGAGATCCCAACATATGTTCACTCCTGATCAAAAATCACTTGGTTAAATACACAAATATCATCAGTAAGGATTATCCAAAAGCAGTAATAAGCTCTATAGGATAGTAACTATTACAGTAGATGCCAAAAGCTCACCAAACCGGGGGAGAATAGCACTGGAAAAGTCATAAATCAAAACCATGCCATGTCTGCAGCTGAGAGAAACTCAGGCATCTCCCACACTGTTGCTTGCTAGTTCCCAAGAATGTTGTTGCTGTTGCCGTTGCTGTTGGCTGTTGTTGTTGCTAGAAGTTAGGACGTTTTCTGATGTTGTAAGCTGCAAGCTGCACACAAGTTTTCTAGATGCTAACAAGTTCTCAAGAAGGCTAACCATGGGGAACAACACAGGAGAGGTCCAGAATCAGCCAGCCCTCACCAGGTTCGTGTCTGGAAGTCAGGACATCCCCTGGTGTTGTAAGCTGCACGTTGCCAGAAGTCTTCAAAATGTTAGAATGATGATGAATCACCAATGACATATGACCAAATGACAAAATAATAATTACACTGCCAACTGAAGTCTGTCTTATATATTTTCTCAGACATACCTTAGAGCCAAGTTTCTTGTTCCTGCCTCCCCCTCCGGGAATGGTCAGTTCTGAGAGGGTCCGGCAGTTACTGATATGAATGCTGCCCATCCAGCGGAAGAGCCAATTCATCCAGATAAGCAACAAAGCCTGGCAATATGCCTGTCACATCATTCTGATATAACTTAGCTACTTCTTCACTTCATCTACTGATGCGGGCGAAACAAATAGAAAGCAACTTTATCTCATATCTGCCCTTCTCTGGAAAATGAGACCAAAGGGGGAATTCTCTCAACCCCTGATCACAGAATTCTTTTAACCCTAAGCTAACTGTCACCTCACGTGCAGTAAAAAGTCTCACAACACAGATAGAAAAGCAACCTCATCTCATACAGAAAGCAACATTACCTCGTATCTCCCACTCGGGAGAAGGAGACCAAAGGGGGAATTTACTCAGCCCCTGATCACAGCACAGAAATCACCTCACATGCAGGAACAGATAAAAGCTAATAGACAAAAGCTCACATCAACCAATAAAGGCAAATTTTCCTCAACATCTACCCTACAATACTGCTTCATTTTAGGCTCTCATCTTCTCTCACTTGAATTGTTGCCTGGTCTCCTGGTTGGTTTTTCCAAATCTAGATGCTCCTCTTTCTATCCCATATTCTATGCTGTGTCCAGAGTGATCTGTCTAAGATGCAGGTCTCACAGTTTCACGCTCCTGTTTCAAAATTCCAGGCTTTCCTGCTGAAGGTCTTTAATCCTTAAGTCTGAGTGCTGGTTGGTCTTGTGCTGACCCATTTCTACATGATCATCGTCTGCCACTGACAGCTCTGGCCACACACTAATTTGTTAACTGGTTATCCCTTCGGTATACTATATGCCTTCAGGGCGCTTCCTTTTTTTTAATCACCTCTCCCTAAGATGCTCTTCTCCAACTTGCAAACATCCTTAAAGATCCAGCTGAATGTCTCCTTCCCTCTTGACCCTTCCCTGATCCCCACATCCTTCCATCCTGTTGCTCCTTCTCTGCATAGATAGTATTTTTTAGCATTTCTCCATTGCTGCAGTAATCCTTTTGTGCCACAGTTATTCATGTGCCTGTAAATGCTGGGTTTGGCACAATTCCTGGTAGTGTTGGTTGATTTGACTGCGTGAAATGACAGGATCTTGTGAGATGGACTGTAACAAGTTGACATTTATTAGAGGTAAATGTGGATCAAGAAGACAAATCTTAAAAGAACAGGATGGAAGAGATTGGTTTAACAGGAGAATGTGTTAAAAATTACTTAGGGGTTGTGGTTGACAGGACTGTGTGAGTCAACAATATGAGGTGGAACCAAAAAAATGAAGAAAAAGGGGGGGAAAGAATGTGAAATATTTTGGATGAGGAAGCTAAGTGTCTGGTTTTATATCCAGAGAATTGTGTTTGGTTTTAGGTATCATGGTTTTAGAGGGACTTAGGCCAGAATTCTTGAAAGCATTTTTTAAAAGATTTTTTTGAGAATATTATCAAAATAGACAAACTACTAGCTAACATAATAAAGAAAAAAAATAGAAAGCAAAAATCAACAAAATAAGAAATGATAATGGCAAAGTAACCAATGAAACAAAAAATTATGAATCTTAGGGGGGTAGTGGGTGGGAGACAAGGGTAAGGGGGATCAAATATATGGTGATGGAAGGAGAACTGACTCTGGGTGGTGAACACACAATGGGATTTATAGATGATGTATAGATGATAGAATTGTACACATGAAATCTATGTAATTTTACTAACAATTGTCACCCCAATAAATTAAAAAAAAAAAAAAAAAACGAAAGGAGAAATTAAAAAAAAAAATCAAAAAAAAATTAAGAATCTTTGCAGGTCTATGCAGATATATTTTAAAAGGTTGAGGAAATGAATAATTTCCTTGGGAAATTCTGATTATTAAAATTAATAGGGACAGAAAATATAAATAGACTGATTTTTGTAGAAGAAATAGAGAAGCTTATTAAGGAACTATTTCTCAAAAAAAAAAAAAAAATACCAGGCCCAGATTATTTCATAGGGGAATTCTACCAAACCTCCACATTATCAGATAGTCCTAAAACTCTATAAATTATTTTCTAGTATTGAACATGAAGAGAAACTTCCTACTTCTTCATATGAAGCAAAGATAATATTAATACCTACATTTGATAAAGACAATGCAAAAAAGAAAAAATACAGACTAATATTTAGGACTATCTATGAAGAAGTGCTACATATATAGTAATAATATAGCACTAATAAATAGTTTATTAACGGACAGAATCCAACACCACATTAAAAATATAATTCACTATGATCACGTGGGTTTAATTCCAGGAATGTAAGCTAGATTCCTTAATAGGAAGTCCATTAATATCCTATAGTATTATATTAATAGGTCTCAGGAAAGATAATCATAAGATTATCTCCATAAATGCTGACAAAACTTTCAAAATTCAACATCCATTCCTTATAAAAATAGTGAAGAAAATAAGACTTGATAGATACTTTCTTAAAATGAGAAAATATATATAACTTAGATCTAGAACCAGTAACTTACTAAATTGGGAAACATTACAAGTATTTTCTCTAAGTCCAGAAACAAGGGGAGGATGCCCACTATCTCTACTTCATCATTGTACCTGAGGTATTAGCCAATGCAATTAGACTAGAGAAATTAAGTAGAGGCGCAAGGCTTAATAACAAAGTAAAGCTATTTCTTTTTACAGATATATGATAGTAATCCTGGAGACCACAGAGAATCATTGATAATAAAACTCAAACAATAAAAGATAGTGAAGGGGCCAGCCCAGTGGCTCAGGCGGTTAGAGCTCCATGCTCCTAACTACGGAGGCTGCCGGTTCGATTCCCACATGGGCCAGTGGGCTCTCAACCACAAGGTTACCGGTTCAACTCCTCGAGTCCCGCAAGGGATGGTGGGCTCCGCCCCCTGCAACTAAGATTGAACACGGCACTTTGAACTGAGCTGCCTCCCAGATGGCTCAGTTGGTTGGAGCATGGGCTCTCAACCACAAGGTTGCCAGTTCAATTCCTCGACTCCCGCAAGGGATGGTGGGCAGCGTCCCCTGCAACTAAGATTGAACACGGCACCTTGAGCTGAGCTGCCTTCCAGACGACTCAGTTGGTTGGAGCATGGGCTCTCAACCACAAGGTTGCCAGTTCAATTCCTCGACTCCCGCAAGGGATGGTGGGCAGCGTCCCCTGCAACTAAGATTGAACACGGCACCTTGAGCTGAGCTGCCTTCCAGATGACTCAGTTGGTTGGAGCATGGGCTCTCAACCACAAGGTTGCCAGTTCAATTCCTCGACTCCCGCAAGGGATGGTGGGCGGCACCCCCTGCAACTAAAATTGAACACGGCACCTTGAGCTGAGCTGCCGCTGAGCTCCCAGATGGCTCAGTTGGTTGGCGCGCATCCTTTCAACCAGAGGTTGCCAGTTCGA
The DNA here is from genome assembly GCF_036562045.2 of Rhinolophus sinicus. Classification (NCBI taxonomy): domain Eukaryota; kingdom Metazoa; phylum Chordata; class Mammalia; order Chiroptera; family Rhinolophidae; genus Rhinolophus; species Rhinolophus sinicus. The sequence continues at coordinate 87,750,477 of NC_133756.1, read as the reverse complement.
TTCCTCCACTCCCGCAAGGGATGGTGGGCTGTGCCCCCTGCAACTAGAAAACGGCAACTGGACCTGGATCTGAGCTGCACCCTCCACAACTAAGACTGAAAAGACAACAAATTGAAGCTGAATGGCACCCTCCACAAATAAGACTGAAAGGACAACAACTTGAAGCTGAATGGCACACTCCACAACTAAGATTGAAAGGACAACAACTTGACTTGATAAAAGAGAAAGGCCTGGAAGTACACACTGTTCCCCAATAAAGTCCTGTTCCCCTTCCCCAATAAAATCTGAAAAAATAAAAAATAAAAATGATAGTGAAATAGGTATCAAAAAAGTTGTAAAATAAAAACTACCAGTGTAAAAAAATGAAAAAGATAAGGTAACAGGTTATAAAATTAACATACTAAAATCAATAGCTTTCATATACACAAAAAGTTACCAATTAGAAAACATAATGGTAGAGAAGACCTCATTTATAATTATAACAAAGAAGATTGAATACTTAGAAATGAACTTAACAAAAAAATGTGTAAAGCCTACAGGAGGAAAATGTTAAAACACTCCTAAAAGACACATTTGAACAAATAGAATAACAATTATTCTTGAATAGGATGCTTCAACATCATAAAGATGACCGTTCTCTCTAAATTATAAATTTAATATAATCCCAATAAAAATTCCAACAGGCATTTTTTTGGAAGTTAGGTAAATAGATATTAAAGTTAATATGGAGAAATAAACATGCAAGAATAGTCAAGAAAACACACACAAAAAAGAAATTTTTCAGGGAGAGGGACTAGCCATATTAGACATTACAAGCCTGTATAAATAAAACATTGTGGTACTGGTGCATGAATAATAATCAAATATACAAGTGAAGTAGACTACAAAGGCCAGATACAGACCCAAGAACTTATAGAAATTTAGTATATGATAAAGGTAGCATCTCAAATCACTGCATTAAAGAGGGACTTTATAATCAACAGTGCTGGAAAAATTGGGGAACCATTTGGAAAAAGATAAATTGGATCCATATCTCACATCACACACAAGAATAAACTCCAAAGGGAACAGGGATCTAAATGTAAAAATTGGACCCATAAAAGAACTAGAAAAAAACAGGTGAATTCTTCTTTTTTCTAACCATGTCTCAAAATTCAGAGGCAATAAAATAATATATCAATAGATGTGATTATATAAAAATAAAACCTTTCGGGATGGCTGGTTAGTTTAGTTGGTTAGAGCATGGTGCTAATAGCATGAAGGTTGCTGGTTCAATTTCCGCATAGGCCACTGTGAGCTGTGCCCTCCTAAAAAAATTAAATTTTAAAATAAAAATAAACTCAGGATCAAAATGGAGGGGTGAGGTGAGCCTCTCTAAATCTCCCCTGGAATTTACAACAAATGGAATACCTATAACTCCACAAAGGACTCCGTGCACAGCAGACAGGCAAGACGAAGAGGCACACTACTGAATTCACCCAAAGGTGGGAGAATCGCGAGAGCGGGGGAGGAGGGAAGGGAGAAGTGCGGAGATGGAGCCGCATGGTTGCAGGACGCAGACCTAGCTCAGTGCTCCAAGCTCGCTGCATCCCGGAACTACCACAGCTGCGGGAGAGGGAAGAACTCAGACTGCTAGGGCTCCGTTTATGGGCCACAGGGCTGAGGGGACAGCATATAACACAGCTAAACCCAATGCTCACGGCAGAGACCTCGGAGCAAAGACTGAGGGAAGAAGGCTGAAAACGGTGGTTTAAGCCCTCACTGCCGAGCAGAGAATGGAAGCCTTAGGCACTGAGACTAGCCGCCCCCTCCCTACCCTCCCAGAGTTCGCCCCGCCCCCACTACCTGCCCGGTGCTAGAAGCAGAACTGTAGCAGTGTCAGATCAAAAGAGCAGAATATTTGCTGTTCTGAGAACTGTGGAGCAAAGACACAGATTTGCAGCCGAACTAGTTCCGGCTCAGGGGAGGGAGCTGTGGAAGCAGGACCAGCTGTGGTGGTGGTCACAGCCATTGCTCTGGGCCACCTGTCACAACTCACCCCAACCCTGGCCCCACCTATCTGGGTGGATCCCTGCAGGAGTAAACAGAACTGCTGAAACACACTGGCTCTGAATCTGAAGCAGGAAGAGCTTTGGAACTTGAAAAGTTCTCCTCATACCCACACGGACACTGCGCCCTGTGACCCAAGCGAACTATTAACAGAAGAGAAGCCATCTCTCAGGGAATCCCCCCATTGTGTGAGAAGCTGGAATAGTGCAAAGAAAACATAGCACTACTGTGTGAGAGAGAAAAAAAGGCTGCAGTCGGAGAGAAAATAAAACATTCTACCGACAAGTACTGGAAAACAAAAGAAAGACCTCTTCATATCAACCTGTTGCAGAAGCCACTCCTGTAGATGTCTACGAAGAGAAATAATAAATCAGTAATTACCATGAATAACAAAGGCAACAAGATAGCTCAGAAAGTGAAAAGTCTCCAGAAAAGGAACTTAAAGATATGGAAATATGTGACTTAAATGACAGAGAATTCAAGATTGCAGTTCTGAAAAAACTCAACGAGATGCAAGAAAACACAGAAAGGCAGTTTAATGAACTCAGAAACACAATCAAAGAACAACATGAGCATTTTACGAAAGAGATAGAAATTTTAAAAAAGAACCAAATAGAATTTCTGGAGATTAAGAACTCAATAGAAGAAATTAAGAATGAAATAGCCAGCTTAGGTAGTAGAGTTGACCAGATGGAGGAGAGAATCAGTGACATCGAAGATAGAAACCTGGAAATGACACGGATGGAAGAAGAAAGAGACGTGAGACTTAAAAGAAATGAAAGAACTCTACAATAACTTTCTGACTCCATCAGAAAGAGCAATATAAGAATAATGGGCATACCAGAAGGAGAAGAAAGAGAGAAGGGAACAGAGAATATATTCAAACAAATTGTCGATGAGAACTTCCCAAACTTGTGGAAAGAACTGGATCCTTGAATCCAAGAAGCAAATAGAACACCTAATTACCTCAATCCCAACAGGCCTTCTCCAAGGCACATTGATTTGAACCTGCCTAAAATCAACAACAAAAAAAGAATCCTCAAGGCAGCCAGGGAAAAGAAGACGGTAACCTACAAAGGAAAGCCCATTAGATTATCATCAGATTTTTCAGCAGAAACTCTACAAGCCAGGAGGGAGTGGAACCAAATATTCAAACTACTGAAAGAGAGAAATCATGAGCCAAGAATAATATATCCAGCAAAGATATCCTTTAGATATGCAGGAGGAATAAAGACCTTTCCAGACATACAGAAGCTGAAGGAATTTTCTAATACACGACCTGCACTACAAGAGATACTAAAAGAGGCTATTCGACCATCATTAACAGGGACAATTTGTGGCAACCAAAACATAAAAAGGGGGAGAGTAAAGGCCTGAACCAGAATATGGGAATGGAGAAAGTAAGCATGCTGAAGAAAATGGAATACTCTAAATATCAAACTTTCTTTTACATAAACTTAAGGGTAACCACTCAAAAGAAATCCAGAACTGAAATATATACTGTAATAAAAGAAGAAACAGAGGGAAACATCATAGAATACCATCACACAGAAATAATAGACAACAACAAAAAGGCAAAGAAACAATGGAGACACAAACTTACCAGAAAACTAAAGATAGAATGACAGGAAATCCTCACATATCAATAATCACCCTAAATGTAGATGGACTGAACTCACTAATAAAAAGGCACAGAGTAGCCGATTGGATCAAAAAACTAAACCCAACCATATGCTGTCTCTAAGAGACACATCTCAGCTACAAGGACAAGCATAGACTCAAAGTGAAAGGGTAGAAATTGACACTCCAAGTAAATGGTACCCAGAGAAAAATCAGGTATAGCCATAATGATATCAGATGAAACAGACTTCAGGGTGAAAAAGGTAACAAGAGACAAAGATGGACATTTCATAATGGTGAAGGGGACTATATAGTAAGAAGACATAACAGTTATCAATATTTATGCCCCCAATCAGGGAGCGCTGAAATATACCAAGCAACTACTAACAGAACTAAAGGGAGAAATTGACCAAAACACAATTATACTAGGGGACTTAAATACATCATTGACAGCTATGGATGGATCATCCAAATAGAAAATAAATAACGAAAAAACAGCCGTAAATGACACATTAGATGAAATGGACATAATTGGCATATATAGAGCACTTCATCCTAAAGCATCAGACTATACATTTTTTTCTAGTGTACATGGAACATTCTTAAGGATAGACTGTACATTGGGACATAAAATCAGCCTATGCAAATTTAAGAAGATTGAAATCATACCATGCATATTCTCTGATCACAAGGCTTTGAAATTGGATATCAACTGCAAAAAGAAAGCAGGAAAAAACACAAATACATGGAGATTAAACAACATACTGTTAAAGAACGACCGGGTCAAAGAAGAAATTAGAGGAGAGATCAAAAGATACATAGAAACAAATGACATGAAAATGCATCCTACCGAAATTTTTGGATGCAGCGAAACCAGTTTTAAGAGGGAGATTTATATCATTACAGGCCTATCTCAAGAAACAAGAAAAATCTCAAATAAATAACCTCACGTTATACCTTAAAGAACTAGAAAAAGAAGAACAAGTGAAACCCAAGGTCAGCAGAAGAAAGGAAATAACAAAAATCAGAGCAGAACTAAATGAAATAGAGAACAAAAAGACAATAGAAAAAATTAATGTGACAAAGAGCTGGTTCTTTGAAAAGATTAACAAAATTGACAAACCCTTGGCTAGACTCACTAAGATAAAAAGAGAGAAGACACTAATTAACAAAATCAGAAATGAAAAAGGGGAAGTTGTCACGGACACCACAGAAATACAAAGGATCATCCAAGAATACTATGAAGGACTATATGCCACCAAATTCAATATCCTAGAAGAAATGGACAAGTTCTTAGAAACATATAGCCTTCCTAGTCTGAACCATGAAGAACTGGAAAATCTAAACAAACCAATCACCAGTAACGAAATTGAGTCGATCATCCAAAACCTTCCCAAAAGCAAAACTCCGGGACCAGATGGCTTCACTAGTGAATTCTACCAACCCTTCAAAGAGGATCTAATACCAATCCTGCTCAAACTCTTCCAAAAAATTGAAGAAGAGACAGTACTCCCCAACTCATTTTATAAGGCCAACATTACCATGAGACCAAAACCTGGTAAGGACAACACAAAAATGAAAACTACAGACCAATATCTCTGATGAATACAGATACAAAAGTCCTGAACAAAATTCTAGCAAATCGAATACAACAATGCATTAAAAAGATTATTCATCACGACCAAGTGGGGTTCATCCCCAGAGCACAAGGATGGTTCTACATCTGCAAATCCATCAATGTGATACATCACATAAACAAAATAAAGGACAAAAATCATATGATTATATCAATTGATGCAGAAAAAGCATTTGACAAGGTACAGCATCCATTTATGATTAAAACACTTAATAAAATAGGTATAGAAGGAAAATACCTAAACATAATAAAGGCCATATATGACAAACCCTCTGCTAATCTCATAATTAATGGTGAAAAACTGAAGCCCTTTGCTCTACATTCAGGAATACAACAGGGCTGTCCCCTATCACCTCTGCTTTTCAGCAGAGTGTTGGAAGTCCTCGCCAGAGCAATCAGGCACGAGAAATAAATAAAAGGCATCCAAATTGGGAATGAAGAAGTTAAATTGTCACTCTTTGCAGATGACATGATGCTATATATAGAAAACCCTAAAGACTCCACCAAAAAGCTATTAGAAACAATCAACGAATACAGTAAAGTTGCCAGCTACAAAATCAACGTACAAAAGTCCATCACATTCCTATATACTAACAATGAAATCTCAGAAAAAGAAATACAAAAAATAAATTCCTTTTGCAATTGCAGCAAAAAGAATAAAGTACCTAGGAATAAACTTAACCAAGGATGTGAAAGACCTATATGCTGAAAACTACAAGACATTTTTAAAAGAAATTGAAGAAGACACAAAGAAATGGAAAGACATTCCGTGCTCATGGAGAACGGAGAAAAGACAATGGAGTAAAGACAACCTCTTCAATAAATGGTGCTGGCAGAATTGGATAGCCACGTGCAAAAGAATGAAACTGGACTGCTATCTGTCACCATGTACCAAAATTAATTCAAAATGGATCAAAGACTTAAGCATAAGACCTGAAACAATAAACTGCATACAAGAAAACATAGGTACTAAACTTACGGACCTTGGGTTCAAAGAGCATTTTATGAATTTGACTCCAAAGGCAAGAGAAGTAAAAGCTAAAATAAATGAATGGGACTATATGAAACTTAAAAACTTCTGCACAGCAAAAGAAACCATCGACAAAATAAAGAGGCAACCAACTGAATAGGAGAAGATTTTTGCAAACAGTGCCTCCGATAAAGGGCTAATATCCAAAGTATACAAGGAACTCATGCAACTCAACAACAAAAAAACAAACAACCCAATTGAAAAATGGGCAGACGACCTGAAGAGTCATTTCTCCAAAGAGGACATACAAATGGCAAATAGACATATGAAAAAATGCTCAACATCACTAATCATCAGAGAAATGCAAATAAAAACCACAATGAGGTATCACCTCACCCCAGTCAGAATGGCTACCATCAATAAGACAAATAGTAACAAATGTTGGAGAGGCTGTGGAGAAAAAGGAACCTTCGTCCGCTGTTGGTGGGAATGCAGACTGGTGCAGCCGCTACGAAAGTTCAGTGTGGAGGTTCCTCAAAAAATTACGAATAGAATTGCCATATGACCCAGCAATCCTCCTCCTGGGTATCTACCCAAAAAATATGAAAACATTTATACATAAAGACACGTGTGCTCCAATGTTCATTGTAGCTTTATTTACTGTGGCCAAAACATGGAAACAATCAAAATGTCCTTCGATAGATGAATGGATAAAGAAATTGTGGTATATATACACAATGGAAAACTATTCGGCGGTAAGAAAACATGAAATAGGACCATTTGTGACCACATGGATGGATCTTGAGAGTATAATGCTAAGCGAAATAAGTCAGACAGAAAAAGCAGAGAACCATATGATTTCATTGATATGTGGTATGTAAACCAAAAACAACAAAAGAACAAGACAAACAAATGAGAAACAAAAACTCATAGACACAGACAGTAATTTAGTGGTTACCAGAGGGTAAGGGGTGAGGGGGGGTGAGATGAGGGTAAGGGGGATCAAATATATGGTGATGGAAGGAGAACTGACTCTGGGTGGTGAACACACAATGGTATTTATAGATGATGTAATGCAGAATTGTACACCTGAAATCTATGTAATTTTACTAACAATTGTCACCCCAATAAACTTTAAAAAATAAATAAATAAATAAAATAAAAATAAAAACTGTCATGGCCAGAAAAACACTGTAGAAACGTCAAAGGACAGCTGACAAACTAGGAAATATCTGCAACATATATCAAAGACAAAAGGGTAACATTCCTAATATATAAAGAATTCTTAAAATGGAGGAACAAAGGACTAAAAACTTTGTTAGAAAAATGGGAAAACAACATGATCACACAATTATGTAGATATGAAAAAAGAGAAAAGATATGAAATGACTCAAAATAGTACAAAAAGGGTTCAAACTCGTATTAAGGACATGAAAATTAAAAGAAGGCTAAGATACAATTTCTCACCAATCACATTGGCAAGAATGAAAAGGTGTAACATATTCTGTTGGCAAGAAGGTGGGAAAGCGTACTCTCATGTACCTGAAGTGCTGATGGGAATGCAAATGGTCCAACCCTTTTGGCAGGGAATTTGGCAATATCTAATACTATATGGTCACTTGCCTTTTGACCCAGCAATTCCACTTCTTGGAATCTACCTTGAAGATAGACCTCCATCAACATGAAAATGCGTATGCATAGGGTTACTCATTGCAGCATTGTTTGCAATTTCAAAATATTGGAAAAAAAACCAATGCCCAATTATAGGAGAATGGTTGAATAAACTATGGTATATCCACATAATGGAATACTATGTGTCTGTAAGAATGAATAAGGAAGATCTCCAACCCAATGTAGAGTGTGATTTCCAGAATATATTAAGTGAAGTGAAAAGTGCAGGTGCAAAAAGAATATTAATACTATTCTATTTTTTGCATAAGAAGGAAGGAAATAAGAAAATATGTGTGCATTTTTTTTCTGGATAAACTGGAACTAATGAGATTGATTACCTACAGGAGTGGATAGCAATGGGGTGGAAAGAATGGAGAAAAAGGAATAGAAAGAATGATGGGGGAGTGACACTTTTCTAGATACATGTTTTTTGTATCCTCAGACTTACAGAATCATGCTAATCTTTCACCTACCCCCAAAATAATTAAAATCAACCTAAATGTGGGAGAACCCAAAATGGACTACAAATGGTAAGAAATGAACCTAAGTGTATTACAGATAAATAATGTAACCACACTGAAGGGGGTTGAGAAGAAAAGAACTAACCTAAGTCACTCTGGAAGAAAAGAACTAAAGTCACTCTGGAATCAGTATTTTGACTCTATACTGTAAGGCTAGATGCAAAAAGAACTATATGTAAATATTATATTATGGGTTAGTAAATTAATTTTTCATAATGTATGGATTAGCAAGTCTGACACTGTTTTCTAGGATTGAGCAAATATTAGTAAATGTATTGTGGATAGTGAGAGTCGGGTTTCTCATTGTGGAAGAAAGGAATTACAAATAACAAAACGGGAAAGAATGAACCCTGTGGTGTTGGGATAGGGGAGGGATTTGTATAATTTACGGTATAATTCATGGTGTGTCTTCATCAAGATAAGTAGATATAGATATGTGTGTACACATACACATATTTCCTACACTACTACTGAGAAGGCCAAGAATGTTACCCCAGTGGCATGAGTACACCTCATGCCTAAATTTTGGTTTCTAAAAACTATTTTCCAATAAAAAGAACCAGAGTTCTTTTGAGAAATAGCAGAATCCAGAGCTGAGGCAGGGAAAGTATAAAATGAGGAATCTGGAATATCTTATGATGCCAGGAAGTAAGGAAGTGCTCAAAAAATGATCAGGCCATATGATCCAGCAATCCTACTTCTGGGTCTATATCCAGAAGAATTGAAAGCAGGATCTTGAAGAGATATCTGCACACCCATGTTTGTAGCAACATTTTTCACAATAGCAAAGAGGGGAAGCAATCCAAATGTCCATCAACAGATAAGCAGATAAACAAAATGTGGTATAAACATACAATTGAATATTATTTAGCCTTAAAATGGAAGCAAATTATTTTTTTAAAGATTTTATTGGGGAAGGGGAACAGGACTTTATTGGGGAACAGTGCGTATTTCCAGGACTTTTTTTTTTTTTAATTGGGGAACAGTAGTGTGTTTTTCTTCCCCAGGACTCATCAGCTCCATCCAAGTCAAATTGTTGTCCAAGTCAATTTGTTGTCCTTTCAATCTTAGTTGTGGAGGGCGCAGCTCAGCTCCAGGTCCAGTTGCGTTGTTAGTTGCAGCAGGCGGAGCCCACCATCCCTTGCAGGCGTCGACAACCCTGTGGAGGAGAGCCCACGCTCCAATCAACTGAGCCATCTGGCCATCCAGGAGCTCAGCGGCAGCTCATTGACTTCATTCTAGTTGTGGAAGGCACAGCTCACTGGCCCATGTGGGAATCGAACCAGAAGCCCTGTTGCCCAGAGCTCGCGTTCTAACCAACTGAGCTATCCATCCGCCCCAGGAAGGAAATCTTGTCACATGCTACATCATGGATGAACCTTGAGGACATTATGCTCAGTGAAATAAGCCAGTCACTAAATGACAAATACTGTATGAGTCCACGTATCTGAGTTGTCTAAAGTAATCCAATTCATAGAAACAGAAATTAGAATGGTGGTTGCCAGGGGCTGAGAGGAGGGAGAAAATGTGGAAATGTTGTTTAATGGGTATAGAGTTTCAGCTATGCAATATAAAAAAGATCTGTAAGATTCTTTACTCAACAATGTTCATATACTTAACACTACTGAACTGTGCACCTGAGAATAATAAAGTTGGTAAATTTTATTATGTGTTTTTTACCACAATTTTAAAAAATGACTGGGACATATGAAAAGGATACAGGAACCAACATGAAGGAACCAACATTTGTCCCAATGACCAAATCAGAACAATCTGAGCAGCAAAATAATGATAGTAATGGATTAATATAATAAATAAATAAAAATAAAACAAATATCCATGAGCCATACTGATATAAATAAATAAATGGGGGAAAAGGAGAGAGCTCTTCCTCATATTATAAATTCCAATTAATAAGTATAGAAGGAATGATTAGAAAATCATCATTTGGGAAGCACCACGATAATAATTGTTGCAGGAAAGAAAAATAAATGGATGTTGAATTTAAAATGAACAGGTAAAGTGATGATGACCAAAAGGGTATTTTTATAGTCTCAAAGCATTTTCCCACAAGATATTTACTAATTACAAAGGGAAAAATGACAACTTTACAGTAGATAAACCTGGCAGACAATAAATACGTTAACCAAGTGATCACGGTTAACTTCACCAATAATAAAATGTGTCGGTATCATGTGCCTTTTGATAGGATGCACTGAGAAGAGCACAGTATGACTTCTGTGGTATTCTTGTCAAAAATCCATACGCTGAATTTAATTATGAGGAAACCTCAGACAAATCTAAATTGAGGTACACTCTACAAAATAACTGGGCCAATAGTCTTCAAAATTGTCAAGATCATGAAAGACAGAAATTTAGCAACTCTCCCAGACTGGAGGAAACTAAAGAGACATGGCAACTAAATGCAGTGTGAGGTCTTGGACTAGATCTTGGACCAGAAAAAGGACATTAGTGGGAGACTTGGTGAAATTTGAATAAGAGCTGTAGATAACTTAATGATATTGTGTCAATGTTAATTTCCTGTTTTGATCATTGTACTATGGTTATGTAAGATACAAACATTTGAGGAAAGTGGGTAATGGGTTTAGGGTAATGTGCCATTTTGCCACTTTTCGGTAAGCCTGAAATTATTTCAAAATGAGCAGTTAATAAAATAAAAATAATATTTAGGGATTTTGAATAAACCCCTAGTGTGTGTTCTGGTGGCCAAGGAAGGAAAGTGAAGAAACGAAGAAGAAGGAAAGAAATGAAGTATAAATACCTTGAATGAGGAATATGCATGTCTCCTTTTATACTCAGAGTATTGTATTTAGTTCTAATGTCATGATTTCAGAGAGATTTAGAGAGGAAGATCAGTAATACTTGAAACCATTTTATGTAAAGAATGGTTAACCTTGGTTCGCAACGCTGTATGTACCTGGGAGCACTTAAAGAAAGTGATGGAGTCCAGATATTAGCTTTTTAAAAAAGCTTCCTAGGTGATTCTGATGGGTAATCAAGGTTGAGAACCCTTTTGTTAAGGGAATAGGAATCTTTAGCTAGAAGACTCAAGTTAGCTCTATAAGAATCATGCAGGAGCTTGGGAAAATAAAGCTTTCTGAGTTCTACTTTCTGGACGGAATTTGGTGGATTTGGACTAAAGGTCTGCACATCAGTACTTTTGAAAATCTTTCCTCGTGCTCTTGATATGCAGCCAGGTATGGGAAGAGTGGGCTGGATCAAACTTCTCAATCTTTAATGTACCTACGAATCACCAGGGGATCTTTTAAAATACAGGTTCTAAGACAAACAAATGAGAAACAGAAACTCATAGACACAGACAATAGTTTAGTGGTTACCTGAGGGTAAGGGGTGTGGGGGATGGGGGCTGGGAGATAAAGGTAAGGGGGATCAAATATATGGTGATGGAAGGAGAACTGACTCTGGGTGATGAACACACAATGGGATTTATAGATGATGTAATACAGAATTGTACACCTGAAATCTATGTAATTTTACTAACAATTGTCACCCCAATAAATTTAATTAAAAAAAAAATACAGGTTCTGATTCAGTAGGGCTGAGGTGAAGCCTTAGAGTCTGCATTTCTGCCAGCCTCCCAAGTGACGCTGATGCTGCAGGTCCGGGTACCACATCTGAATAGTAGACAGCTACTTAGTGTAGAGCGTTACACAAGAGACTCAAATATTGGATGGATGTGGTGGAGGAAATGGTTTAGGACTAAGGTGCCTTCCGTTCTGAGAGTTGGAGTGAGGTCATTTAAACCTCAGGGATGCATTGATTTAGGTGCTGGTGTGGTAGAGTGGAAAAAGCATTGGCTAGGGAGTTAGAGTGAATCTCATTCATTGCTTACTATCTGGGTGACCTCAACAAGTTATTTCTCCTTTTTTGAGTCTCAGTTTCCAATTAGCAAGATAGATACAATAAAATCTCCCTGGCAAATTAGCATTAGAGAAAATGTATTTAAAGGACCTGGCAACAAAGCACTTGTCACAGTATAGGTGTTCAGAAAAGTGGTGACTATTATTTTCGTGTATACTATAGAATCCTCTTGCTGGAAGACCAGAGCAGTAATTAGTGTGCATGAAAAGTACTGTTAGGAACCTCTAATCACTTTTGCATCAGAGACCACTTCTGTTCAACAGCCAAAAGAAGGTTATGGTTACTTAAGTAGAAATTATCTTGGCCTAATGGAAAAATACTTGTTCTTGTCTGCCCCTGTGTCATTAACTTTAACAATCATTTTAAGTCTTGGCCTGATGAAATGTGACAGGTGAGTCACTGATTCGAACAAATATTGGTTGAACACCTGCTACTCTGAGTCCAATAATTTTGAACTGTTGTAACTCCCTGCATAGAGCATAGTTCAGACCTGAGCTCCTTTGGGCTCACTGACCTCTTTGCCTCCTTTCCTTCTTCAAGAAACACCCCCTGAAGTGTGTTTTAGCGCCCTAAGCACCCCTGTTATAGCACTTGTCTCTCTACTGGCATACAAGCTTCTCCTTCTCTTCCTGTCTTCCTTTTTACCCCTTCAAGCATAAGCTTCTCTTTAGCCCCATAACTTAGTACAGTGCCTGTACTCAAATTATTGTTGAGCTATTTGTGTGACAAGCCATCCTCAAGGATATCAGAGTCTGAGGTGTGTGGGAGGGTCAGGGAAGACTTACTGGAAAAGGTGATGCTTGAGCTAAGACTTAAAAGGAGATGGTAGGAGGCAGTGGGAGGTTGAGTGGCTGGAAAGTGAGGTGGATTTGGGGCACTGCATATGGTTTGGATGAGTTGAAACATGAGGCGGGGGCATATGGGAGAGTAGTGAGTGGAGCTGCAGAAGAGGCAAGGTCTAGCACATGACAGCCTCTAATGCAGCTAAGGATATTGGATTTTATCTTAAGGATCATGAGAGGCCAGTGAAGGATTTTATTCAGGAGTGTGTGGAGAGTGGGTTGATGGTGATATTAGCTACAGGGAGATTGGTTAACAGTTATTTTTTTACATTTGGTTAGGAGATTTTACACATCAGCCAGGTAATCAGATCCCAGCTGTTACTCTTACTGCCTTTTCTGGTTTTAACTCCTTTCCCCAGAGCAGAGTAGTTTACTGTGGAAGCACCCTTTCTCTGGTCTGCCTCACAGTGCTTTGGCTGTGCATTGGGAGCACACCTTGGATGGCAGTCTGGCCCGTGTTAGGCAGGATGAGTTGGATAGCAAGAGGCCCTTGGTAAATGCTTGGACCACATTTACTGTGTTTCACTACCAGGTCTGCTCTGTCCTAGCTGTGGGGACTTGGAGAAATTACATAACCTCTCTGAACCTCATCCATAGACCGGAGATGATACCGACCCTTCAGTGCTTTTGTGAGAATTGAATTAGATGATGATAATAGGTAAAATAATAATGACCATTTAATAAGCATCAATTGTGTGGCAGCCCTGTTCTAGGCATGTTCATTAGCTCATTAAAACATGTATAAAAACACCAAAAATAGTGTTTAGTTCATGGTAGGTTCTCAGTAAATGTTAGATTCCTCCCTCCACCTCCTGCTGATGACTACATTTCGTGTAGTTTGTCAGTAGCTGATAATTATTGCCTTCATACTATCTTCCAAAGGATTTTATTTATTCCCACAAATCAACATAGAGAAAATAATGAAGATTTAATTTAAGCTCAGGAAGCAGCCAGTGAGTAATTTCCAATATCATTTTATTAAGGAAGTACTTGGGGCTTAGAAATCAACTGTACTTTAACCCAATTATAACTTAATACTGTTAGCTCTTGAACTTAATTTTTAGGTTCAGGGTCTTGCTGCCTGTACTATGACATTGTTAATGTGCTATTTTGATATTTAGTGCCCATCCTCAGACCAAATAATCAGAATAAATATCCACATACAAGCTCTGGTTAGGGGACAAATGGAATATGTAGGTTTTCTGAGGCTTGGGATGAGTTATGAGTCCCTACCTGGGCCTAACAGCCTTTCTTATGAGTATCACAGTCGATTGTGCATACAGGACATAAACGATTGCTCCAGAGAAGCATGATAGGTTGCTGGCAGCAGTGATTACACCCAAAAATTGGCTGTGGTTCTGGGCCCAGCCCTCATCCCTGGTTAACATAGCAAAACTCAAGGAAAGTAGGAGTCTTAGTCATCGAAACACTGGTCTGCTTATACGTGTGTACATTGCCACACAAGTCAGAGGTTATTAGCTTATCCTTGGAGACTAGGATAAAACTAGAAAGTTTTAGAACATGCTCCATGTCTGACCATCTTTCTTCTCTTCTTTTTTTTTTTTTTCCTTTCCGCCGCCCCCCCACCCACTCCGGTGTTCAAGCCGTTGTTTCTTAGTCGAGTTGTGTAGGACACAGCTCCCTGGCCCATGCTGGTATTATGAGCCTTGAGTTCCACCGGGTTTGAGGTAGTCGGTTGGCCACTCACAGCAGCTCACGGCAGCTCACGGCGTCTCACGCCAGCTCTTGCCAGCTGCCGGCTGCTCACGCTGGCCACTGGCCGCTCATGTGGCAGTACACGACAGCACACGTCAGCGGACAGCATCTCATGCAAACCTCGGGCTGTTCATGGCAGCCCAGCTCCAGGGAGAGCCGTTGTTGACAATCTTAGCTGTAGAGGGCGCAGCTCACTTGCCCATGTGGGAATCAAACTGACGACCTCAGCTTAGGAGCACTGTGCTCCAACCACCTGAGCCACTGGGCAGGCCCTCTTTCTTTCCTTAAAACCTCTGTTTCCCTCTGGATATAGATTCTTCACCATAGCTCAATCTCAAATGCTGCCTTAGAGCGTACAGGGTAAAGATTAAGAATAATATGCAACCTTTCTCTTATTTCCACCTTTCATTTTCTAGCAACAGCTGCAGGCATATGTGGCCTGGGTGAATGCACAGCTGAAGAAGAGGCCAGCGGTGAAGCCTGTGCAGGACCTGCGACAGGATCTTCGGGATGGGGTGATCCTGGCATATCTAATCGAGATTGTTGGTCAGTTGGCCCTGGACCCTGGTGCTATCATAAATGAGAACATGGCCATCTTTATCCTCCATATGCCCTTCAGAGCAGATTCATTCTTCTTTAAAATATATGCAAATAGACTTAAAGTACTGGCCCAAGGTTAATTCATGTATTTATTAGTCAATAAACACTGTGTGTGTGCCAGGCACTGTAGTATGCTTTCAGAATGTGATAATGAGCATAGTCTATGCTCTCAAGAGTCTCCCAATCTAGTTGGAAGGACTGGAAAGTGAAGTCATTTCTATTAGTGTACTTAGTACTCTGATGGAGTAAGTACAAATAGGAGCACATTGGGGGGGGGGTCATCCAGTCCAGTCTTAGGGGTTCAGGAGTGGCTTGCCAAAATAACTGATGTCTGAACCGAGGCTGGAAAAGGAAATAATAGCCCAGCAAAAAGAAGGTGTGTTACCAGCAAAAGGACCCCTCTACGATACTCACTACCACGGTGCTGCATGAAAGTGCTTGTCCTCTTGAAGCCCTGGAGTTGTTGCCAGTCATTCTTATTAGGTGGTACCATAACCTTATTTTCATAGCATTTGTCCATAGCTGTTATTATATTCCATTCACTGAATGGTATAGGCTGAGTCTCTCCGGTATAGACTGAGATCTTTAAGAGAAGGTACAGTATAAATTTTTCTGTTTCCACAACTTCTACCCAAGTGCCTGGCAGATACTAGGTACTCAAACATTGATTCCCTGTTTCCCCGAAAATAAGACCTAGCCAGACAATCAGCTCTAATGCGTCTTTTGGAGCAAAAAATAATATAAAACCCAGTATTATATTTATATTATATTATATTATATTATATTATATTATATTATATTATATTATATTATATTATACCTGGTCTTATAATAAAATAAGACCGGGTCTTATATTTATTTTTGCTTCAAAAGATGCATTAGAGCTGATTATCTGGCTAGGTCTTGCTTTCGGGGAAACACAGTTATTATATTAGTCAACTGACGTTGCTCAGAGTCTTTGAGGGATGTGGGGCTTGCAAGTGGTATGGAGGAAGCCAGGTTTGCTACTGTTAGCCTATACATGAGTACCTCATTAGGACAGTTCATGGATTCGTCGGAGTATTCATTTATAATGATAATAACAATGGTAATAGTAATAGCACCTGCCATTTATTAAACACTTTCTATCTCGTGTAATTTCATTTAATCATCAAACCTTGAGAAACAGATAATATCCTCATTTTCAGGAAACAAACTTTAAAGAGAAGATTTATGAAAATAAATAAAATCACTGAGTACTTAGACTATATCAAGCATTGTGCTAACCATGCTACTTTGATTGATTTATGACATAGTATGATATGAGAACCACTATCTTACTCATTTTATGAGGTTTAGAAAGGCTAAGCAACTTTACAAGATCACATAACTATAAGTGGCAGAGCAGAGGTACAAATCTGCTTTCATTCAAAGCTCATTTTAAACATTTAATTTTCTACTTATTTGAATAGATTATGCTTAGAAATATAATCAGGTAAAAAAAAATCCAGAAAATACAAAGGATATTAAGTCAAAACCTTTTTTCCAACTATGTGCCTCTGCCAGCTACTTGTTCTTTCTGGAGACAACCAATGTTAGCAGTTTTTTGCATTTCTTTCCAAAGATATTCTATGCATATACAAGCAATACGAATGTGTTCCTGTTTTCCCCAAACCCACATTTTTTTGACATTTTATGGTCACTTTGCTGTCTAGAAAAACTCACTGAATTCACTTCCTTTTTTCCCATTCATCCTTTAACCCGCCCTCATTAGGCTTTTGATCCTACTGCTTTACTGAAACTAGTGTCCCAAGGTCGCAAACTCTGCCTTGTGAAATCCAGTGGCTGGGCCTCAGTCCTCATTTTATTCAACTTAACAGAATTTGACACAGTTAGTCACTCTTTCCTCCTTCAAACACTTTTCTTTAAAAATTTTTTGGGGTGACATTGGTTAATAATAACATTATATAAGTTTCAGGTCTACATCTTTATAATAAAATATCTGTATATTCTATTGTATGCCCACCACCTGCAGTCTAGTCTCCTTCAATCACCACATATTTGACCCCCTTTACCCTCTTCGTTGGCCCCCAACCCCCTTCCCCTCTGGTAACCACCATTCTGTTGTCTATGTCTATGAGTTTATTTGTTTGTTGTGTTTGTTTGTTGCTTTTTGTTTTATATCCCTCATATGAGTGAAATCATTCTGACTTATTTCACTTAGCATAATATGGTCAAGATCCATCCATGTTGTCGCAAATGGCAATATTTCATCTTTTTTATGGCTGAGTAGTATTCCATAACATATATGTGCCACACCTTTATCCAATCATCCATCAAAATGAATGGGACTACATCAAACTAAAAAGCTTCTGCACAGCAAAAGAAACCATCAATAAAACCAAAAGACAACCAAACATTTTCTTTACTTGGTTTCCAGGACCCTGTGGACTTAGTTTTCCTCCTTCCTCACTGGCTCCATGTTTGCTTTGCTGGTTTTTCTCCTTCTTCCTGACCTCTGAATGTTGAAGTTCTCCAGGTTCAGTCCTGAGCCCTTGTATATTCTTCCCTGTATATATGTTATATCTTTAGCCCTAAGCTTTTCCTTGAGTTCTAGACATGCATATCAACTTACTACTCAACATCTCTACTTGGATGTCTAAATGCAACTCTAACTTCACATGTCCTAATCGGAAGTTTTGATTTCCTTCTCCCCACTAATCCCTTTATCCTCCAGGTTTCTTCATCTAAGTAATGCATCAGAGTACCATTCACCCAGCTCTTAAAGCAGAACACTTAAAAGTTGTCCTTAATTATTCTCTTTTCCTCATGTATCATATCCAGTCCTTCACATGTGCTCTCTGCTTTAAAAATTTACCTGATACCTGACTTCTCACCTGGCTGCCTCTTCCACTCTAGCCCAAACCTTCATTATCTGTTGCCTTGACGATTTTCATTTTCTTTCTAATTAATCTCCGTTTCCTCTCCATATAATCTATGTCCACATAGAGTCAACTTTTAAAAACATGAATCATATCATGTAACTCCCTTACCTTAAACTCTCCATTGGATGCCCATTATACTTAGAATACAATTCAAGCTCTTTCCTGTGGTCCACGGAACCCTACATGACCTGGCCTCACTTACTTCTCTACCTTCTCTTAGGATTCGATGCCTCTCGTTCTCCACTCCACCCACACTGGCCTTGTTGCTGTTTCATAAGCTGAGCTTATCTCCTCCTTGCGGTTTGTACCTGTAGTCTCGCAGTCTGAAATGCTTCCTCCTCAAATCTTAACATCTCTTACTTTATTCAAGTCTCTGCCCAAATGTATTATCAGAGAGGCCATTATCACTCTTCTGTGTTTTTCCTCAGAACACTTAACCACTACTTGAAACTATATTAAGGATTTATTCGTTAACTTGGTCAGCTGTCAGTGCTACAGATAGAAACTATATGATGGAAAGGACTTTGTCTGTCTTGTTCACTGCCATTTCTCTGGTGCCAAGAACAGTGCCTGCTCAATAAATATTGAGCACACAGTGGGTGCTCAATAAATATTTGTCAAATGAATAAAAATACACATAGTGATTTCACAGGCCCCTGGGAATGGACTTGAAAATTTGAAGGCCCTCCAAAAGGCTTTCATTTTCCTATTCTGCATCCAAATTACAAATTCTAAGGCTTTACTCACTTGCATGTTTACATACGTAGAATCTTAGTTTTTACATCAAATATTCCCTTTTTCTGTGTCTGGCTACTATGAGACTTTCATAATATTCCTACCTATAACTTCATATGTTTTCTCTCTTCTAACAGCAGGAGAAAAGCTGAGTGGGGTACAACTGAATCCTAGTAACCAACAGGAAATGAAGAACAATGTGGAGAAGGTGCTACAGTTTGTGGCCTCCAAAAAGATTCGTATGCACCAGACTTCAGCTAAAGGTCAGTGCCTCTTCACGTTCTTGGTAGATGAGTACACTCGTCTGTAGTTGGTCATTGTCACCCTCAAAAGTACCATCGGTTGTGTAGCTGCAGGTTCTAATAGACATGAGTAGGATGAAGCCCATGACCTCATATCATTTTTTTCCCATAAAGTTATCCTCTCAGGACGGAGTGATTGTCAAAATCTGACTGCTTTGGAAACCTGGGTAAAGATAGAAGTTCTCTATTCATTTTAATTGAATAAAGGTTTGCTTGAGTGTGTGTAGGACAATTGATAGAGAAGAAATTACAAAATTATGATATTAACTTTAGAATGTCTCATATAAGTTATGAATAATGAGGACAGATTACGGTTTTCAAGTTTCTAGGGTTTCATGACCAAGAGTTATTTCAAGTCATAATAGCCTACATTTTTTCCCATCCAGTTTTCCAAAAGGAACACATTTTTTAGCTTTTTTTTTTTTTTTTTTTTTTACATCATAGAACATTCCAGGCAGGATTAAAAAGGGCTCTGTGACCTCTGCATAGGCCCTCTCCTATAGCCACATGGCCAGAAGAGGACACTTCTCAGTCTGTTTTGAGCTCAGGCTGCAAAGAAGAAAGGGTGCAGGTGTCCTCGGAGAACATAGGCTCCCTAGGCCTCTCGTCATTTCTCGGGACTGGATGGTGATCTGGTTCTGTTTCAGCTTTAGTTCCTGGGCCTGATCGCCTGTGGCTCTGATGAGAATCGGGTCAGAGGGAGCACTCCTTTCATGTTAGATTATTGATGTCCTCTGTGTTGGAGTCATGGGGGGGGGGCAGATACTGACCCCTGAGAGCACCTTGTAGAAGATATTAATCAATCCTTTTCAAAGCCTTGTGTATTTAAAAGGCTTTAAATGAAATGGGAAAAAAATAGAATTTTATCCATTTCCTTACATAAATTTTCACCAGCCTTATCACATTGTTTTCTGCCTGCATTCCTCTTTTCTTTCTAGGGCAAAATTTAGAATGCAATAATATCTCTGATCCGGTCCCCATGAAGAGTGGGCTTGGGGATCTGACCCATTAAAGTCAGCTATTTTGAGGGAACACTGCCACCCAGGACATCATTGTCTTTTACCTGGAAAAGGGCAACAGCTTCCTGATTAGTCCCAGTGCATTGATTTTTGTCCCCTTCCCATCTGCTCTCCACACTGCAGCCAGAATGATCTTTCTAAGAGTATCTACGCTCATGCCAGTCCTCTGCATCTGAGGGCCCTTAGAATAAAATCCAGAGTCCTTCCTGTGGCTTAGCATGCTCTTTCTGACCTGACCTCCTATTCATCCCCCTCATCTTTCGCCCTCTCTTCCTGGACTCTGAGCTCTAGCTATGCTCACCTTCCTTCAGTTTCTCTACGCAGCTGTGCTATAGAAATAAAATGCAAGTCACATGCGTAACATAAAAGTTTCTAATAGCCACATTAATAAAAGAAACAGTGAAACTAATTTGAACATTTTATTTAACCCAATATATTAAAAAATTATCATTTCAACATGTAGTCAATATAAAAAACTTAGATATTTTGCCTTCTAGTTTTTGTACTAAGTCTAATGAAATATTTTTCATTGTATTGAGTGTGTGTATGTATATGCTAAGTAAGCAGTACACTTACAACACATTTCAATTCAGACTATAGCTACCTTGTAAGTGCTCAGTAGCCACAAGTGGCCAGTGGCTCCCATATCGGACAGCGCAGCTCTAATGTGTCATGCTCTCTCGCCTCTAGACCTTCATGCCTGCTGTTCCCTCTTCTTGGAATACTCTTTTCCTTTTCTTCCCTCATCTGATGAAACACTATTCAGGTCTCAGTATAGAACTCACTTCCTCTAGGTATCCTTCCCTGAGCCTTCTAGACAAGGCAAGATGCCTCTATTCTGAGCCCCGCCCCCCCAAAATCCTGTACTTCTGCTACCATAACACATTATTGTAATTTCTTGTAATTGCTTTGAAATCTTCTGTCTTCCTGCTGAGCATGGCTTTGTGAGGACGGAGACCTTGACTGCCGTGCTCACCTGCATCACTAGCAAATTCATATTAAATGAATGAGTCTTCAGCTCTCTGCGTCCCTCTTAGGGCCTCTCGGTCTGTTCTGTCCCTCAGATATTGTGGAAGGAAACTTGAAGTCTATCATGAGGCTGGTCCTTGCCTTGGCGGCTCATTTCAAACCCGGCTCTAGCAGGACAGTGAGCCAAGGACGGGACTCCAGAGCCCCTCTGCAGAGTCACCAACCACACTGTGCCACTGCTGTGGCCCAGGGAGCAGCTGCTGCTCTGGCTGATGTGTGTCATGACATGTCACGGTCAGGACGGGATGTCTTTCGATACAGACAGAGGTAAGGGTAGAACTCTGGGGATGGGAACTTGACTCTCTCTGATATTTCTTCTGTGCAGTAGATGAAAATATCACCTAAACGCCCCACATTGCAGAAAAGAGCGTGGAGTGGAGGTTGGAGAGGGTACTCCAAAAGAGAAAAATGCCCCTTCTTTTAGGGATGTTTATTTTGCAGGTAGCAGAAAGTAAAGGAATTATATATGTAATTGTTTGCTCTGGTGCCCAGAATTTTAACTCTATGCCTTTGGCACGGTGTGTGTTTTTCACTGGGAGATATGTGGGAGCAATGTTCCGATTCGTCTGGGAGTGTTTCTCCCTGGAATGTATCCTGAAGGCCAAGCTGTCCTGGAGAGTCATGGCAGGAAACGCATTTGTGTGTCTGCTGAGAGAGAGCAAGACGCTGAGGTGTTGCAAAGATTGGTGGAATTACTTGTTTTTGTGTCTATCTTCCCTACTAGGTTTCAAGTGTGTTTAAGGCAGGGGCTTTGCCTTATTCATCTTTTTTCCCCGTAGCCCTCACCGAGTGGCCATTTGTCAGTACTTGTTGAGTTGACCTGATACCCTCTCCTTTGCTGGTGCCCTCTGACTTTAGGAACAGCAGCATGGATGAGGAGATTGAGAATCCATACTGGAGCGTGCGAGCTCTGGTGCAGCAGTATGAAGGGCAGCAAAGGTCCCCGTCTGAGTCCAGCTGCTCCAGGTAACTGTGGCCTCAGATTCTTTATCACTACAGTCCTAGCTAAAACCTGAATTCTTGGGGATTCTCAGGGTTCTCTGTCTTGAATAGCAACATAACAGACAATAAGGCACCTAAACCCTTTCTCTTTCCCTCAGTTTATGTTTGGCTTTCAAGGGTTAGCCCTCAGGACTGCCTTGTGGTTTTGTGCCAGCAGGAGGGTAGGGTGGGTTGCCGGTGAATTCCCCACATGTGGAAGCTTTCTTTGTGCAGAGCTCCAGTGCCAGTGCTTAGCTGTGACCACATGGGGGCATGACTGGGACCTGTCAGGGCCCAGCCGAGTGGTTCTGATATTTGCCTATCAGCTGCCAGTGTTTATGAGAACCAGTTCCATTGCACTGTCTTTGTGCCTGAGTGTAACTCTAAGTTGTGGCCTGAGAAGGCTGAATAAAGCTCATAGCAAGAGAAAATGAGCAGAGTTGTCTTAGAGCATCAGAATGTTTCCAACTTTCATTTTTAGGGCTGAAAATTGTGGCAGATTAATACACATTTGAGAGGGCTAATGATGTATGTGACTCTAGCTGAAAGGCTGTCTGTTTCCTCTAGAGCCAAGTGTAGAGACCAAAACAGGACACAGTGCTCTAATAAAAGCCTGATCAATGCCAAGTAGAATGGCAGGAAAAGACTGCTTTCCTGGCTCATGAAAATCATGCTCCTATAAACACATCCCCAGATCATGTTAGCTCATTTACTAATTTCATTGCTGAATCATATTTAATTTATGCTCTTTTTACCTTTTCTCTCCTACTTCAACCCAGCTTAGTCTGTTCTAGTTAAGTCTAGTTGTCCTGTGTCTTATATGTATTTTATGTGTCTTTGTTTTCTTCTATTTCTTTTTGTCATAAAATTCCATCTTAGCTTGATGGACCATTTCCTAATTTATTGAGGTCACCTGGAATTCTTTCCAGCATTTTAATATACTGGTAACCTTACTCAATTATCTTTAATTTTCACATTTAATAGATGTGCTTTTTATGTATAAATTTCACATAACAAAAGTAACCATTAATCATTTTAAAATGTACAATTCAGTGACATTTAATACCTTTGTAACGTTGTGCAACCATCACCTCTATCCAGTTCAAAAATATTTTCATCACCCCAAAAGGAAACTGTGTACCCTTTAAGCAATAGGTGTGCTTTTAATGAGAATCTAAACCATTTCTTCCTTGTTTGCTGCTTAGACTATCACCCGGGTACAATGTTTCGTTGTATAATGAGATCTATTGCTTCCTGCATGGCTATAGGCCTTTTGCTCTTCTGTGTCTGGTAGTGCCTGGCAGTTAGAGAAAGAAAAAAAAGTCTGGATTTCTTCCTGAAAGCACCTGCTTTCTTCCTCTCTGGCAGGACTCAGATTGGGGCAGAGGCAGTGAGGCAGTGTGAAATTGGGGCCCTCTGGAAACAGGGCTGCAGTGGGCTGATGCTGACAGTTTTCTAGTAGGGACTCAGAATAGTTTGCATTCCTTTGCCTTTCACGCCTTCCTGATTTTGTCATTTTCTTCTAAGCTGACCTTTCACTCATCTCGTTGGGTTGCTTAGTTGGCACCCTGCTTTTTCCCTGAGACCCAGCAGGCTAGGGCGCATTCTGCCTACTCCCTCCACCCTGGGGAGCCCATCTCATAGCACAGTGACTATGAAGGCCAGGAGACCCTGGGATGTGACTCAGAACCAGAAGAAAGTTAAGATAGGAAAGACAGCCCCGTGTCTAGTCCTCCCACACACACACACATTCCCCCCCACTCCCGCCCACACACACACACAACTCCTTGAGAAACACCCTGGAGGAGACCTGCTTGCCTGTTGCTTCCAAGACCTCAGGCCAGCCTCTCACTGTATCCAAGCAAGATGATCCTTAGTTGGGAAAAAAAGAATACACGAAATGCCCAAGGGGAAGGTGGGAGGAGAAGGGCGTTCGGCGGGTTTCCGAGGCAGACCCCTCCCGCGAGGAGCCCGCTTAGACCTAACCCGACCTCCGTGTCCACGAAGGGAAGGCTCAAGGTAGAAGAGGCAACGTTTTCAGACCTGAGGTTCTCAGGACGAGGACCACAGCCCCTCCTGGGGATTCTGCCCACCCGCTGCCCCTCCCAGCCTACCAGATGCTCCCACTCGGTCTCCCAGCCCGGCGCCGCCCCTGCGCCCGCCCTCGCCCTGTCTCTGGCCAGAGCTCTAAGCCTGCTCTTGAGAGCCCGTCTCGGTCCGAGCCCGGCGCTGCCAGGCCGCGTGTGACAGCCGAGTAGGGGGTGGGGAGGGGAGGGGCAGGGAGGGAATGGGGAGGTGCTGCAGAGCTGGGATCGCCCGCACGCTGGTCGCCCGGTACTCAACCGCGCAGCGGGAGCCGCGGGAGCGTTTCTCGGGGTCGGGGATGGGTTGAGATGCCTGCGCCCGGGGGTTTGCCCGGAGCCGCGCGGCCGCGGAGACCACCATGCCGCTGCCAGAGACCCGCAGCTTGCGAGGGGAGGCGGCTTCCGCCGAGACACTGCTGCAGTGTCTGAGCTGCCGGGACAGCGCTCCTCAGAACCGGGAGCATCCCGGTCTCTGGGGCCGAGACGCCTGCCTCTCTGTCCTTCCTACTCTGTCCCGAGATCGGGGCCAGCAGCTCTGGTAGTTGGCCTGCCCGTGGAGTCGTTCTTCTTGCCCCAGCTCTGGGAGATATGCCCGAATTTGGGAGTGCTGTGACTCTCAGCCTCCCACTTCACCCAGGGAAGCAGGCTTGCTGAAACCAGAGCCAGGAGAGGGACCATGGGAGGGACGCAAGTCAAATGGTGAGCTGAGACCACTTTGGCTTTGGAGGTGGGAGCATGGGTGGGATCAGGGCCAGGACTGAAGGATGCTTTTGGCCAGCGACAGATGGGCATGGGTGGGGGCGCTATACTGGGGAGAACAGGCTGCTGGCCTGAGATTATCTCCATGAAATACAGTGGGTTAAGGAACCTGGAGCCAGCATAGGGAACAGAGGAGTGGCCCCTTATCGTCTTGTCTCTGTTAAGGGAGGGCATTTCAGGAAAGGAGCAGTACTCTCTTCCTTATCACCCATTACCTGTTTTTTTAAAAATTGATTTGACTGTAATTTGTAAGTATTTTTGCTGGGGGACTGCTTGTCTGATAAATTAAGGTTGGAGAGATGTTAGACCTGTGGGAATTAAGAAGTATATCAGTTGGATCTGATTTGTAATACAGTTGTTCCCTGACTTGAGTGGATTATGATGGCAAGTAGGGGATTACTTGTTTATAAAATAAGGGTTCTAAGCTAATCAGGAAGAGCTTATCATATATCATATAATTAATTAGCCATGAAAATACTTTTCTCTGACTTGAGGCATAGGATTTAATAATGTACCATCCTCATCCATGAGGTTCTTGGGGAGGCAGCAAGATGCCTGCTCTGCCACATGCCTCAGGGTTTTTCTTCCTCAGGTCTTTTCTCTTTTAACTTGACCATCTAGTTTCATGGTCTTACCTCTCTGGCCTCACATACTGGCAGCCTCAATTCAAGAAAGAGAAATGTTGTTTTCTTCTGGCTCCTCTGCCACTCCCCCACTGGGGTGGGATATGCAGACATCCGCCTCCTTCTGCCCTTATATGGGAGACAGCTCACTTAGGAGGGAGAAGGTGGAGCTGAGCATGCGTCTCTGCTTTTAGGAAAGCAGTTTTCCAGGTTCACACCACCCCTCCCAAGCCCCCCTTTGTCTCACACATTACCCACTGTAGCCCAGCCAAATGCATGTCAACCATAGCACCTTGTCAGCTGAGAAAGTGTTGTCTTATTATTTCTCACAGAGGAGCAGCTGTTGCAGGCCTCTTTCTGCACTTGGATCCCAATTTCTGTAAGAAGGTGAATTCTGAGGCCTGAACAGTCATAAATCTGTTCTCCTTATAAATGACATAGTACCCTTAGACTAGTGCTTTTCCAGCAGCTAATTCATGTTGGCCGGGAAGTCAGAGTGCCTGAGTAGTGAAAGATGGATAAGAGCTCTATAAAGCCAATACCACTTCTTGCCACTTTTCACCCGTTTTACCTGTTCTGGTTGTAGAGCTATAGGTAGGGTTGAATGCCTTTCTTTAATTTGAAGAAGCAAACAACTTTAAATTTTTTTCTGTGGTTCTGATAAGGATGAGAACGTATTACTGGTTGAGGACATTCCCACCAAAACACTTAAACTCTGGACAACGAAGAGAATGAGACCCTAGTCCTCAGGTTATTTCAGAGGTTTTGAAATCTCTAGCTACATCAACTTGTCTTGGCTCTTGTTTTTACTGGTTTCTAGAGGACGACATGTTAACTTCTGATCGTGGTTCTGTGAGGATTAGCCTGGGAGACTTCAGGGGCACATTAAGTGGGTCAGTGAATCCTAGACACTGTCACTGTTGTCTAGGTGATGGATTTGGAAAGAATTCCTGAGAGGGGGCTGGGCCTGCAGACCCCACAGCCCCTGAGATTGTTTCAGTGCTGATGTTCTCAAGGTGCAGTGCAAAGCAAAAGGGCTTTTCAGATGGAAGCAACGGCCTCACGTTCCCATGTTGTCTTACAGATTTGCTGTTCTGGGGATTTAAAATTCCACTTCCCTAAAAATCTGAACAATTTCTTCCAAGGCTAATAGTTTTATCAGAACTTAAGAATTGTTGTGAGGTTTCTGATGACAATTTAAAAGTAGTATGGCAGAGATGTAAATAACTCTTTGATGGGAATAAATCAAGTAAACCTCTACCATTTCTAGCAGCTTTTTCCCTTTTGACCTATTACCCTTTGCCTTACCGCATACTAGCTTTGTTGATATATCACTGCCCCTTTGCCCATCCTGGTGATGTCCACATTCTAGCAATTTCTCCTTGCTAAGTCATCCTCCACCTTATCCCCTCCTTTGGGATCAGCCCAGAGCTGATCTGCTATGATTATTCTGCTAGTGTTGCTTGTGTCTGTGATAGGTCAATGTATTAGAAATAGATTTTATCCTTCCATCTCCCAAAGCACTGAAACACATACTACATCAGTCTCTGAACTTGGGCCCAGGGATGGTGGTGGTGGAAGTGGTGGTGATGGTAAGTAAAAATAAAACAAAACAAAACTTGGAGCTCTTTAAAATGTTAGATTACCCACCCTTCTGATAAATCTCTTCTCAATGAATTAAGCTTAAAGGCAGCCTTGTTGTAGAAAAGATTTCCATGGGTTGGGTCATTTATTCATTCAACATACATTTTGTTCATTCAACAAATATTTGTTCTTATTGTGGGCCAGTTACTGTGTTAGGCAGTAGGAATAAGATGAGTAAGAATATGTCTCTGGGATAAATTATGACAGTTGGCTTCTAAACAACTGTTCATAATAATTGTTTCTCTTCCTTTTCCTTTGATCACAGTCTGACTTCACCCAGTCCTATCCATAGTGCAAAGAGCGAATCCATTATCACCCAGTCGGAGGAGAAAGCAGATTTCGTGATTATCCCCTCTGAAGGAATAGAGAACAGAACAGGTACTGTTTCTCAGCCTACTCGGGTTGGCTCAAGGAATAGCCCGCAGCTTGAAGAATTTGGGGATCCTGACTATCCTGTAAGCTCCCTGGCCCATGCCTCTCCACAGTCTGTGCATACAGGGTCAGCTCTAGAGGGCTCTAATGCTTTGGAGCCAATTAATGTAATTATCCTCTTCCACAATGTCACTCCCTATCACCTAGCTGTCATCTTGTAGCAGTATAGATAGGCTGTTCCTCAGCTGGCTGCCTGTGAATTAGGAAATGACTAGAATAGTCAGAAGCCTTACTTAAGTAAATAGTTTTTCTTATTTCTGTGTTATACGAATAATTTCAGTACTTCCCTAACTTAAACTGGGGTCAGGAATATAGAGTAGGAGCTGAGGTGTCTGTGAGAACACGCAGTAGGGAGTACGTAGGTCTACATCAGACTTGGTATGAGGGCTACAGAAAGGACCACTCGGAGTTCCATTCGTTTAGACTTCTCCTTCCTCTGTTTCAGTCACTCTTCTTTTACTTACATAAACAAAGAGGGAAACATGGAAGAAGTAAAACATGTGATTTAGGTAGAGTTTTATTCATCTATAAGGGATACAATGTAACCAAAGCCCTCAGAAGAAAAACAGGAACTAAATTCTTCCTTATTCCACTCCTCCTCTAGCCCTGGCATTAGTATCACAGAATCAGTCATGTTACTGAGTCAGAAATTCCTGGGACTCTGGGGAGGGAGAGGGAGAGCAGTTACTGAGTGCTTTCTCTGAGCCAGCCACCACAGGGCCCTGTACATGTTACCTCATTTAATCTTCACAACAACCTACAGGGATTATATATTCATTCTTACAAATGAAATCAGAGCAGAGAGACTGTTAAGGTAGGAAAATAAAACCAGAGAGAGATTAAACAATTTTTGCAAATATGCTTTTACTGGTTTGTTTCCTGTGTAAATCACATGGTGTTATATGTGAAAGGGGTTATATGTCCTAAGGGATTAGGACAGCATGGTCAAAGGAATATTGAGCTGAGATTTCCCCTCTGAAGCGCCAGAGCAACCAACAGAAACTTTGTTTTCACTGCATCTGACAGCTCCCCTCTTTGTACCTGGCTGAATCAAGCTCTGAGAGTACCAGTTCTGGAGAATTAAGAGTAAAATCTATGTCCCACACCAAGACCCCCAAAGAGGCGGTCTTATTGCTTCCTAAACTTCTAAGGAGGATATATTTCCCCAGCAGAGCCAGGGTTGCTCCCTTAAGCCTGGAGTCCGAGTCAATAGCCTATTCTTTATGTGTCACAACCCCACCTGGTGGCGAGTCCAGTTTGTGCAGTGAGGACAGGTTAAGAAGGCAGGTGACCTGAACTTGTGAACACAGGACTGTCTGTGAACGCTTCCTGCTGGAAATTCGGTTTCCTTCAACATGAACTGTACTCCCTCCTTTCATTTTGCAGAGGAGACAGACTCTCCATTATCCCGAGACTGGCGACCAGGTAGCCCCGGAACCTATCTGGAGACTTCATGGGAAGAACAGCTGTTGGAACAACAAGAACATTTAGAAAAAGAAATGGAGGAAGCCAAGAAAATGATATCAGGATTACAGGTAGCTCTTTCCCTTGTAGTTTGTCTTTGGTGCACCAGTTGATTATTATTCTTAAGTCACTGGTATCTGTTGAAAATAAACTGACTCAGTTTTGTATGAGGTGAGTTGAATGGGGAATTTAGATAGAGGGAGTCTTACGCAAAGAACAGAAAATTCCTCTTAAATGGACGTTATGGGCTCTTGTTTACAACACAGCTGTTAGGAGTTCTGCAAGCCTGGGAGCCATCATTGAGCCCTACCAAAACCTTATTCTGGCTTTCTGCTTATAAGTGGGTTTCTCCCCTACTTGCAGCTACAAACCTGCAATAGCAGCTTTGACCAAAGAATGGCACTGTGAATAGTCAGGGATTTTCTCCTGGGAATTTTTCAGCAGGAAGGGTGTAAGAGCCAGTAATACCACAGGTCTCTATTCCAATCTATTAATAGCTAAGGGACTTAGTTCACTCCTAATGCATTTGCAAGTGGATGCCAAGGCGTGATGATCAGGTAGAAGAGGTTTTTATGGAGCAACAAAGCCCTTCATTTTTCACTATACCTTCAGAGCCAGCTCAGCACATCTCCCCCAGAGACCGACTGACCCACTTGACTTAGTTTCTACCCTGAAGTGACCCCCCAATCTTCTCTTTGTGCATCTGTCCCTATTTGGGGGAGCCCTTGTAGTGTGCTGATGACCCTGAAATTGCCTAGAAATATCCCTTTCTGTTTGTGCTGGGAACTGCACTGCCTCTGAATTGTCAAATATTTATGGACATGTAAACAAAGGCCACATTATGTGTGAGGGCTCTGGCAGCCGGCAGGCAGAGGAGGGCGTGCTCCCAGCAAGCCAGCAACAGGGCGGGGACACAAAGCGTTCCTCAGGAAAGAAGGAGATTGGTGTTGTGGGGAAACAATTTGCATAACATAACAATTTGCCTCAGGAACTGAGAAGAGTTGGAGGAATGTTTACTGCCTAAACATTGCCAAAGATAGCTGTTGATTTCTCCCCATTTGCTGTGTATTTTTAAAATGTCTGCCTTTTAGATCCCTTTTCTGCTACTCCATTAAGGAATGGTTTAATTAATGGAATGGGGGTTTTTGTATGGGAAATTTTGGGATTACACCCAACCAGGTTTTTCCCAGGATAATTTCATTATATGAACATAGATACCCATCCGTTTGGCTCTCAATCTGGTTTGCATTTTTCAGTCTTGGAGAAATCCGATGGCAGATTATATAGAAAAAGACGAGAATCGATAGGCAGAAAGTCACCATCCTAATATTCTCTGCAAACAGAGGAATTTTAATTCTCAGCCACATGATCACAATGACAATTCCGTTCCAGTATAGAATACAATGGGGCTCACAGCATCCATTGGGCTTCTTAACTCTTTCAGTGTAGAACAAGTTGCATGCTGAGCCACATCCAGGATTTCTGACACTTATTAGTGTGCCTAAGTTAGAGCCAGTTGAACACTTTGCCATTAGCATCGGTATTTCTGTAATGTTA
Source organism: Rhinolophus sinicus (assembly GCF_036562045.2). Taxonomy (NCBI): domain Eukaryota; kingdom Metazoa; phylum Chordata; class Mammalia; order Chiroptera; family Rhinolophidae; genus Rhinolophus; species Rhinolophus sinicus. The sequence goes on along the minus strand of NC_133756.1, from coordinate 87,719,396 downwards.
CTCTCCCTTAGCTCCCTGCAGCCTTGTAGCTTCTTACACTTCTCTATACCTTTTGCCACAACTCCATGGGATAACCAAATTAATTTGATTTACGAAACTTTTATTGTTAATTAGTGCTTGGTAGACCAACCAGTGGTTGAATGTTTAAATGGTTTTATATACTAACGTTTGTGGTGTAATTTGTGTTATATTTATTGAAACAGGAATTTAATCTCTGTAACTCTACTCTTTTGATTAGATTGAGAAAAACTCGTGATATAAAATGGGGGCACATTTTAAAATCTTTTATTGAACTGATAGGTCTTGTGATACCTACCTGCAGCCCTGTAGATCCAACTTTTGTGAGTCCTAAATACACAATTTTGGGGGCCATCTTTAAGACTAAGATTACATTGTGCATACAATATTAGACATAGGACCTTGGGAGGACAGTGAACATGAGGGGGCCCTGGGGCTTGAGCTTCCTTAGCTTCAGGGTAAATTTGTACCCCCGCCCCCAATATTCTAATGAAAACAAAGCCTGGTGTGAGGAGTGGAAATGAATGAGCACGTCTCTCTGCAAATATGTTTTCCTTCTTGTTCTATTCAGGTTGCCTTAGAGAGTAAAAATGCAGAATTATTAAAACAAACCCAAGGCAGTGCTCTAAATGTATTCTATTAGGTTGCTGCAAAAGTAAATTGCAGTTTAAAAGGTTAAAAATAATTGCAAAAACCCCAATTACTTTTGCACCAACCTAATTACTAATTCATTATAATAAACTTTTCAATGCCAGGATAATTCTACACTGCTTTTAGTTCACTTTTCAGCTGGCAAAATTCAGTTTGAGCAGCTCAGGTTTGAAATGTGACTTCTGAGAGGAAAATTTATTTTCGATTGTTTTCTGGGGCCAAGGAGCCTTGGAGCAGAGGACTTAGGGGTGTCCAGAAAGAACTCCAGGTAGACTGAAGATGAGCAATTGGAGGTATCTGAGGATCGAAAATTACCAAGAGATTTCTAGAGGAAGCCTGGTTGTGATTTCAACATGGGATGAGCCTACCAAGCCCAACCCTAGACTCAGTTGTCTGATGGGAGTTCCATTTCTTTCTGCCTTTGTGCTTATTCAGGCCTTACTGCTCAATGGATCCTTACCGGAAGATGAACAGGAGAGGCCCTTGGCCCTCTGTGAGCCAGGAGTCAATCCCGAGGAACAGTTGGTGAGCGCCTTCCTTTGTGACCGGACACTGCATAATCGGGTTTATTTACTGGATTTGTTTTTAGCATTTGACTCAGTTGTCCACACCTTCTTGAAATGCTCTCTTTTCCTGACTCCATTTCTCCTGGTTTTCCTCATATATTTTTGGTGACTATTCCTTTTTTTTTCCATACATTCATTCAATCAATAAATATTTATTGAGTGCTGACTCTGAACCAGGCACAGTTTCAAGGTGATGGAAATATGCTAATAACAAAACAGACCTAAGATCCTATCTTCATGGAGTTGACGTCCAGGTCCCCTCTGAAGCTTCTCTTTTTCTGCCTATGCCTTAAATGTTGGGACTCTTCAGGCTTCCGCTCGGGGCCCTCTTCTATCTTATACATTCAACTGGGTAATATCTGCCTCGATGACTTCACTCACTTTCCACCTGATTCAGATGCTGCCTCTCAGATATTTATTTCTAGCTCAGCCCTCTCTGTGCAGTTCTAGATTTGTATATGCAACATTCAACTGCCTGTAGAATATCTCCATCAACATCTCCATTTCAATGAGTCGTATGTTAAACAGCTTTTCTCTCCCTGCTCTCCCCACTACCAAAACTACTTTTCATTTTGGATTTTCTGTCTTATCACTATCCACCTACCCAAATACCCAAAACAGAAATCTGAATTATCATCCTTGAATCTTTTCCGACCCTTCCCTCTGCATACAATTAGTTACCAAGTTTTGTCAATTGACTTTTTAAATATCTTCATACCGTTTTCTCCATACTCACAGCCACTACCTTAATTCAGGCCTCCATTTAGTATGCTAGTGGCCTTCTAACTTGCTTTCCTGATTCCTCTCCTGTCCTCTAATTCATTTTCTATAAAACAGCAAGAACAATCCACCTTCAAGGCAAACTTCATTTTTTCATCCCTTTGCCTAAAACTTCTCATTGATTCCCCATTGCCCTCACTGGCCTTTCATGACCCGGCCCCTATTTTTCTCTCCAGCTTCATCCCTTGCCATTTCACTTTTCGTTTGCCCAACCCCCTGCACCCAACATACACACAATCATTCTAAACTATCCATATTAATTTACCTGTACCACCCTGGGCATATGCTTCCATTAGAGGGCAAGAACTGTTTGTTTCTTGTTCTTCTTTGTATCCACAGTAGGGGGCTAGTGTCTAGTAAGTGCTCAATAAATATTTGTTGAAGGAATGACCTCTGAGTTTTATAGCATAGGTACATAACCATCTCTTTGTGCCTTATATTCAGATTATAATCCAAAGTCGGCTGGATCAGAGTATGGAGGAGAATCAGGACCTAAAGGTATGTCAGGACATGTACATTTTACCCTTTGAAAAAATAATGGGAATGTGACACATCAACTTTGGGACAGCAAGGGGGAGAGGAAAAGGGATGCAGACTCAGGACTTTAGTTGTATATGTATTATGTCTTTAATTGAAAGAGAGAGATACGTCCTAAATATGACAAAAAGGTAGTATGTTTTTAACCTCGGTGGTGAGTAGTAGGTGTCTAAGTCATTATTGGTCATACCTTTCTGTATGTTTAAAATGTTTCATTGTTTTCTTTTTTAATTAGGATTAAAAATGGATCTAATATCAGTATGGTTCATTTTTTGTACTTGACATATAACATTATATTAGTTGTAGGTGTAAAACATTGATTCAGTATATGTATATATTGTGAAATGGTCCCCACAATAAGTCTACTTAACACCCATCACTGCACATAGTTATAATGTTTTTCTTCTGATGAGAGCTTTTAAGATCTACTCTCCTAGCAACTTTCATATATACAGTACAGCATTATTAACTATAGTCTAATATGATCATTTTTAATGACTACTTCCCAGAATTCTTTTAGGTCAGTGGGTTTTAACTTCTGTGTAGTCATAAGTATATTGCTAAAACTATTAACCGTCTCCCCAGAAATATGCATGAGTTCATGCACACACACTCACTGACTTGAAGTTTTATTAGCCAACCTGTAGCTGCCAAGTTAAATCCCCATTTAATATATGTTAATTCCAAACTCTTGATATGATGCAATAGGAAAAGAAGAGAATGGGTTCCAAGTTATGGGTGTTCTCTTCTAAAATCTCTTTCCTGGTGACAATCATGTACATATATTTAATCCATTGTAAGGGAGGGTTAATTAGTATTTCATTATTGGCTAAATGTGTTTTTCTTTGGTTCATAAAGAACAATAGCCTCTCAGAGCATCAGAAGCACTGTAACCCTTTGTCGAACATTTAAATCTAAGATAACTTAATGACATCGAGGGTAGGCATATTAAGATATGATTATGTATTTCAGTGATAGGGATTTAGATAATTATGATTAAGTTTTTCTGTCAGTGAACATTGCTAAATACAGGAAGGAGAGCCTATGGGAATGTATAGTATCTTCTTTCTTGGCAAGACTCTTCTGTACGTGGGCAGTTGAGTCTGGGTGCCACAGGGCAAAACAGAACGAGTCGTGTTTTTGTTTCTATGGGTCAGCCTTTACTGTTTACCAGACAAGACCTGTTTTCTGCCTCAGTAGATTGTTAATTTTTCATGGAATATTTTATCTGAGTTCTGTGTTTTTACTGACAGAGTGAGGTAATGATTCTGAAGCAGCCCAGATGCTAGTACCTGATCTAACTATATTTGGTTTGCAGAAGGAGCTGCTGAAATGTAAACAGGAAGCCAGAAACTTACAAGGGATAAAGGTAAAAAGGAAGACATTTAACTGTTTAAGTAAACTGTCTACAAGGTAAAGTAGTCTACTGGTGAGAGGGAGGCTAGTGGGTCCTATAGTCTGTTCTTGCGGGCTCTTCACCGGCTTTGTGCTGTGGGTAAAGGGGGGCTTTGTGGATGGGAAGGGAGACATGGTGAGGAATGTACTTTTGTTGTGCTGAGGCTCATATCTGGTAGTTATGACTCCTGGTGCTTCCAGACAAGGCATGGAAGCCAGTGGCAGAAGGGCAGAAGCAGGGCTCTGGAAGGCAGAGTGGGGGTGATTTCAGGGATTTTATAAGAACAGGGTGTCAGGCAGAGATAGGGCCCAGCCCCCTAGGAAATGGGGAGTTGGCAGAGAGGTAGATTGAGCATTTATATGCCCAAAAGATAGGTAAGAAAGCTAGGGTGGGAGGAAGGAAAGTGCATTGTCATGAAAGTAAATGGTAGACTTGTAATTTGAATCTAAGTTTGTCTGATCCCAAAGGTCTCTCTCTACTATATTATACCGTCAGGAGTAAGGTAGAGGGTAGTGGTGAGAAATAGGTCGGGGAAAAATCAGATTTCAGTCAACTTGGTAGAACAGTAGATAGGATTTCCCTTTCGATGCTTTTTTTTTTTTTTCATACAGATTGTTTGATCAGATTGTGTTTTGATATAGTCATTATACAGAAAAACTTACTGGTGATTTCCATTTACAAAACTCCAATCTATCAATTCTTCCCAAGAAGCAAACATTGTTTAGTTTTAGAGGCATTTTATTTAGACAACTAGAAACAATTAGATGTTCAGAAGCAGCATACAATGAAAGAGAAATCAAACCAGTTCCTTTATCATGTATTCCCTCTTCTTTACAACCAAAGCAAAAACAGGCTTTCTGCTTTAAGGGAAAAGTCAGAAAAATATGTCAGTATGTTTTGTTCTCCATAATAACATAAACAGCTACAAGAAATCTAATTGTAATAAGAGAAATTGGATGTTGGCTGGCACATGTTCATTAAAAAGACAACACGCTATTGTACTACATGAGCATACCTCCTCTTAGATGTTAGTGTCCTTGAAGGGGACAAGAAAACCCTGCTTACCTCCTGGCAAGACCCTGTGTTCCTTTTGTCTCCCAGTTTGCCAGAATTAATGCTGAATACGCATTGAGGGGTTTAATAACTTTTAGTAATAACTGGCTGATTGATTAATTGGACCCTCAATAATTAGTATGCTTTTTACCCAGGATGCCTTGCAGCAGAGGTTGACTCAGCAGGACACATCTGTTCTTCAGCTCAAACAAGAACTATTGAGGGCAAATATGGACAAAGATGAGCTGCACAACCAGAATGTGAGTTAAATGAATGAACTCTGACCTCATTGTGTCCCAGTAGCAAAATAGGATACTACCCTGTTAAATCTGCCATCCTAATCTCTTATCTTAATTCCAGGATATCGGCTCTCAGTGTCTGCAATTATTTTATTCAGACTGTTTCACCTAGGAACAGAGTCAGACTCATCTCTATTCCTAGGTGAAAGCCCACACCACACTGGCCTCGACCTTTCAGCTTTGAGGACACTGCTGAATATTGCACTAAAGACATGGAGAGCAGCTGTGTGTTTTTACCATAGCCGTTCCCTCTCTGGGCTGTATACTGTACCTGCTAACATGAATTCTGGTTACTAAATAGCTAATTTTCTACTAGGGTCAGCAGACAATACCTCCATGCTAGTTAATTCTTTCTTATCCTTCTTGCAGGTGGACCTGCAGAGGAAGCTAGATGAGAGGAACCGACTCTTAGGGGAATATAAAGTAAGAATGAGCATCAGTGTGGAAATGATTTCCGTCTAACCTTTTATGAACAGCCCATTGCTGCTGTTTCAAAGAGCACTTAAATACTCTTCTCAATTGCTTTCAGCAAGGAAATCCTTCTCTGTGTTCCCCTGATTCACTAACCCTGAAGGTAGAGAACATGGCTAGGAGAAGGAACACAGAACTAAGAGCCTGGAAGCTTCAGTTCAGTCTTAACCTTTATCTCTAACTAGCATGGATTGCATGTAGTGGTCCTCCTGCAAACAGTAATTCCCTTTCTCCTTACCCTCCCAAGAATCCTTTGCCCTCCCAAGAATCTTTTGCACTGGGCAAGACTACCATGGTGTGTGATGTCTTCTGGGTGTCGCTTGAGGAAAGGACCGTTTCCCCGAGGCTCTACTTTCCCTCAGGTGGAAACTGCGTCACAAAGGGTGAACTGTTCAATGTCCTTGGATTTGCCATACATCTGAAAGCTCTCTCTCTGTTGCAGAAAGAGCTGGGGCAGAAGGATCGCCTCCTTCAGCAGCACCAGGCCAAGATGGAAGAAGCACTCCGGAAACTCTCTGAGGCCAGTTACCAGCAGGTGGGAACATTTTAACCACTGACTGTCCTGCCCCTCTAACCTGAAGAAATCTTTTTCTCCTTTCTTTATCTTTTTTTTTCTTTTTTCTTTTTTTTTTAAGGAGGGTGCCCCTCACAGTGGCCCATGTGGGGATCGAACCGGCAACTTTGGTGTTATTAGCACCATGCTCTAACCAACTGAGCTAACTGGCTACCCCAAGAAATCCTTGTCTGATTTAGTCTCTGATTTGCAGGTGGATCTGGAGCAGGAGCTAGAACACAAAGATGTCCTTTTGACTCACTGTGTGAAAAGAGAGGCAGATGAGGTAACAGCTCGGGGTCTCCCTCCCACATTTACAAGGGCAAAGAGGGAGATTCTGTTTCTGACTCAGGGCTGAACCAAGGCCACAGGTTGGTTTGTTAGGAGGCTATTTGGTGGGGGGGTTATGAATGCAGATTCCAGGATAAGAAAATGGTTCAGATTCCAGCTTTACCACTTTTGACAATTGTGTGACCTTAATTTACTGAGCTTCGGAGCATTAGAAATGAGGCTCATCTGGAAAGTGGAATTAATAGTGACCCTCTCTGTCATTATGAAGAACACCTAAGATAATCCAGGTAAATAATTAAACACAGTCCTGGTAGATCTACCCGGCACAGAATGAAGCTCAAGAAATGTTAGTCATTTTTCTTATTTTTTAATTACTGAAGCAAAGACAGGAAGTGCTGGAGCAACATTCTCAGGCCCTCCGGTGGCCAGGCAGAAGCTGGGTGGGGATGGGGCCTCCAGGCTGAGGTTTCCATTTTCTTCATTCTACATTCCACAATGCCTACCAAGTGTCAAGTACTGGGGATACAGTAGTGAACAAAAGGGATAAAATCTCTGCGCTCACGAGGCTTACATTCTAATATAGAGAGATGCGAAACAAATACATAATTTTATACTATGTCAGGACGTGGTAAATGTAAAGAAGGAAAATAAGACAGGACATCTGGGTTTGGAATTCTCTCATAACAAGCATCATTTCTTCTTGCTGCCACAGGTGACCAACTACAACAGTCACGACTCTCAAAGCAATGGTTTTCTCCCTCCAGTGGCAGGAAAAGGAGCTGTTTCAGTCACCCACAGAGGGGTAGGTTCTCAGGACTCAGTACCACCTGCCACCTCCAGCTAAAAGCAGAAGAGTACCTTAGCCATCGCCAGTGGACTAGACGTTTTCTATCCCAGTGCCCGAATACTTGCACCTAGTGGGTGTGGAAAGATGTAAGGCACTTCTTATCCAAAATTAAGAATTAGTAGGCAAACAGTAGGCCCGCTTCTGTGGAGGAAAGTTTCCTACACTTCCCATCTCCTCTCTCAAAAATAAAAGATCTGTCTTGGAAACCTCTCCCCTGTGTCTTCCTAAGCCCAGGGGTTGGGATATGGTTCATAACATGGCGTGGCACCATGCCAACAGCACCTCACTTTGCCCACAGACCAGTGACCTGCAGCTTGTTCGCGATGCCCTCCGCAGCCTGCGCAACAGCTTCAGTGGCCATGACCCTCAGCACCACACCATCGACAGCTTGGAGCAGGGCATCTCCAGCCTCATGGAGCGCCTGCATGTCATGGAGACACAGAAGAAACAAGAACGGAGGGTAATCCTCTTTCTATGGTGTTTCTCCTAGGCAAGCTTCCCAGAAAGCTTGGTTTAATCCATTTTAATTTAGATGAATGCAGTGCTAAAAGATGAGACCCTGCTGAAGGTTACAGTTGCTTTTCTCTTTGGTTTTCCTCCCGGCAGAACTAACTCTTCATCATGGTGTGACAATCCAGGGAGGGAGTTCATGATAACTTTTGCTCCTAGCAACTGTATAACTGTCTAAGGAACTGTTGTTCTTGACCCCCTAGGTCTCTCTTTACTGCTCATTCCCCTTCCCCTACCCCTGTGAATGAGCTTGGCATTGGATGAGGAAATACATGGGAAAATGCATAGGAAACCAGAAAGCCTTTTATAAATGTGCGTTATTATTGTTAGGATAAGTATGTCCAATTTTATATACTGCAGTAGAAATGAGTATATTTTAGGTACACTTTTATGATTTACTTTCTTGGTTAACTTCTCTCATTTATCATAATTCTTGTGATTTTTATGTGGCTCCCCAGGTTCGGGGCAAGTCACCCAGAACTCAAGCAGGTAGTGAATACTGGGAGTCCTGGCCCCTTAATTCAAGTAAGTACTCATTATATTAGATAAAAAGTTTAGTATTTTTCATGCTACTAATATTTAGGGGATAGAATATTTCTTGTAGTATCTCACTTTTATAATATGTTGTTTCTGTGGCAATAATAGAATCAAGTTATTTCTAGGACTGTGAAGACACATACCATCATCATCACCTCCATCACCCCAAGTACTACTTAGCCACCTGCAGGATGCTGATGACTTAAAGAGGCTAAAATATCTTGGGAAAATCCATGCTCAAAACATTTACACTAAACAAAGCAAAATATAAAACAACAAGCACACACACATCATCCTACAGTCCCAAATAGCACAGAAAATTTCCAGTTCTTCCTAGAGGCAAAAAGCTGTTTCTTTGAGGATTTTCCTTAAAACTTTGCGTGCTTTCAGTTTAAGCCCTGCAAAATAGTTGCGCCATCTAGTGGCCATGGCTAGGAAGTATGTTTTAACCACCTCTGTGCCCCCTCATCTACATTTTTTTTCATGTTCTTTCCAACATGTTGGAAATCTACCCTGCTTGGTAATTCCTATTTTACTTTGTATCTTACCTTTTGGTTTAATAATTTTCACATTTTCTTATCTTTTATAGTTTACCCATGTTTAATCTAAAAATATCTAAATAATTTACAAAAAACAAATAGTAAAAAGCTAACTGTAACCAATTCTGTATGTTACATATACAATGTAAAAAAACACACTAAAAGCAAAACCTAAAGTAAAACACTTAAAATGTTTACACAAATATGCAAAGTAGAATTTTTTTGTCAAGTAAGTAAAATAGCATTTTCAAGCCTCCTGATATATTTTCTTCTTGAATAAGGGATTATACTGGGAATGAAACAAAGTTTGTTAGTACAAAAATTAGTTTCAGTTCCTTTTTCCAGCATTGCTTTAGAACAGTCATTCATGTTTTCTTGAGAGACTTTTTATTTTATTGTTATCCTCTCCAATACTTTCTTTAGGTTTGTATAAACTGCCAATGTACATAAGTCTAAATATTTAGAAATTATTTTTCAAAATTTTTTTCTCCCTGGAAAATAATTTTGTATATATGAAGCACTTAATCAAAATACTACAAAAAGGGCTGGCCCGGTGGCTCAGGCAGTTAGAGCTCCATGCTCCTAACTCGGATGGCTGCCGGTTCCATTCCCACATGGGCCATTCCCACAAGGTTGCCAGTTCAGTTCCTCGAGTCCCGCAAGGGATGGTGGGCAGTGCCCCCTGCTACTAAGATTGAACACGGCACCTTGAGCTGAGCTGCCGCTGAGCTTCCAGATGGCTCAGTTGGTTGGAGTGTGTCCTCTCAACCACAAGGTTGCCGGTTCGACTCCCCAAAGGGATGGTGGGCTGCGCCCCCTGCAACAAGCTACGACAACTAGACATGGAGCTGAGCTGCGCCCTCTACAACTAAGTCTGAAAGGACAACTTGAAGCTGAACGGCACCCTCCACAAATAAGATTGAAAAGACAACTTGACTTGGAAAAAAAAAAGTCCTGGAAGTACACACTGTTCCCCAATAAAGTCCTGGTCCCCTTCTCAAATAAAATCTTTTAAAAAAATAAATACTACAAATAAATTCACAGCAGCCTGTAAACTAGGGAGTTAATCTAATATGTGTATTCACATATTAGTTGAAATCTCTCATCGGAAGATACAAAAACTAATGTAACTCACTAGCCATCTCACTACTGTCTTTTTTCTCTTATTCTCCTACATCAAACTTCTTGAAAGAATAGTCTACACTTGCTCTTTTTTCATCCTTATTTCCCATTCATTACTTAAGCCGCTAGTTGGACTTTTACTCAGTTACACCCCACTTAGTGTTCTTTTTGTCAGATCAATGTTGGCTTCTTGTTGTTGAGTCAAACATATAATAAGTATATTAAATATAAATGGTTTAAACATATCAATTAAAAGATTAGAGATTTTCAAATTGGATGAAAAAATAAGATTTAACTATATGTTGTTTATAAGAAACCCACTTTAACTATAATAACACATGTACTAAGTTGAAAGTAAAAGGCTGGAAAAAGATACCACGGAAACACTAATCAAAAGGTGTGGTTTTATTAATATCAGATAAAGTATACTGCAGAACAAGGAATGTTTACAGGTATAGAAATATAATACAATGATAAAGACGTCAATTCACCAAGAAGACATAATAATCCTGAATGTATTATGCCTAATAATAGCTTCAAAATACATGAAGTAAAAACTGATAGAAAGGTTTTGCAGTTGGAGACATTTATACTCTTTTTGCAGTAATCAATAGTACTAGTGAAGAGAACATCAAATAAGAATATAGAAAACCTGAAAAACACTATCAATCAACTCTTTTGATTGACATTTAAAGAACATTTCACCCAATGACAGTAGAGTACATATTCTTTTCAAGTACATTTGGAACAGTGACTGAGATAGCCCCATATTTTGACCATAAAATTCAATAAAGTTAAAAGAATTGAAATCATATAAAGTGTTCTCTGACCATTATGGAATTTAACTTGAGATAAATAAGAGAAAAATATCTGGAAATTCTCAAATATTTGGAATTGAACTGCATACTTCTAAACAACCTATGGGTCAAACATAAATTCATAAAGGAAATTTAAAAATACCTTGACTTGAATAAAAAAATGAAAACACAATATCAAGATTCATGGGATGCAGCAGAAGCAGTGTTTTGAGAGAAGTTCATAGCATTAAATACATTAGAAAAGAGGAAAGTTCTCAAATCAATGACCCTCTAAATGATCTAAACTTTCACCTTAAGAAATCTGAAAAGAAGAGCAAATTAAACCCACAGAAAGCAGAAGGAAGGAACTAATAAATATAAGAATGGAAATCGATATTAAAAGCAGAAATTAGAATAAAATCAAACAAAAATCTGGTTCTTTGAAAAGTATAGTAAAATGGATAAACCAGCCTGCCCAAGAAAAAAGAGAAAAGACACAAATTACCATTATTAAAAAGAGAGGACACCACTGTAGATCCTGTAGACATTAAATGCATAATTAAGAAACAAATAACTTCATGCTCATAAATTTGACAATTTTGATGAAATGGATAAATTCCTTGAAGTCACAAACTACCAAAACTTACTCAAGAGGAATAGATAAGCTGAATAGGTTTATAGTTATTAAATAAATTGAGTTCATAGTTTAAAATGCTCCATCCATCAAAGAAAACTCCAGGATCAGATGGGTTCACTTAAGGAAAAAAGAATACCAATTCTTCACCAACTCTTCCAGAAAATAGAATAGGAAGGAACATTTCCTAACACATTTTATTTTACCCTGATTCCAAAACCAGTATCTCTAATGAACACAGATGCAGAAAAAAGAAAGAAAAGGCATAGAGATTAGAAAAGAAGACAGAAAACTGCCTCTATTTGTGGATGACATGGTTGTCTATGAGGCAAATACCAAAGAATTTGTAATAAAGCTACTATAAGAAGTGAGTTTAGCAAGGTCACAGGATACAAAGTCATTATACAAAAAGTCAATTGTGCTTTTATATAGTAGCAATGAATATTTGGAAATAGAAAAAAATTTTTAAGTACCATTTATAGTAGAACCAAAAAACGTTAAATATGTAGGTATAAACTTTACAAAATATGTGCAACATTCCTATGTTGGAAACTTTAAAACAGATGAAATAAATCAAAGAAGATCTAAAGAAATGGGAAGATAGACCATGTTTATCGATTGGAGTACTCAACATTGTTAAGACAGTCCATTCTCCCCAAGTGATATAGCTTCAATGCAATTCCAATAAAAATCCTACCAGACTTTTTGTAGATATAAACAAATTGATTTTAAAATTTATATGGAACAATAAAGGGACAGGAATAACCAAAAAAAAAAAAAAAAAAAGTTGAGAAAGATGAACAAAGTAGTTGGATAACCACACTGTATGATTTCAAAACTAGCTAAAAAGTTAGTGCAGTATAGGTGAATGGATAGACACATAGATTAATGGAACAAAATAGAGAATTCATAAATAGACTCACATGTATTTGGCCAGTTGGTTTTCTACAAGGGCTCTTTAATGGCAAAAAGAATGAAGGTTTGGGTCATCCAACCAGAAAAAAAAAAATGGCAAAAGGATAGGCTTTTCAACAAATAGTCCTGGAAAAATTCATGTAAAAACAAGTCTTGACCCTTACTGCATACCATATACAAAAATTAACTCCAAATGATCATAAATCCAAACTTAAAAGCTAAAACTGATTTGTGGTGCCTTTTAAAGTCATGTATTAAATTTTCATTCACACAGATGTTTGTCAGTCATTCTCTGAGTGTTTTGTACATGATTTTTCTAGTAATGCCACACTGAAGTAACAATTATCATTTTATCATGATTTAGTGTTGCATAAGACTCGTTCTCCCTCTTTACTCTCTTTTCCTTTTTCACTAGAAATTTTTGTGTAACCCAACTCAATTTTCTTTACTAGTTAATTGAAACTACTCTCACTAATGTCACCGATGACCAAAACTATCTTTATCTACTAGACCTCTTTGTGGCATTTGACATCATAATTATTCGTTCCTTGAAATTTATCCAAAATAACATTTGTATTAGTCAGCTGGGGCCACCATAACAAAATAACATAGACTGAGTAGCTTAAACAACAGGAATTTCTCACAGTTCTGGAGACTAAGTCCCAAGATCAGGTCGCCAGCATGGTCAGGTCCTGGTGACGGAGAGCTCTCTTCCTGGCTTGCAAATAGCCGCCTTCTTGCTGTGTCCTCACATGGTGGAGAGAGAGCTCTGATGTCTGTTCCTCTTCTTATAAAGGCACCAGTTCTGTGGGATCAGCGCTTGCTCCACTCTTATAATCTCATTGAACTTTAATCCTTCCTTAAAGGCCCTATCTGTATTACAGTCACATGGGGGTTTAGGGCTTCAATACATGAATTTTATAAGGACAGAATTCAATGTGTAGCAATATTATTTTCATATTTTATTATATTGTAACTGTTTTGCTCTTTCACAGTCCCCCCACCCCCCACTAGACTTTGAGCTTCTTAAGGGTGGGGATTGGATCTAATTTATCTTTGCAACTCTAGTACTTACATAATAGACAACCAAAAAACATCTTAAATGAATAACAACTCATTTCTGTTCCCCATCTTGGTTAATCGTACTACCATGCATCTTTTTTCCCAGATTATAACTCGTTTTCCCTGATGTTCAATTTTGTCCCAAGTACCAAGACTTTTACCTTCTAAAGTTCTCTCAAATCCATTCCTTCTATGGTTCTAGGACTACATTTTGCCCTACCTCATCTAATTGCCTCTTAATGGGATTACTGGTTTCTGGAGTTCCTCCCATTCAACCCATACTTTGCTGCTCAATCGTCCTTTCTAAAATGCCAGCCTGATCATATCAGTCCCTTTTAAGTATCTCCCCAACACTGAAGACTAATAGTTAAATGTCTTAGCCTGGCAGAGTCCTTTGTGATCTGGCCCCTCCCTCCCTACTTTATTATCCCTATCTTCCACAACTTCTCAACTTATTCTTTGTGCTCCAGCCTTATAAGTTAACTTTCAGTTTTATAAATACATGATCACATTTCATGCCTTTACATGTATCCTTCCCTCTTGGAATGCCCTTTCCAACATCTCTATCTGATGATTTTTTTAAGTGCTTTGTTTAAGGATTCCCCAATGGTGGAGTCTTGCTGATCTTTTCCAGATGGAATTAACCTCTCCATCTTCTGTCTTTTTGTGCATTTTATACAAATCTGGTTTTAGTGTATTATAATTATTTGTAATCATATCTGTCATCCATACTAGACTATAAACTCTTTTGATATCAGAGACCACATGGGGTTGATTTTTATAGTCTCAAAATCTAGCACACAGTAAGGGTGCAATAATCATTTGTTGAATGAATCAATCAATCATAAAATGTAATGATAAAAGTGAATATTTTATTTTATTAAACAGCCACTATGTGTCAAGCATTGTTCTAGGTGCTGGAATCAAAGGAACGTCATGGCATGTAGGTTTCAATAATTGGCATTCTTTAAGAAAAATTCTGAAAACCGATTGTGATTCCTTTACAAAGGGAGAATGTCCCCTTGTCTTTTTTCTTCTGTATTAATTCATCCCTCACACTCTCCCTATTTTAAACCCCTTCCTAGAAATGCTCTCCAATGGCTGCCAGTTTGATTGAGATCAGTGCCTGGAATTAGTTAAGAAAATATGTGTAGATGGAATTTCAGGAGAGATTTTAATGGAAGTTTAATTATTATTTTTTGGTCCTTATGATAAACGTTTCTGATTGGTCTTTTCTCCTGGTCTCTTAAAGTCATAATCATAAGTACTCGTTAATAAAATTTTTCCATAAGTACCTATACAAAGGGTACAGACAAGATGTGGATCAAGAGACCTGAGTTAAAAACCATGGGACCAACACATACTGATCCTTTGTAGCTAAGGGATAAGGTATGTTTTACACCTTTTAGACTGGAAGCATGAGGCCCCTTTAGAATCTGGAGTTTCTAAGGTTGTTTCACTCATGGGTCTTGTTCCTGTTCATTTCTCTTTTAATGAATTGCATGAGCATTCTCTACCACTGACCTCCAAAATCTAAACGTTGGCAATGTCTGCAGCTCTTGCTGTGTATTCATTCTGCCATAGCTGAAATCTTTTGACTCTTAGCAATAATGCCTGTCAGAGAGTTGCTAGTTCCCTGCTAGAAATACCTGAAATGGGTAAGAAATGATGGTCCTTATGATGGTGTCCATGTCCAAAGCACCTCTTGTCTTTGTGACCCCAGTGGTGACTTCCTATGTGTTACTGTACTGTGACCTGACCTCAGGCAACTTCCTTCTCCTGGGACATTTTGAATAATTGGAAATGAGGGGTGGTTGGGAGAAAGTTGAATGTTCTGAACACAAAGTCTCTCTCTGATTGCAGAGTTGCCTCATTCACAGAGTTCTCCAACTGTCAGCAGCGCCTGCACTAAAGTGCTCTATTTTACTGACCGGTCACTTACGCCCTTCATGGTCAATATACCAAAGAGGTGAGATTCTAGGATCATTTTCTCTTTTAAAAAAGGACTGGAAGGCAGAATCATTAGTTACTGCCTATCGAACCAGCTGAGAAGTAGTTAGTTGAGAAGTATCTTGTAGTGAGAAGAGCAGAGGAAATAGAGATTCTAGATCTAGCTTTACCAGTGGCATTACAAGGGACAACTCAAGATTTGTTGCTAGGCACAGACACAATAATAATCCTTCCAAACCTGCTAAGTAAATATGCTCCAAGTCAGGAAAAACAGTTTTTTTAAGTGCTCAAAAGAGCTCTTGTTGATCGACCTTGGATTGCAGTGTAGCACTCCAGGGGGGGCGATTGCTGATTGATCTTTGTTATTATTTGATGACTGGAACTAATCTATTGAATTCATGTTTAAAAACGTTCAAACCCTCAGCTAACATACTCCATTCTAAGGTAAATGGCTTTAAAATAAAGATTTTTAAACCGCAGAACCAAGTCCTGAGAAAGGTGATAGGATTTCCCTTTCCTAGGCAGTCTGCTCACTCGGTCTGGGTTAGAGGTGAGCTTTCTGAAGCTAGAAGGATAAAGCTGGTGATACTTGATTTAATTCAACCAGTCTAGAGAGTGGAATATTGTTGCAAAAAAGGAAATCAAGAGAACATAGACATTACATATTGATAGTTCAACAAATTAGATTTCAGAAGCCTTATATCTTATTTCCAAAGAAAAACAGAGGAAAGTGATGTGGCTGTTGCTGAAGCAATAAATCTATTTTAAATCCGCAGATCACCCCATATGCAATGTCGTTTTCAATCCCTAATGGTGACTGTTTCCCTCACCTCTGTTGTTTTAGAATCATCTGAGTGATTGGGGACAGTGACCTAACAAGGCCATGCTATTTCTACCTCAAGAGACTTTGGCAAGGACCTGGGTTTAAAGCCAACACCTTATATTTTCAGCCTATTGATAAACAGTCTATTTTGTTGCAGGTTGGGGGAGGTGACACTTAAGGATTTTAAAGCAGCTATTGACCGGGAAGGGAATCACCGCTATCAC
Source organism: Rhinolophus sinicus (assembly GCF_036562045.2). Lineage (NCBI taxonomy): Eukaryota > Metazoa > Chordata > Mammalia > Chiroptera > Rhinolophidae > Rhinolophus > Rhinolophus sinicus. The sequence goes on along the minus strand of NC_133756.1, from coordinate 87,702,821 downwards.
TTCAAAGCACTGGATCCAGAGTTTGGCACTGTCAAAGAGGAGGTACAGAATCCCTGGGGAGTCTGGGTGGTATTATTGGTTGCTCCTGAATCCCAAAGCCCCCTACTCACGGACTAGTACCCAGAAGTACCTGAGTTCCCTAACCAGGTCAGAGGAATTTCCCAGAGCCTCAGACCAGTCTGATTACTGTGGACTGAGAAGGTCAGGGCATGGCCCGAGAAGTTGATAGCTTCTTTAGACAAGGACTTAATCATTTTGACCAAACTTGGATAGAATTTTTTGTTTAAAAAGGAAAAAGTTTTCTTAAGAAAAATAAAGGACCAAAGCTTGAACGAAGCTTGGCTTTGGGGTCACTTTTCTATCCGTAGCCAAATCTTAGAAAACTTTCTGCTTCCTATGTAGAGCAAAATAAACAAGTACAAATATATGGAACTGAATATTGTGGTAGTTTCTCGGATAACAAAAATGCTGAACTTCTGGAAAGTCATCTGTGCTTATTCTTAACTCCTTAACTATTTTCTTAGCCTACGCTTCTCTTTATAATCCATTTGTCAAAAACTGGCTCTTTTTTTTTGGAAGACAGTTCTGGGTTATGTTCTGGTGTAGAATTAACCCCTGGTCAGTTGCAGAAGATGAAAGCATTCACAGACTCAAAAGGAATAGCAGTTAGAAAAATTTATTTAAGAAGAAAGGTGCTGGCAGAGAGGCTGCTGGGGGACAGAATCTCCAGTGGACAACTGCACCTAACTTTAGGTTAGCTTTTTCTTATATAGGGAAGAGGGAGTCAGTCAGGCAAGTTTGAGGGCTGACATCCTGACATAGTTTCCTGGGGTCTGATCTGTTTGAAGATAATGTTATCTCTGGACTCTGGACTCAGCCTGGGGCTTTCTGTGTCACCAGTAAAAACTACAAGGGAGTTGCAAATTGGATTCTGGGTGTCCAGGCACCTGAGGATTAAGAAATTGCTCTTTTCCTGACTCATCAGGTTACAGTGTATTGCAAGTGCCCTCATTGTGGTTATAGAAGGAAAAGAGTTGGGAAAGCCAGTCTTTTATTTTGTAAAAATTTCCTCATTGAAACTTTTAATAACCCTGTGCTATTAGTGGCTTAGTAAATGAATGAATAAAGAGAAATGAATGCAAAAACGTTAAAACTGGTCTTTTGAACCCTTTCTTTATAAAGCCCGGGACAAAAATTTTCCCCTTTTTCATTTTTTTTAATGCTTAAATTACTGCTTTTTCCTGAGAAGCCCACAGTGCTCTATGGTTAGTAATTTATTAATTCATATAAATTTTTATGAGCAAAGATTGGTAGGGATGCTTTTACCATTTTATAGATGTGGAACTAACATTATTATTATTATTATTATTGTTATTACTACTACTATATTATTTTACGGCTTATAACTTTAGGGACAAAAACCAAAGGGACACAGACTCTAACCCAAAGCTTTCCTCTACACTTTCTTATTCTTTAGTTTGAGGTCTTATTTTTATTAGTAGCAGTTGTTTAATGAGACTCTATCTTACTGTTATTTTTTTATTGTGGCTTTTTTTCTTTCTCTAGGTTTTCCACGATGATGATGCCATCCCTGGATGGGAAGGGAAGATTGTAGCCTGGGTGGAAGAAGACCATGGAGAGAATTAATGCCGACTATTAGATTGGGGCTGTGGAACTTGGCACTCCCTGGCAGCTTCACTCAGGAAAGAGGACTAAAACTAGAATACACTAAGAAGTTTCTAGTTTGTGCTGCCAAAACAGAAGCTTCTCCAACTGTGACAGCCACAGGCCAGTTCTGTTTTGGTGCCTGGCATATGTGGTACTAAAATCCCTGTCCAAATGTTGACCATGGGTTCATCTGGAGTTCCTTGTCCATGGGAACGCAGTGTTTTATTCTACTCTGAGGACAACAAACCGAAGGCCTTAACCAATAGGAATGGATGATCTTGCTCTTGTAGGGGCATGGCTGCTATTATTTGGACCTGGGGATTGGATGCATCACTCCTGTGTGTTACAGTATTATTTTAATTGGCCTCAATGGTTGCAGCAATCAGAGTCCCAGCATTTGTACTCACAGACAAGGCAAAGGTACCAGCTTTTTTGCTTCTTTGCAGCTATGACAAACCAAGAATAACTCATGGGGTGGTACCAAAGATGAAAGCCACTCTTCAGGAATCTTTTGGCCTGGACATGGATGGTGCTGAATTGTTCATTGGATGGAAAAAGGGCTGCCCGTATTGTGCTATGCTATGCTAAAACCATAATTAAGACTGTGGGCCGCCTCTTGTGTCTTAACTGGTTCTGCAACTTGTCCTTTAGCCCACAGAGGGCATATTTTATGTACTGCTAGCTCTTTCTGGGGACTCTTCAACTTTAGAGCCATTATTTTTTTTCCTTCCAACTGATGAACTTTATGTTTGAAAGGAAGAAGGAGTGAAAGTCTCCTTAAAAATCCAGGCGGGTATGGAAAGGTGCTGCTACCCATATCTTCTAGACTTTCTTTCTCTCATGACTTTCTTTAGCTCATGGCATCTCCTTGGCAGTCAAAAGGAGACAGACCATTAATTTCAGTATTTGTGATTTATGAAGTACTGAGCATGAGTTACTCGTCTGCCTCTCTTCGTTTAAAGGCCAGAGTTAATTTCTTTTATATATTTAGTCTAGGCTGATCCTTTAGGGCACAATAGAAACCATGGGGCATGGAGCATGAGTTATAAATGGCAAGGTTGATTCTGGGTGAAAAAACCTAGAATCCTTCCTCGTGTGCCACATTGTCAACTGTAGAAACTAAAAGAAAATAGTTAGATTTCTAGAGATTACTTAATAACTTGGGTTTTCTCATTCATTCACCAAACATGATCAACCAATTGGCCATTTTACATACAGAGAGAGAGAGAGAGAGGTTTTGCCCCCCAAAAGGAGTCTGCCTGCCTGTGACCAACAATGTACACTGCCAACCAGAAGCGGAGGATGGATCAGTTCTGGGTTCTTGACCTGTCTCTAGCTCATCTTCCCTTTTCAGCCATTTCAACAGACTACTCGTTCGAGCTCTGAAATGACATTTTGTTGTTTTATATAAATGTGTCTTTTAAAAATTGTTCATGTTTGGAGAATTCTTTTGTATTCATTAGCTTTTTTGTCTGAGAACCATGTCTATTTTTATAACTTGAGTGTGAGTTCTGTATATTCTCACATTCTGTATACTGTATCCATTTTCTAGAGAACCCAGTAGCTTTTATACAGGCTATTTTCTTCTTATTGGCCCTTGTGGTTTCAGAGTAAGCTTTATTTTATTACAAGCATACTAATGATAACTAACTCCTGTTCCAATTCTACCTGCCATTTTAGTTGTGGAGGTAATTTTACATAATCTATTTGATTGCTCCACTGGCAGGCAGAAGGAGCTCAAAAGACACCTGATGTCTTTCATTTAAGTTTACCTGGTCTCCTATTGAAAAATGATTTCTCATAAGAAATGACTGCGAAAGTTTGGGAAAGTCATTCTAAAGCAAGAATAATTCATTATGAAAGCAAACAGAAGAAAACAGTATATTCTCAGTTTCTTTTTCCCAGGAAGTCTGGAGAAAAAGTCCACGTTCTCTGTTGCATGAATTTTAGTGTTTTACTATAAGACAGCATGAGGGTTAACAGGCCAAAATTCGTTAATAGTATTTCCATTACAATTTATCTTGAATGTCTGTATCTTAATTCAGTTTCTACTTGTCAGTTCTCTTTCAGTAAACATTCTTACCATTATGTAGAATTTACCTTTTCAGAGAAAATTAAATCAGAGAAAGTCCTCTACCTTGTCTTTTATCTCTATGTCCTTTGGAAAAGGAGCTGCATGGCCTTAATGCCTCCATAGAAAGCTGAAGTTGAGTTCAGGGGAGAAAATGAGATCATTTTCCCCGTATAGCTCATAAATCTCATATGCCACAGGTAATAAATTATTGGATGTCACTCCAATAATTCTTGTGTAAAATGTGTTGCTAATCCGCATTCCAGTTTCTGAAGACAGAGGAACCTTCTGAAGAGGAGTGTGCATTGATTCATTCTGGCTTGGACAGTCTCTTCTTCGATATACTGTGGCTGCACTCTAGGATGCCTCTTGACTGATTCGGAGTATTGTCCCCTAGAGGCATTTGTGTGGGATAGTCCATCCTGCTACTGCTAACGTTCCATTTCTTTGAGAATACTAAGGAACCAGAATGTTTAGAGTTCTAAATTAATCTGTAAAACCCTGTTAGATTTTTTTAAAAGACCCTCTTGTAAAAACTAGTTTAGTAGAAAGTTCAATTCCTTAAAAAGTCTTCATTTAAAAACAAGACTGTTTTCACTCAGTTCCCTAAATTAGCTGGAATTGGAACACTTTACAATTTATACCTAAAGAATTTAGGTTCAACTTACTTGAAAATGGCAATCCTACTTACTGACCAACTTTTCAGCTCTTTTTGACCAGGATGGTTGTAAATTAGGGAAAATATCTTTATGCTCTACTTCCAATCCAAGAGGACTCTGATTACTTAAAAGCATTTAGGTCATAATTATAATAGTTTTCATTGTTTTCCATAAAGTAAATGTTACGATTGCACACTCCTATTGTCTGAATTTATGTAAGAGGTATAGCTTGCTTAAAATATATATGTAAAGTTATATTTTCTTAGAAACATGGATGTTTGCAACAGTTGCTTTCAAAGAGATTATTACTGTGTATTCTCCATTTTACAATGTTTTCATGAAGACTGTGTTATACCAGAGGCTTCTGATTATCAAAGTAATAACCAGTTTTAATTGCCTGTATATACCAGATTTGTGAACTAATTAAAAAAAATTGAATAAAATGGAGTTTGCAAACTAAATACTATTAATCATTTTCACTTGCATTTATCAACTGAAATTAATCAATAAAGCAATTTACATTTAGTGAAAGTAAATTTCCTCAAGTGATCTCCCTGGTAGCATGTTTACTCATTACTTGGGGAGTGGAGATAAGGATTACTTTATTGCTACAGATATTTTACTGTTGGTATTTCTAATGTAAGCACAACATAGGTTATTATTATCAAAGAGAATTCATTGATTTGGCATTTCTTTTGAAATTATATATAAACGTGCAAACAAATAAGAACTCAAGAGAGTAAACCTTAGAGTTTTGAACCTTCCTTTTCCTTAAAAGCCTTCATCCAATGTTTAGAGATATTCAGGCCTATTTTCCAACAACTGATTTGACAAACCTAAGAATTCTTAGCCTATCTCTGGGGTCAACTTACCCCCCAACCCCAGATTGTTTGACCCATACCCTCCTATGATTCAACTACACCTGTCAAAAGCATATTCAAAATGCACACTTGCTATGTACAGAAAAACGCAAAACAAGATTTAAGCAGGCCTACCTAAGTAAGTGAACAGAAAACTGAAGATTATCTCCTATAAAGGCTAACTTAGGTCCATTTATTAAATTCAAATGCAGTGGAAGTATTTATTTTAGCCAATTCAAAATTGTTACATTTTAATAGTAATTTACAAAGTTATAGTATAGCCCTTTCACTAATCACAATTATTTTTCCATTGATTCTTCCAATTGTTTGTAAGCAGTTCTACATAATTTAACAATAATTGCTCTACTCTTAATATTATTTCAAATGTGCTTTTCCATTTAACTTGGAAATTTTATATTCAATTGTAATGCCTGCATATTATGGTTAGGCAGCTGTGCCTGCTTAATCTTGTCCTCATTTTTGGATAGTTATGTTTTTCTGTTTCTTTCACTGTTATAAAGATACTAAAACATTTTTTTATCTTGTTTTGAATGCCTCAAGGATACTAGGATAGGATTTGGGGGCGAAATGTGAACATTATTTTCTCATTATTTCTATTTCTTACTGTATTGCCATCTGTAAAAGACAACCAATATTAAGTGCCCTCAACGAGTGCATCTTTCTCTGTAATCTCAATACTGGGTTTTTAGACTTTTTAAAGTTTCTAATTTAAGTAGGTGTGAAACAGTACCCCCTGGCTATTTTAATTTCCAAACGTTTAATTACTAGGAAGGTTCACATGTTTTCAAATGTTGCATTTTCCTCCTATTTCTTGTGTTCTTGGCCTTCTCTCACCAACTGTACACTGGGGACTTATAGATATTAATACAGCACTTGCTTCCTGCTAATCTAATGTCATTCTCAACTCAGAAATGAGATATTTTCTAATTACAGGATGATATTCCTACAGTAAAGTGTATCTAACCAATGTAGGTGACATTTTGTTCGTTAATTCCAAAGACATGCATTCAGCCTCCAACATTTCCCAGATACTAAACCATGGGGAGACATCAAAGAACAATACAGACATGCTTCCTGCTCCATGGGCTTTTAGTTTAGTTTTAGTATGATATATTTCAAGGATAACAAAGCTTTTTGCGATTTAAAGGCATTTTTAGAAGTGCGAATCTGTTTTGTAAACCTGTATCTTCATACAGGGAACTGTTCAAATCCTGCTTACAGTACACCTGAATGTTGGGATATACTTAGCTGCCCTTCACACCATTTGGCTGGAAAAACCTGTTCACTCTGGTTTCTGGTTGGGCAGCAAACCTGAAATTACATCTTTGTAACCCAATACAGCCTGTGCGGAGCCGGTCCCCTCCGCTGGGGCAGCAGAGGCACACCAGCAGAGAACACACAGCCACCCCCTCGGGCGGTTCCTCGCTCGCACCTCAATGGGAGCGCTCCAAACCCCGCCCCTTAGTCTAAGGCTCAGCGGGTCCTCCGGCTCTCTTCCCAGTTTTTTAAAACCTGGCCACGCCCCTCACCCTCACCTTCTCAGACCACTGTGCTGGTTAGTTAGCCGGGCTCTCACCGCCTTTTTAGGCCCTGCCCTTTTGCCGTGCCCTTCACCTCCGTAGGGCCCCGTCCTACGCTGAGATGCCTCTCAGGACCCTACCACTTTCTGCTCCGGTCAACGTCTTATTTCTCCCAAACGTGTGCCTGCTGAAATGGCCCTACCCCCGTGGCTCCAAAGTAGCCGCCCCTACCCGTTTTGGGCCACCCTTTCCCCTCGACTCAATAGAAGGGCGTGTGTTCCAAACCTTTCTGGTCTGGGCCGGGGGTGGGGTAAATCTTTGGAGCCGCTTTTACGACAACGTGCGGCTGCGCGGCGTGGCTGACGGCAACGCCGCACTGCTCTTGGAGAGGTCACTTCGGAGACGGCGTTGGTTTTGGGGTGTGGGGGTCGTTGGCACTATGTGGCGCGTCTGTGCGCGACGGGCCCAGAATGCGGCCCCCACGTCAGGATTCAGGCCTCGGTGGACGGCGGTACGGGCGGAACCCGGAGCACCGTGCGTGACCCCGCGGGTTGGTCCAGCTCCAGTTCGTTACAACAGCTCTACCACGGGGTATGGCAGAGTCCGGGCACTCTGCGGCTGGCGCCCCAGCTCGTGGGCCATACAGCGGAATCGCTTCCTGCAGCAGCTTTTGCGATCGCCTGGCCGTCGCTGTTATAGTCTTCCCCCTCATCAGAAGGTGAGACCCAGACCTGTCCTTCGCGGGACCCCGTTGTCCTTCAGGGCCGACTTCTTGGCCTCGGATCTTCCCCCAGAGGCCTCAGGAATCCTCCAACCCCCTCCCAGTATATGCATTGTCCTTTCTCCGATACCCAACTTTGCTATAGCTCTTGAGTTCCCTCTCCTGATCAATTCCTTTGAAAAAAGAACCCCAAACCTGGGGCTGTATGTGGATGTCTGCTAAGGTACGTGCTCTGTCAGACCCACAGGACTGTGGAGCGGGAAGCCTGTCACTGGAGAGCTGGTGGCTGGAACTCCTTTTATATCCCCAGGGCCCAGCGTGTTATGGAGCTCAAACTCTTTGCATTAAATTAAGTTGAATTGAATGAGACATTAAACCAGACTGAGAGGTAAGTAGCCCTTTTAAAATTTCGCATTTCTCCTTTTTCTCCTCCAGGTTCCATTGCCCTCTCTTTCCCCCACAATGCAGGCAGGCACCATAGCCCGTTGGGAAAAAAAGGAGGGGGACAAAATCAATGAGGGTGAACTAATTGCGGAGGTAAGTTGTTTTAAAATATGGAAATGAGTTAGAAGGGACTGGTTTATTAGTTACACCGCCTGAGCATTAATTTTCAGAGTGGGTAGTTATTCCTTTTGCTTAAGAAACTTAGATGTTTTTTGGAACTTGATGTTAAAGAAGATTGGTTAGGTAAGCTGCCAGCAGCTAGCCAAACTGATATTTAGCTAAGATTTTTAAAAATAATTTCCTTCTTTCATATCTGTGATAGAGGCTTTATCTTCACGAAACTATGATTCTAAACACAAGCTAATAATAATCACACTGGGAGCACAAGGCTAAGCGCCTACTTTTGTGTTAAAAGGTTGAAACGGATAAAGCCACCGTTGGATTTGAGAGCATGGAAGAGTGTTACATGGCAAAGATACTCGTTGCTGAAGGTACCAGGGATGTCCCGGTTGGATCGGTCATCTGTATCACAGTTGAAAAGTGAGTATCACCCTGTTAAGTTTTGGAACTTAGGTGATTTTGAAAAATTTGAAAAACTCCAGAATTGAGAAATTAGGAGTTAAAAGTCCTAAGACTACTTCTGTAGGGGCTAAATCTGCTTTATAAACCCCCTTGTACTTATGCATTTTTTTCTCTTCCTTAGACCTGAGGATATTGAGGCCTTTAAAAATTACACATTGGATTCCTCAGCAGCACCTACCCCACAAGCAGCCCCAGCACCAACCCCTGCTGCTGCTGCTTCGCCACCTACACCTTCTGCTCAGGCTCCTGGTAGCTCATATCCCACTCACATGCAGGTGAGGCTCAGCCTCTGGGTGTTTGCTCTAGAAAGTTTATTATTTATTCATTAGTTTTTAACTTATGACATTCTGGAAACTGGCGTTAAATATGGCTACCTCTTGTCATTTGAAAGTAAATAGAAATTTAAACAAGAAAATTGACAACTTTTATTCCTAGTTATTTCCAGGTGTGTGAACTTGGACAGTTCCTTTATAACTTAGATCTAAATACAAGCTAATAATAATCTTCATACTGGCAGCACATTTATACTCCCTATATAGAGCTTCTAGTAGGCCTAGTGCTGTCTATTGAATGAAAGTCCCCAATTGGTGTTTTCCTTTGACGTGTGTATTCTCTTTTCTAAGACTGGGTGAAGTCCAGTAGTATTATATGATAAAACTGACAATAAAGAATGTGTGTGTGTGTGTGTGTGTGTGTGTGTGTGTGTGTGTGTATAAAATAGCATTGTAGCAGAGCTGAAGGCAACAATCACTGTTGATTCTATTAACTAAATCAGTTCTAAGAAACTAAATCAATTTATTAACTATTAGCGTTATCCCATGTGTAGTTAAGATACTGGAAATATATAAAAACCAGATAGCCTTTTTCTAAATGTTTAAGACTAGAACTTTAACTTCACTTAATTTGTAGAAATTTCTGTATAGGAATCCTTTTTTTTTCCTTTGGACATTATGTTCTACTCCATTGTCTGTTATTAACATTCACTCATAATGAAGTTTTGCCTGGTGTTCAGTTCACACATTTATTTCATCCTGTTCAGCAAATTCTGTCATACTACATAAGGCTTACTTCATTTCTTTCCATTTTATGCCTGAGGTTTTGTACGCAAGTGTTAGGGTTGTGTCTTAATTATCCTTTTAAGATACTGTATAGAGTTGCCAGCTCCACTAATTTTTTTTGTGAGGGTTTTTTATTATTATTAGATTTATTGGGATAACATTGGTTAATCACATTATATAAATTTCGGGTGTACAACTTTATAACACAACATCTATATATTATGTGTGCACCACCCGGAGTCTAGTCTCCTTCCATCACCTTGTCTTTGACCCCCTTTACTAACTCTTTGTCCTCTCCCTCCCCTCTTCCTTCTGGTAACCACCGTTCTGTTGTCTGTATTTATGAGTTTATTTGTTTGTTTGTTTGTTTTGTTGCTTTTGTTTTATAGTCTACGTATGAGTGAAATCATACAGTTCTTGTTCTTTTTTATCTGACTTATTTTACTTAGCATAATACTCTTAAGATCCATCCATGCTGTCACAAATGGCAATATTTCATCTTTTTTATGGCTTAGTAGTATTCCATTGTATATATGTGCCACATTTTCTTTATCCCAGCTCCACTAATTTTTAAGAGTAGATGAAGATGACAAATTCTGAATGAGAAAAACATTTTTAAAAAGTTTTTAAAGTTCTGAGTTTCGTTTTATTTTCCCCCCCCTTCCTGAGACATCAGTTGAAATGATTTTTTTCTCTCAGTATAGTCCTATTGTTAATTAGACACAAATGACTTAGAAGACAGCAAACAAAACCTATAATAATCAAGTAAGCATCCAATTTCAGTAAGTACACAAGCCATATAAACAGGAAAGCAGTTTTACATTTAGATCAGCCAATATGGTGTTTAGATTGTATTGAGGTGGAAGTGAGTATTGTAAAGAACAGTTCTTAATAGTAGTTTTTTTTATCTTGGAAATGTGTGTGGGAAGTTTGGGAGAAATGATGTTTCCTCTGAGTAGAAAGGTAGATGCTAATATAGGCACAGCAAAATTTTAATGGAATAGTCTGGACCAAGATCATTCTGTGAAAATGAAAATTTCTAGCTTAATCTAAGTGTTAAAAAATAAAAAGAGGATCTTTGCTTGGACATTGAAGAGTTCATTTTGACTGTCTAGAAAGAAATCTTTCCCATCGGCGCATTGCTTTTAACTTTGGGAGGTGTGTCAGAGTATCGCTGATACTATAAAGGCTTAAGATTTGAAGGATGATTTAACTGGTGGGACACTATTGAGCACTGAGCTTTTGCTGTTATGGGGTATCAGGCAGATGGGAATTTGGATTGTCATAGTCACTATCATTCCATAAAACTGAGCTTGCCTGAGTGTTACTGTATCCAAGGCTTAAGCAGTAATTTTTGTTTCTACAGGTGGTTCTTCCTGCCCTCTCTCCCACCATGACCATGGGCACAGTTCAGAGATGGGAAAAAAAAGTGGGTGAGAAGCTAAGTGAAGGAGACTTATTGGCAGAGATAGAGACTGACAAGGCCACTATAGGTGAGATTTCTTCAACTCTTAATGGTTGAGACACTGACTTTTCCAATGAGGGAAGAGGATTGCCGCCCTATCCTATAATGAGTGAGTGATAACATAAAACATTTTCATTCTTGGGATTCATTTCCTGGAATAGGATATTTCATAACAAAAGTGCACGTGGTCGGATTTGTCAGTTCCATACAGCACTTTTCATTGAATCAGGGATATGTCAACTTAGAGATTATTGTTAAGCCAGAGTTTAGCCTTATGTTACTGAGTAGCTATATCAGAACTGCCATTCTCTAAAATGGGCAAGTGAGAAAAAGAGAAAATAACTCGTAAGGCAAGAAATGCCAAAAAATTTAAGATGAATTTGAGGGAAAACAAACTAGGATTTAGATTATTTTCATGGTTTGAAAATGACTGATGTGTATATATATACCTATTTAGATATCGTATTTCCATGTATTTCTTTTCTAATTAATTGTTATGTTCTGAACAAAACCCACATAGACAATCATATATTTGTGTTACTGTTTATAGGTATTTATAGGTAAATATATTTCTTTTCTGGCCAGTCCACAAAGAGGCAGTGGGAGATTCTGGGTATCCTCTGCAGTGGTTGTTTTCAGATTGTGTTCTGAAATCATGAAAACGTTGGTTTGAAACCCAGTGACTCCTTGATGGCATCTTGGGGCTAAGGAGGACTTAAGGAGCAGGGCTCTAATGTGCCCTGTCCCCCTCCCTCACTTCCACCAGGGCAACAACTCCTTTTTATCTTTCTCCATATTGTGCTTTACCCTCATAATATTTTATCAGAAAAAAGGGTTCTATTTGTTAAAAAGAAAGAAACGAACAAAAAACCTTGATGACAATAGATCTGCTTTGCATACCAGTATCTGCTTCGAATACCAGTATTACTGTAGAGGCTGGTATTCTACAGACCATAGTCACTAGAGAAGTATTACCTCGGTCAGACTCTTTAAACCCTATTGTGTCCTTGGAGTCCTTTCTTTCTAAGCATCTCTTTTATCGGATATTATTTCTCAGTTGGGAAATAGGGAAATAGAAGGATTCATCAAAGATGTGTTCATCAGGGAGAGGCACAATGCCACAGAAAGCGAAGATCTAGAAGGTAAAAGTTGTCCTCTGCAGTGGCTTTAGTTTTACTTTTGCAACCCTTCATGTTTTGAGTTCCTTGTAAGAAAAGTAGCAGCTGAGTAAAATGTTAGTTGTCAACACCATAGAAATCCTAATAATGCTATATTTCTTTACATTAAAATATTTGATGTAATTCCAAATATAACATCTTTGAAAAACTCCAAAGATGCTTTGAGGGGTGTAATCCCACATCACTATCAAGCCTAGTAGCTTCCTTTATTTAACATCCATGTGGTTCTGATCTTTAACAGTACAATTGGTGACATCTTGGAGTCTTGTCTGCATAGGACTGCCCTTGGACGTGTTTTTAGGAAAATGTTTAGAACTAACCACTATCTGTAATCTCTTACACTTTTATTTAATAGATATTTATTTAGTGTTTACTTTGTACCTGGTACTGTTTCTAAGTACTTGAAAAATATTAATTCATTTAATTTTCATAACATCCCTGTGAGGTAGGTACTATTATTATCCCCATTTTGTAGATAAAGAAGCTGAGACACAGGTGAAATAGCTTGCAAAAGGTTATACAGCTAGTTTGAAGAAGAGCCTTTTACTTAAAACTGTGCTTTGAGTTTGGTGGAATAGTGGAATCCATTAAGTTTCATAATGGTTTTTCTTTCTATTTAAGGTTTTGAAGTACAAGAAGAAGGTTACCTGGCAAAAATCTTGATCCCAGAAGGCACAAGAGATGTCCCTCTCGGAACGCCACTCTGTATCATTGTAGAAAAAGAGGCAGATATACCAGCATTTGCTGACTATAGGCCAACTGAAGTAACTGATTTAAAGCCACAAGCACTACCACCTACCCCACCCCCGGTAGGTATGCTTTTATAATTGAGGGAACTCTTATTTTATTCCTTTCTAAATGAAGTGATTAGGTTGGATAATATTCTGGGTTCCTTCCATCTCTAAGATTCTATGAATAAGAAAGGAGATAGTCAGTTAACATTTGTGGACTACAGGTTGTGTGGCACTGCACCATTCACCCAGTAAATAATTTGATCCTTGTAGCTTTCTTTTTTTCCTACTGTCTTGAGTCCTGCTGAGAAAAAAGTTGAGGTGACATGTTCCTTTTCTGCTTTAGGTGTAGATATGCATATGGAAGGTAGTGCTTTGTTCCCCATTTTTTATAGCATTTACTATGTTATCTTTGTTACTGTCAACCCTCTTGGTATTCACATAAGGTGGATCAGCCTTATATTTGTAATACATTTGAACCTTAGCATAACATGGCTTGTTTTGCATAGAATTTAGTCTGACACTATATACTATACCTATAACATGAATGTGTACGAACTCCAAGAACTGGTAACACTAAAACAAGAACTTCTGCAAATGCCAGAATCATCGATAGTTTAGACTAGGTATACATTTCTGTCAGAGAAAACTTGATTTCTGACTGCCATACGTTCATGGATAGCTGGCAAGTACTAGTGTTGGTTTATTTCTTAAGGTACTTTCAATATGGAATAATTTATTATTTTGAAATTAGGTTAGTAAAAACAAAAACTACATTGGTGATGTAAATATTAAATTCTATGCCTCTCTATGTTATGGAGTAAGATGACGGTCTGTCTTTGACAAAGTATTGCTATTATTCATATAGCTATATTATGTTGGCTAGGTAGGGAAAATGTGCATTATGATCTCAGGAAAAAAGGTGAAGGTTATTTAATTACTATACCTTTGACTTAATAAAATGTAAATTCCTGATCTTTCAGACCAATCTCTGCAGTGGTGAATTAACAATCTGTAACTTTCTTAAAAAAGGTGGCCCCGGTTCCTCCACCTCCCCAACCTGTAGCCCACACACCGTCAGCCACACGCCCAGCTACTCCTGCTGGACCAAAGGGAAGGTTGTTTGTTAGCCCTCTTGCAAAGAAATTGGCAGCAGAGAAAGGGATTGACCTTACACAAGTAAAAGGTAAGTCTTTTCTATGGAATGGAGTTGTAAAGCTAAAATTTTATTGAGCTTCTTCCTTAAGACCAGCAAGTACAACTACTGTGTTTCCCCAAAAATAAGACCTAGCCGGACCATCAACTCTAATGCGTCTTTTGGAGCAAAAATTCATGCAAGACCTGGTCTTCTTTTACTATAATATAAGAGCGGATCTTACATGATATCATATAAGACCGGGTCTTATATTAATTTTTGCTCCAAAAGACACATTAGAACTGATGGTCTGGCTAGGTCTTATTTGCAGGGAAACACGATATGTGCTAATCATGTAATACCACACTAAATTTGTAACACACTTTGAAGTAAGAATCAGCATTCCCAATTTTTTGGATAAGGAAATAGACTCTTAAGGTGTTTCCCTTTTTATTAAGTGGTAAAGTTACAATTTAAATCTAGATTTGTTTAGTTCTAAAGCCTGTATTCTTCCAACTACCCTATGTTGCCTTCTGTTTTGATATTCTGCCATCCTTAATTACTGGAGAAAATAGTGGTTATTTCCCCATTGTCCAGCTGTGGGAACTAAGTGCTGGTTATCATGTCTGCAATCTTGTTATGTGGTTAGAAGGCAAGCCCATCTCCAAAAACACAAGAATAGGATGTTATAAATTTTTGGACCTCAGAGGATTCTTGTAATGTTGAAAGATCCTTTTTTCCATCTTAATGCTAATTCATTAGTATATTACCATACTTTATATATCTGTGATTAGAATCAGGGACAGCATTGTAAGTTGGAATACATTTTAAGGGGAGAAGAGATTCGGTTAATAATTACATCTGAAGAATTTAGACAGATAAAGAAGGACCATTTATTAGGTATTTAGCAATCTTAATAAAGATATAAGTGGGAAAATCCCAGTATTCTTATTATACAGTTAGAGTTAGGTGATTCATTTATTATTTAAACAAAAACTCATTGAGGTTTATCTATGCAGTCAACATTTGCTCATAAGACACAAGATTTCAATTTCAGATGGTTATACTACCAAAAAAAAGAATTAAATGATCAGAAAGGGAGTATAGTATAGTAGTTACAAGTATGGACTCTTACTGGAATGCTTGGGTTTGAACCCCGGTTCTGCCATACACTAGCTATGTGACCTTTTGTGTCTCAGTTTCTTCATCTGTATATGCAAATAATACCTTATAGGTTGTGAGGATTAAATAAGTTAATAAATAGTACCTGCACATAGAAAGCATATACAGGTATTAGCTATAACGATAATAACAACATTATTATTAAATAAGATTATTTGAATGCTAAAAAAGAAATAAACCAGATGGTATATTAGTGAGTGACAAGGTGAATATATGTGCAGTCACAACTGTTTTTAGACGAGTGGTTGGGGAAGATCTTTCTGATGAAGTGACATTTGATCTGACCTGGAAGATAAGAAGGAGTCAACTATGAGCCAACCATGTGAAAAACCGGGGAAAAAGAATTTGGGGCAGAGAGACCAGTAGTACACATTCTGAAGTGGGAAAGAGCTTGGTATATTTGAGGAACATAAAAGAGGCCCGTGATAATGGAGCATAGTGAGAAGGGTCTAGTGGTAGGAGATGAGGTTGGAAAGGAATAAAGGGGTGAGAACATATAGGACTTTACAGGTCATGGTAGTGATAGAATTTCAATTTGATTTAAAGTACAAAAGGAAGCCACTGGAAGATTAAAATGAGGAAATAACATAATATTTTTAAAAGATCATTTTGGCTACTCTTTGCAGATGGATTAAATGAAAGCCAAGGCATCTGTTAAGGTTCTGTTTCTGGATACAATCGTGGTGGGTTAGACAGCAGCGGTGAGAGTGGGAGTGGAAAGAAATGGATAGCTTCTAGATACATATTTGACATAGAATCAACAGAACCTAGTCAAAGATTAGATCTGGGGACTTGGCAACAGTAATTTCAAAAGAAACGTGTGATGGAAGCCAGTCTGGATAGGTTGAAAAGTGAAAAATGGATGGAGAAGAGATAAGATAGCATTTGGACAACTCATTCAGGAAGCTTTGCTATGAAGAAAAGCATAGAAATAGAGGTATAACTTTGGAAGGTAGGGTTTCAAGAGAGGACTTTTGAAAATGAGTGATAGGAGAATGGATCTAGTATAGAATTTCTCAACTGTGGCACTGTTGACATTTTTGACCAGATAATTGTTTGGGAGGGTGGTGGTGTGTGTCCTATGCGTTGTTGGATGTTTAGCAACATCCTTGACTTCTACCCTGATGTGGTAGTAGCATCCCACACTTGTAATAACCATCGGATACCCTACAAAACCTTCACAACATTGATTACGTTTCCCCAAATTGACTGTCGTATCCCCGTGGCCATCTTGTGGTTACTGACTGTGCTTTCTAATCCCCTCACCTTCCCCCTTATCCCCACCCCCCCTCATCTAGCAACCCTCAGTTGGGAAAAACTTTAAATCCTGAATCTTTTTTTTTTTTTTTTAAGATTTTATTGGGGAAGGGGAACAGGACTTTATTGGGGAACAGTGTGTACTTCCAGTACTTTTTTCCAAGTCAAGTTGTTGTCCTTTCAATCTTAGTTGTGGAGGGTGCCGTTCAGCTTCAAGTTGTCCTTTCAGTCTTAGTTGTGGAGGGCGCAGCTCAGCTCCAGGTCCAGTTGCCATTTTCTAGTTGCAGGGGGCACAACCCACCATCCCCCGCAGAAGTCGAGGAATCGAACTGGCAACCTTGTGGTTGAGAGGACAAGCTCCAACCAACCGAGCCATCCAGGAGCTCAGCGGCAGCTCAGCTCAAGGTGCCGTGTTCAATCCTAGTTGCAGGGGGCGCTGCCCACCATCCCTTGCGGGACTCGAGGAATTGAACTGGCAACCTTGTGGTTGAGAGCCCACTGGCCCATGTGGGAATCGAACTGGCAGCTTTTGGAGTTAGGAGCATGGAGCTCTAACCGCCTGAGCCACCGGGCCGGCCCCTAAATCCTGAATCTTAATGTTCAGAATTTGACTTGTCTCAAAGCTACCCACATTATGTCTTGTATTGCTTTGATGCAGGGCACTTGCACATCATTATCGTATTAAAAAAATTTTTTTTTAATTTTTCAATTGCAATTGACAATATTATATTAGTTTCAGGTGTGCATCTTAGTTACTAGACATTTATTGATACATAACTTATAAAGTGATCACCCCATAAATCTAGCACCCATCTGACACCGCAGTTATTACAATATTATTGACTATATTCCCTTGCTGTACTTGACATCCCCGTGACTGTTTTTATAACTGTCAATTTCATCACTATTTCATTTCATCCTCAACATTCCTGTGAGCAGGGCTGATAGTATAATGTCTATCCTACAGCTGAGGCTGAAGACCAGATGAGGTTAAGTGACTATAGTTAATCTGTCTAGTTTATGTTTGACAAAACCCCTACATTTTTTACTCCTAGGTTAGTATTCCCTTTTTACCACATTGCTTTATGATGGCCTGTTGTAACTTCTTAGGGATATAGGCAAAATAATTTTAAAGATATCAACTAACTCCTACCGGATTTCCCCAAAAATAAGACCGGGTCTTATACTGTATTTCCCTGAAAATAAGACCGAGTTTTATATTAATTTTTGCTCCAAAAGACGCATTAGGGCGTATTTTCAGGAGACGTCTTATTTGTTCATGGAGAACAATCTACATTTATTCAAATACAGTCATGTCATCTTCTGGAACATCGTCATAACGTACTAAATGCGTCCATCTGGCTGATGATCTTAATGGGGGCTTATTTTGGGGGTAGGTCTTATTTTTGGGGAAACACGGTAATAGGCAATTCTTGTTGGTGGCTGAAGGTTAGTATAAGGCAAATGGTACTACTGTAGCTTTCCTCCTTTTGAGGGGTTGCATATCCAAATCAACCTTGGTTTAAGGGGAGGTTATGGTTTCTGTCTTTTGTAAAGGAGGGGAATCTAATAGGGGTACTGCTACCTCTGTTCTAGAGCTCCTGGTGAGGATAAACACAGTCCTAGCCAACTCAGTTTTCATAATGAAGGAAAGGAGTTGGGACGAACTGCATACAACGAGAATCCTTTTAAAAGTCTGCCTTGGGGGAAGATGAATCAATTTGATCAAATTTTTTCTAGAAGTGGGCCAGTGTAAAAGGTATTTTAATAACTAAATTCTGAATCTCCTTAGAATTAAGGTTCAGGATTATCTACTTGGGTCTGAAGTTAAACCTAAGAGGTTGTGGATGGGAGGAGAAAAGAAATTGTAAATGAAATTAAGCCTCTTGAGAGAACTTTGAAAATGTTTTCTCATGTGTGGCATTGTACTCGTTTCCTTCAGAGTCTCTAACACAGGCCAGTTTGGAGCCTCAGCTACTGTGAGAAAGCTATGAAAAATGGAGACCACGTAAGGAATGAGTGATTCTAAAGATGAGATCATTACAATTAAGAGTTATTCATGCTGTTTTGGGGTAAAAAAATTGACTTGCCTGATTGATCTAAAACAATTGTTATGTCTGTCAACTCTGTACAAAGGGAATTCTTTATGATTAAATGAAGGTAGACCCAAATGAGATCTATTTTAGGATTCAGAAAGGGTTTTTTTGAGCTAATCAGGAGGAGGTACCTAGAATTCCTCTTGGAGGTATAAATTGTATTTAGCATTATCCTTATGCTGGTGTTTCCCGATTTAAATGTAAAGAAGATATTATAAAAAAATAAAGTACAACTTAATTAGATAAAACTTTGAAAGAGGATACTTGCTATAGTTGAAAAGAAAAGTACCACTACAGATCAAACAAAATCCACCTTGTGTGAATTAAAATGAATAATTGACAGAAACTAGTATTTTTAGGGAGCACTATAAGGGGCAGGATTAAGGCATTGGTTCCTTCAGAGGGTCTTTGGTAGAGAACCCTTAGGAACTTGCACTTCCCGATCACAGTGTAGGTCTCTGAGGACTCAGCAGTAGGCTCTCATCTATGTGGCATTTATGTATCTCTTCCAGGAACAGGACCAGAAGGCAGAATCATCAAGAAGGACATCGACTCTTTTGTGCCTTCTAAAGCTGCTCCTGTGAGTTAGTTACATTTGGCTTTCCCCCCAATTTGTCCCTGCAAAGTGCTTTGTCCAGCCTGTTAGACCCTTTCATACATTGTTTATGAATGAAACATACATTATTTATGAATGTTTTCTTTTGTCTAATTTCACTGGCTGACAATATATAGATATAAATGTGATGTCATTCATCTGCAAAAGCAAAGATGATATATTACATTGACATGCATTCCAAATTGGGTTTTTTTGAGTAGTGATACTAAATTTTTTCTAATGCATCCTCTCCTTTTCATTCAAGCCCTGTTTTTAAAAGCATGCTTGGAAGTCGGTTAATTAGGGTTTGAGTTTTATTTGGTTAATAATCCACACAGGGATTAAATTCACATAGCCAACTTCTATTTGATTGGTTAAGGTGCTAAGATAATGAGCTAAAAGTAAGAAAAATGATTTAGTTATTTAGACGTTTACTTCAAAATGAAAGATTTGTCATTGTTTTTTCTTAACACTATTCAGGAAAATGAATTACCTTGTTTATATTTATCTCTGTCTTTTCAATTTAATTCAAGAAAAGCTTTGATTGCTTTTCTTGAAGATAATTTTGCAAAAACTTATTTTGACAAACTAGTCATTAAACTATTCTGGCTCAAAGAACAATGACACTTAAAACATGATTACAGCATTCTAAGTATAAAAATTAAAAACAAAGCACATCCAAATCTGAGTCCATTTTGCTACCTTTGGCTAGAAATAGCTATTTTTCTGTAAGCCTTTTAATTTTTACTTTGTCATCTGGAAAAGAGTCACTAGTAGTTGTTCGCAGTTGCTCGTTAAGATTGAGCCACAGTTACAAAAGCATTTTTCCCTTCCCATAGGCTCCAGCAGCTGCTGTACCTCCCCCAACTCCAGGAGTGGTGCCAGTTCCTACAGGTGTCTTCACAGATATCCCGATCAGCAACATTCGTCGAGTAAGTGTATTACCGAAATCTGGAACTAAAGCTGTTGAGGGCAGGTTTATTGCATCCATAGTTTGAAACACAGAGACTTTTTTTAGTTGGGTATCTTAGATGATCAGTTTAAGAGATGTTTGGTTTGGCCAGTTAAATACTTGGGATAAACAAATAGTGTGTTCTGATTAAATCCTATTAGAAGGGGATAAGGTATGGTGTAGACCTCCATCTTCCAAATCTAATAATGCTTGAGGTGAGCATTACCAGGGAGCAGGGTATAGGGTCAGAGTCCTGAGTTAGGTAAGGTTTCATTTCAACTCATCCTAATTGACTTTTGAATCTCTTTGATTTCAGGTTATTGCACAGCGGTTAATGCAATCTAAGCAAACCATACCTCATTATTACCTTTCTGTTGATGTCAATATGGGAGAAGTTTTGTTGGTGCGGAAAGAACTTAATAAGGTAAAAGGTCTGGAAATTCCAACTCTATAAATTCTAAAAATCTTGTTTTTCCCCACTAAATGTTGATATTTTTGCCCATATTTTTTGTAACAGTATGCCAGTTGATGGTGGGAGATGGGTGTCATCTTAATTTTAACTTGTAAAGACTGTCCTGGAGAATTTTCATCTTCTAACCCTTGATTAAAGCTTATCATTTAAAGTTGATCCATGGATCCATTTTAGCCTAGCAGAGTCACTGATTCTATGAGACTACTTGAGTCTTTTGATAGGTAAGAAACAGTATGTTTACTTTGTGTTTATAGTTAAGTATCAAGCACCTACATAGTGTTTAGCCTGAGGATAAAACTCCTCCATGAATTGATAATTTAATTGAAGAGAGAATGCATGTGAAAAAGCAGAAGCAATTTTTATTAAAGTAAAAGTATTCATTTGTAGACCAGTTTCTTTGTGGTAATGCCCCTCATCTGCTAGATTACATTGTATATATGTTAAGTACTATAGGAGTTCAGAGAAAGGGGAGACCACTGAAAGCAGTTGGGGAATTTACAGTGGTATAGGGAAAACTTGGTTGAGCCATGGAGCATAGGAAGCATTTGGATTGGCAAAAGGCTGAAGGAAGTTCATTGTCATGATGGAATATCATAAAGTTAAAGTGCTTTAAAAACAGGAAATAGATACAGAATATATGGGAGATAAGTTACCTTCTCTAGAATGGATACATAGTTGTTGGTTTAGGGAAGACCTTGATTTATAAGCAGAATAATTTGGACTTGATGAGTTAAACACCAGTAAAAGTGACATGATGATAGCAATATTTTAAGAAAAGTTAGTCTAATAGATATATACTGGCATATCTTAATGGCCGAGACTATTTTTGCTTGTCATATAATCACAAAGTGATGAGGGTCTGTATTAGAGGGTTGCATTAAGAATGGAGTAGGAGAGAGGAATCTGAAAGATATTTTCAAGGAGGTGAAAAATGAAAGGCATACTCCTTAGAGTGGCACACAGGGCCATATACTGGCTGTCTGTAACCTCTGGACTTCCTCTCCTACTATTTTCCCAATTGCTCACTTTGCTGCAGACACAATGGTTGCCTTGCTGTTCCGCCACACGCCACCTGTATACTTCTACTTTAGGCCCTTCACACTTGCTGTTCCCTCTGCATGGAATACCTTCCTTTAGTATCCTCCTGGCTTCATTCCTCCTCCTCCTCCTCCTCCTCCTTAAGGATTTTACTCAGTACAACCTTCTCTGTTTTTCTCTGGTCACCTTATTCTAAAGTTGAGGGAAGCTGAGTGAGGTGAGTGATGAGTTCTCTCTTTAGTTCTTTTTCCCTGCTTTATTTTTCTCCTTAGCACTTAACACTATGTAACATACTATGTTTCACTTATTTCTTGTCTATCCATCCCCTTTAGAATGTAAGCTACCTGAGAGTAGAATTTTTACCTACTTTTTTCACTGCTTTATATCCAGGGCTTTAGAGTTACATGCCCAGTAGAGGAGACTTCCAGATGTTAGATGCATGAATGAGTGAAGGAAGCAGTGAAGTATCAGTACAGCTTGGTAACTGGCTACAGGGGTTAAAGATGATGACATACTTTTATTTTCAAAATATTAAAACCATTTTATAATAAATTTATTTGGTACTTAGGCATGAAAAATATGTCCAGTATATTATTTTATTTAATTCTTTTAAAAATTTATTTAGATATAATTAAATAGCATACCATCCACCCATTTGAAGTTTACAATTCAGTGGTTTTTAATATATTTGGAGTTGTATGACAATCACCACAATACATTTTAGAACATTTTCAATGTCCCAAAATGAAACCATCTCTTAGCTGTAACCCCAGCCCCAATCCTCCCATCCTCCCCAGTCCTAGGGAACCACTAATCTACTTTCTGTCTTATAGATTTGCCTATTCTGGGGATATTTCCTATAGGGGTAAGGATTTCATTGACTCTGTAGATCAATTTGAGGAGTATTGCCATCTTAACACTATTAAGTGTTCCCACTCCATGAATATGGGATGTCTTTCCATTTACTTAGTTCTTTAGTTTCTTTCAACAATTTTTACAGTTTTAGAGTACAAGTTTTTGCACTTCTTTGTTAAATTTATTCCTGGATGTTTTATTCTTTTTAATACTATTGTAAATTTTATTTTCAAATTGTTCATTGCTACAGTTGACTTTTATATATTGATCTTGTTTCCTGTAATCTTGTTTTTTAGTGTGTTTCTTAGGATTTTCTATATACAGTCATGTCATCTGCAAATAGAGGTAGTTTTTGCTTTTTCCTTTCTAGTCTGGATGCCTTTTATTTCTTTTTAATGCCCAACTTCTCTGCCTTGCACATCTAATAGAATGTTGAATAGAAGTGGCAAGAATGGACATCCTGGTCTTGTTCTTGATCATAGGGGGAAGTCTTTTACCACTGAAGTACAATAGCTTGTGAAGTTTTCGTAGATCTATTTTATCATTAGGAAGTTCCTTTCTATTACTAGTAGATGTTTTTATCTTGAAGGGGTGTTGAATTTTGTCAAATGCTTTTTCTGTGTCTATTGAGATGGTCATGTTGTTTTTATCCTATATTCTGTTAGGACATTATTACATTAATTGATTTTCAGATATTAAAGCAACCTTGAATTCCTGGGACAAATCCCATTTGGTCAGGGTGAATAATCCTTTTCATATATTGCTGGATTCGGTTTGCTAGAATTTTGTCTTGATGATTTTTGTATCTGTATTCATAAGAGATATTGATCTGTAGAATTTTTGTTTCCTTTTTTTATTGTGATGTCTTGGTCTAGTTTGGGAACCAGGCTAATACTGGCCTCAAAATGAATGGGGAAGTGTTTTCTTCCCTTTTTTTTTTTTTTTTTGGCAAGAGTTTGAGAAGAGTTGATATTACTTATTCTTTAAATGTTTGGCATAATTTACCAGCAAAGCCACTTGGGTCTAGGCTTTTCTGTTTAGGTAGTTTTTTATTATCAATTCATTCTCTTTAGTAATTATAGATAAGTTCAGAGGTTCTGTTTCTTTTTTATTTAGTTTTGGTAGTGTGTATCTTTCTAGGAGTTTGTCCATTTCATCTAGGTTATCTAATTTGTTGGCATCTGGCTGTCCTTAGTATTATCTATAATCCTTATTTCTATAAGGTAGATAGCCTATTTCTCTGAAAATAAGTCCTAGCCAGACAATCAGCTCTAATGCGTCTTTTGGAGCAAAAATTAATACAAGACCCGGTCTTTTATAAAACCCGGTATTATAATATTTATTACATTACATATATTATATTATATTATATTATATTATATTATATTATATTATATTATATTATATATTATATTACATTATATTATAAGACTGGATCTTATATTAATTTTTGCTCCAAAAGACGCATTAGAGTTGATTGTCCAGGTAGGTCTTATTTTTGGGGAAACACGGTAGTATCCCCTACTTCATTTCTGGTTTTAGAAATTTGAATCTTCTTTTTCTTTATCACTCTAGCTAAACATTTGTTGTTTTGTTGATATTTTCAAAGAACCAACTTTTGGTTTTGTTGATGTAAATGAAAATGAAGACATAATATACCATAATGTATGGGATGCAGCTAAAGTAGTGCTTAGCAAGAAACTTATATCTATAGAGACCTACATTTAAAAAAGACAGAAAAAAACAACTTTTGATTTCTCATCCTTTCTACTTCAGGACATTTGTATATGCCTCCCTCCCCCACCCTCCCTCCTTTCTCAAGATTATAGTTTCAGTCTTTGGGAAGAGAATTTAAGAAACGACAATGGTTTCTTATCTTTGCAGATGTTAGAAGGGAAAAGCAAAATTTCTGTCAATGACTTCATCATAAAAGCTTCCGCTTTGGCATGTTTAAAAGTTCCTGAAGCAAATTCTTCTTGGCTGGATACAGTTATAAGACAGTGAGTATAACACTGCTGGGGAAGGTATATATCCATCAGCAGTTTTCTTGTGTTATCTCATGTATAAGTAGGAGTATAGGGGGTAAGGAGAAATGAAATACAGCGGAAGAGGTGACTTCCATAGGTAAAACAATTTGAAAACAACATAAAACTGCTTAGGAGATAGTGCTAAATTTACTTAGTAAAGATTATAAATTCTTTGTATGAGTTCAGGAAAGGAAGATAAATATATAGATATGTATAATTAAGTTAGTAATGACTCTTCCAAAGCAGGGTTGAGATGGTTTTTGTTCACCAGTTAGTTCTGCTGAACTTGGTGGGGGGAGCAAAATTGCAAACAAACTATATAACAGTATTTGTTAATGTTATAGTGGCATGTGACTTTGCTCAGGTGTCTTTCGCATGATGTCTCATTTAATCCTTATGACCACCTTATATTCTTAAGTTAGGCGATTGCACTCCCATTTTTTGTTTGAAGAAATTGAGGTTCAGTGAGTTAAATTTAACTTTCCCTGAGTTAATATGTTAGTAAATAGCAGAACTGTGATCGGAACCAGTATTCTGACTTCTAAGCCCAGGCCTTTTCTGCTATGTAGGCTCTTTTATATTACTATTATTATTATTATTATCATCATTATCATTAACTTAATTTTTATTAAAATAATAGTATATATATTAGAATATTGCTCCATGGCTTACAGTGACCTAGTCAACCTTTAATCTGAGGTGCACTCCCAAAGGGAAACACAACTTTTAAACTTTTATTTCTTCTGGTATTTACCTTCATTATTTCTAAATAACACTTTTCTGTTTTTATGGATTTTTTTAATTTCTCTTACTTTATTGACTGACTTCCTATTAAAGAAGGTTAAGAGGTTAAGATTTAGCTTTGTTGTACACACACAAACACACACACACACACACACACACACACACACACACCCCATCATTCTACCAAATTGATTATAGCACAAATTTTGGATAAATCAATATTTTATGAAAATGTTGTTCATGACTGACAGAAACACTGAATACTAACCTGATTTTAATGATAGCCTAAGAGAGGGCTAGTTTTCTATGAACTCATGAATTCTTTCTGAAACTCCCCAAGAGAATTCTAAACGTTTCAGTCTTGTCACACATATTAGGTGATCCACTGATTCTAACTTTTTCCTTGGTCACCCCCCTCTTGGAGAACATCTGAGGGACTTACTATTACAGTTTCCTAGGGCTGCCATTATAAATTACCACAAAATTGGTGGCTTAAAACAAAAATTTATTCTCGTGTAGTTCTGAAGGCCAGAAGTCTGAAATCAAGATGTCAGCAGGGCTGTGCTCCCTCCACGAGCTTTAGGGGAGGAACTATTCTTGCTGGTTCCAGTTGTGGTGGCTCCAGGCATTCCTTGGCTTGTGGCTTCATAACTCCAACCTCTGCCTCCACCTTCACATGGCCTTTTCTCTGTGTTTCTGTCTTTTCTGTCTCTTACAAGGACACTTGGCATTGGATTTAAGGCCCACCCAGATAATCCAGGATGATCTTATCTCAAGATCCTAATTACACCTGCAAAGACATTTTTACTAAATAGGTTCACATTGATAGATTCTGGGATCAAGACATAGACATACCTTTTAGAGAGTTGTTACGAATATTTACGTATAATTCATGTTGATGTATATTTTCATTTCTCTTCAGTAGATTCCTTAGAGTGGAATTGCTGGGTCATGGGGTAAATTTATATTTAGCCTTTTAAGAATATCTAAAGAAAACACAACTTAGATCAAAGGATCGAGCTAGCAGGGCAAGTTCTATGAATTGTTCATTAATTCTTACCAAATGCCCTTCATTCTTTTGTTCATACAGCCATTTGACAAATATTTATTGAACATGTACTATTTGCTGGATTTAGTGTTAGACAAGATAGAAACACCAGACAATAAACAAATAATATTGTACTAAAACGCCATAATTTAATTAAGAAAGTATTTGCAGTGTGATACCTTGGCCAGGGCCCAGCAGTGGTAGCCGCTAAGGGTCTCATACTGTGTTATTCCAGCGGGTCCCTTTGTTTGCAATTGGGAGAAGCCTGCCGCCTCTGGCCAGCTTGGGCACTCTGGTCAGCTTGGGTATATTTTGGGATTTGGTACCCATAATCTTCTAAAGTTTGTGCCTAGAAAGAGCTGGAGTATTCCTTCATGTGAAGTTTTAACTTTTTCTTGATTACACAATACTTTACCAGGGGCCCTTACACAAATGCCCCAGGAGACTGGATACAAGTCAGGAGTCTGGGAATGTGGATGGTGTTTTCCATTAACCTGTAACTGAAATGTAGCATTTCCTCTTGTTAAAAATGTAGAGAACAAATCAAAGAGGTATTAATAGTACTTGTGATGACCAGTAAAAATCAGTAATTTTCATATCACAATGTAGTTGTTGCAAGTATCTTAAAATACTGTTTTGCTTATCACTAATATTATAGCCATCATTAGACCTGTTGCAGGATCTTATTGAGTTAATACAATAGCACATATAACACAATTTCATTTTTTGAATAATTTGATAACTAAATTTCATTACACTTGTTTTTAGTTTTTTTAGGGAGGATTATTTGGTGACTTGAGTATTTCTGTGTTAAAAAATACATATACTCTGAGAAGGGACCCAAATGCAAAGATGCCCATGGCATAGAAAATATTAGGAATCTTATGTTTTGAGGTGCCACCACCCTACATCCTGAGAACTCCTGTTTCGCTCACAATGCAGTCCTTTCCCTTCACTCTTCCTTTCACCTGCTCATGCTCTGCTTGCAGACTCAACTCCAGCCAATCCACTTTATCTCAAAATCTGCGGAGTTCCTTTTGTTTAATTCTCACTGAGTGCTGAGCCTTTTTTTCCTCTTAAACCCACGTTAGGTGAGGCAAATGGGGGGAAGTTGAGAGATTGCATGTGAAGCCAACCTACTGACACATTTTTCATTCTAAAAGTGTAAGTCAAGGAGAGTGCATAGCAGAATGTAAAAACCAGGCAAGATACCTGTCTGGCTGAAGAGAAGTACAAAATGAAGTAAATATCAATATTCTTGCTTAACGTGACACATAAGTTCTTAACCAATACTGATGATTATTGAGGTTTCCTTTTCTTTTTTCTTTTTAAATAGAAATCATGTTGTTGATATCAGTGTTGCCGTCAGTACTCCTGCAGGACTCATCACACCTATTGTATTTAATGCCCATATTAAAGGACTGGAAACCATTGCTAATGATGTTGTTTCTTTAGCAACCAAAGCACGAGAGGGTAAACTACAGCCACAGGAATTCCAAGTAAGCTATTATTTATTTACCTTCTGAATGTTAAGAATTATTTTTAAGGTTGGCATTATGCTTTTATTGCATATTCTACCTTTTGATTCTGCCCTGTATTCTCATTAACACAGGTCCTGAAAATAAAGAAAAAATTGAATAACCTATCAAAAGCTGAAAATAAGACGTTTTCCAACTAGTGTACAAAAGCCACACAACTGACTTTTGTCCATATTGTGATGGTTGTATATTTTCAGTAAAGAGAGTTCCATTCAGGCCTTTTTCTTTTTTTTCTCTTTCAGCTTTATTCATCTATAATTAGCAAATAATTGTATAAATTTAAGGTGTACAGTTTGATGTTTTGATGTGTGTATACATTGTGAAATGATCACCACAATCAAGCTAATTAACAAACCTCACTTCATATACTTCCATTCCTCCCCCCTCCCCTTTTTTTTTCAATGCTAGTTCAGAGTCCTTTCTTAAAGTAAAAGATTATCTTAAGGTCTTTTCACAAAACGTTTGTCATTTTTTCAGATTTACGTTAAGCAATTAACATGATCTACTTTTAATTTTTTTTCCTCTAGGGTGGCACTTTCACAATCTCCAATTTAGGAATGTTTGGAATTAAGAACTTCTCTGCTATTATCAATCCACCTCAAGCATGTATTTTGGCAATTGGTGCTTCAGAGGATAGACTGGTTCCAGCAGATAATGAGAAAGGGTAAGTGCCAAAATAGAGAGGGAGTTGAAAGCTTATTTTCCTTACATTATACCTGTTTTTGAGTCTCAGTTTTATAATTATTGTCATGGCATGTTGGAGCTTCAGGTAGAGTCAGACTTAAGTATAGAATGAAGTTTCTCAGGACAGCAGCTCTTCTTATTTTACTAAATGCAATTAATGTTTGAGATGGGAAGCCTTATTTACTGTAGGACAGTGGTCACCATACTTTTTTCTCAAAGAGCCAGATGGTGAATATTTTAGGCTTTCTGGGTCATGAGGTCTCTGTTGCAAATACTGCATTACAGTGTGAAAGTAGTCATATGTAAATGATTTCCAGCAAACCTCCATTTAGTGGGAGGTGGCCTGTGGCCTATAGTTTGCTGACCCATGCTCTCTGTTTGGTCTGTTTCTTCAAGCTATTAATTTGGGCTACAAGTATACGGTACATGAAGAATAGGCAGAACATAATGTTAACTGGTTGGGATTATAGGGTAGCAGTTGATATTTGGGCTTGTTACTGGTACTGGCTAAAATCCGGTGATTACTTTCAGAATACCTAATAATGTTTTTATCTTTTTCTAGATTTGATGTGGCTAGCATGATGTCTGTTACACTCAGTTGTGATCATCGGGTTGTGGATGGAGCAGTTGGAGCCCAGTGGCTTGCTGAGTTTAGAAAGTACCTTGAAAAACCTGTCACGATGTTGTTATAATTAACCCAAGAATTTCTAAACTCTTCCAGTCACATTGGTTGATCTTATAAAGATATAAATATGTTATTAAAAAGGTGGTTCTTTTTATTTTAAAGCTAACCAGTTATTTTTGAGTCTGTCCATATAAGTTATTTGTAATGGTCATTACTGAATTTTTTTAAATGCCAGTTATACCCAAATGTTGTGCACATTTAACAAACACCATATTTTAAGCTGTGTGCTCGTAGTCAAGGGACATGTGGCCTAGCCCTTTGGTGATAAATATGGTAAGTACTTCCACTGGGAAATGTAGAGGTAGAATTGTGGTTCTCTATTGAGTCAGGTACATGAAAGTAACCTGGATGAAACCTTAAGGTTTTGAAATTTCATTGCCTCACATGTTTTGCTTAGCTTTGAGGGAAAGAGAAGTCACAAAATTATTGGGGAATGGGTTTGAATTGAAGGTTGATTTTGGAATTTAACCCTAATTTAAATGTATCTGTTACATGATCTTGGTTTATAATGAATGGGAAGGGTAGAGAACTTCAAGGAAAATAAGTGCTATTTTAAGTCACCATTTTCTTAGACTTCTTCAACCAACTGTTCTTTATTTTTCTATAAATCCCAAAATGGTTATTATCGCCTCTTGAGATGAGATATGAATATAAACCAGCTACTTGGTATAAATGAGAATTTGTGTGGGTATTTATTTAAAAATCCTAAATGTATAATTATGAGAGCAGAATTCTACAATTACCTTCAAATAAAAGAATAATGCTTATAGAATTTAACAGAGAAGTTGTGAAGTAGAATTTTTCTTCCAGTATTAACTGGTGGTGGTTACTTGCAAATGAACTTAATTACCAGAATTTACTACTCAAATTAGTTTGGAAAACTAGATCATGTAACTGTGGAATAAGTGTACATATGTAAAGTATGGTTTCTAGTGAGATATGTGCCAAAGTCCATATATGACCAAGTCTTGTTTGAAAAGAAGAGGGAGAGAGATTAATTGGTAAACAGTTTAGAGTACTAAGGACAATGACCAAAACAAAGTGGTCATTTCTACTTACTGTGTTTCCCCGAGAATAAGACCGGGTCTTATACTAATTTTTGCTCCAAAAGACGCATTCGGGCTTATGTTCAGGGGATGTCATCCTGACAAATCATGCTAGGGCTTATTTTCTGGTGAGGGCTTATTTTCCGGTTAGGTCTTATTTTGGGGGAAACACGGTAGATAAAGTAAAAAAATTGAATGTGTATAAAAAAGGTGTTCCATGTTTTTCTCTCCCAGGGTTGTCTCATGTAAAATCAGAAAGCCCTAAAGTCCTATTGGAGAGAAAACAATTACTTAGATTGCTTCCTCCAGTATCAGCCTAAATATTTTTTTCCATTTTGTTATGATTGGGCTTTCTTCTCCTGGAGGAGAAGG
Organism: Rhinolophus sinicus; assembly: GCF_036562045.2. Classification (NCBI taxonomy): domain Eukaryota; kingdom Metazoa; phylum Chordata; class Mammalia; order Chiroptera; family Rhinolophidae; genus Rhinolophus; species Rhinolophus sinicus. The sequence goes on along the minus strand of NC_133756.1, from coordinate 87,672,117 downwards.
AGGAGGTGATATTCAAGATAATAAAAATGAATTGGGAACATGATCACAATTCCAGGATTTCTGTTGAATTGATGTGTTTTAATAAATATTTGGAATTGTTTATGGCTATTTAAAATCTGACTAATGCTTCCTTGTATATGTAGTATGTGGAGCTATGCCTTGAAATTTAGGTCTTTCATTGTTGAATGTTTCTAAATGTTTATTATTACGTGGTACACAAATGACACTCCATATATTCCATAAATATTTCCTTTGCTGTATTATTATGAAAACAAGTCAATACAGTAATTAATAATTATAGCTTGATCTGAAGGAATTAGCTTATCACAAGGGACCATCATTAGTATGAGCCACCTCTGGTGCACATACATGAAACTTCAAAGATAATTCATTCTTTGCTGATACTTATGGCTCTTCTACTCCCTTGAAAGAAAAATAAAAAGTTGACTTCTAATAAAAATTGTTCTGAGGTAAAAATCTGACCTATAATCTAAACCTGGATTCAGTCTATTTCTCTTACCAGAACTCAAAGAATAAGTTAGAAATAGTGGTTTTGGTTCCAATTAGATTGTTTACAAATGAAACTATGTTTTCAGTGTGCCTGGTCTAATTTTTGATCTGTTGGTAATTTTCATTAAATGAATAAGACAAGGGACAGCTATGTATGTGTAAACTCTTAATACAGATACATTTTGAGTTTATAGAATTGGTAAAATAGGAACAGTTTAGAGGGATATAATCTGATAATGGAAGCTCAAGGAGTTACTGAAGCACCTCATGTGTGGCGCACAGCAAGAGGAAAGAGGGTGGCTCTGTTGGGTCTATTTTATTCCAGTCCTGAGGTTTGTGAGGGTAGTTACGGCATCCCATGGCATGGTCTACAGGAGGGGTTGACTAGTGCGAGAGACGGCAGGACTATTGTAAGGTGACCTCAAACCAAGTTTATAGAAAAATCTGGTCTCTAAATCAAGGGTAATTAATGTCCATCTCAAATAATTTACTGTTTTGAAGAAAAGATCTTGGGAAGATTCAAATTTAAACTCCACAGTTCATTATTAGTTAATGCTCTTCTGGGAAAAGTTTTGCTTTCTGTAGGGAGGTGGAGGTGGGATGTTTTTATGAATATAAAATCCACTGAAATAAGTGAACATATTTTGGAAAACAGGATATAAATTTAACATTTAAACATTAAGTGTATTAGATCTTGGTATGTTTTTTATTAATGAGTACACAAATACATAGCTGCTGATGTAACACGTAAGCAATGGGAGTTGTCTAAGAAACGTCCAAACCTATAGAGAACTTGAATGAGTTTATTTGAATCAAACTAACAATTGCTTGGAAGTAAAATCTCAAACAGATTAGGAAATGGTTTAGAGAATGGCAGTTTTATAAGAATCAAAGGAGGAGACAGGGTTACATGAAATCTTTTGGTGGTAGATTAAGGGGGTGGGAGAAAGCAAAGTGGGGAAATCTATCGGATTGGATAAAAAGTAAAATGGAAGGACATCTTTTACATTGGTGGGTACAGCACAGAAATGGTATTTGGGGGAACAAGGTAACAATGAGGGGTTCTATGGTCTGAGGCTCATGTGGTGGGTTTTGCCCTGATGGGTCTGGGAAAAAGGATTACTCTGACATTCTAAAGGTATGTTATCTTAGATGCAAAAAGATAATAGGCCTACTTAAGGTAGACATTGACCTTTGTCAAGAAAGCTACAGGCCAAGGATATAACTACCAGCCATGACCCACTTTTAATTAGGAATTTTTATGTGCAGAGGATCCTACGTGGTTAATTTCGGTCTCTTGAGTTTGTAGGGCCCGCTATGCAGGCTTCCCTTGAGCTTGTCAGGTTTAGTATGTGGCCCCTTTTCATCCACAGAGTGTAAGAGTGGAGATTAGCTAGTTTCATGTGGTTACAGGAGTTTCTAGGAAATAACATTTGACTGATTTTGTCAGAAAAAAACATAGGGTGAAAGCATTCTATGTTTTTTGAGGGATGAGACTATAATAGCTTTGTTAATTTTAGGACATCATACAGTTCTAGAAAATTTTCACATGATAAATTATCCTATTGCTAGAAAGATTCAAATCCAGGCCAGTTTTTAAGAAAATTATGTTTTTAAAGTCACAAAAGTTAAAAAGTATTAAAATAAGGACTTTATTAATTTAAAGACCTAGAAGCTAGTAATTACAAGGAAGTTTTTTTTTGTATCTAGGAAAGATAATTAGGGATGTTTAAAGATTGTAAACATTGCTTGCTTGGGATATAAATTGGAAAGTTGATACCTTTGTATTAAACAGCTATCTGACAATTCAGATGAATGGGAGTTGAAAAGTACATCACTTCTGTATTTTTAAAAAATATTTTCTTAAGAGAAAGGCACTTGTCCTAAAGTCAATTCCTTTTTCTTAGAGTTGGATGTATTTTGTATCATATGCCTGGGCAGCTTGGACTCCTGCCAGAGCTGTTTTATAGAAGCAGAGTCATAGAAGCATAGGCTTGTATATTACTACACTGGATCTGTATTTTTATTGCTGGAGGAAACTTACTGCTATGGCCCACTTTGGTAATAAACTTCTTGCAGAATCTGGGATTTATTTATTTTATTTTATTTTTTTTAGATTTTTATTGGGGAAGGGGATCAGGACTTTATTGGGGAACAGTGTGTACTTTCAGGACGTTTTTCCAAGTCAAGTTGTCCTTTCAATCTTAGTTGTGGAGGGCGCAGCTCAGCTCCAGGTCCAGTTGCTGTTGCTAGTTGTAGGGGGCACAGCCCGCCATCCCTTGCGGGAGTTGAAACCGGCAACCTTGTGGTTGAGAGGACGCACTCCAACCAACTGAGACATCGGGGAGGCAGCTCAGCTCAAGGTGCCGTGTTCAATCTTAGTTGCAGGGGGCGGAGCCCACCATCCCTTGCGGGACTCGAGGAATTGAACTGGCAACCTTGTGGTTGAGAGCCCACTGGCCCATGTGGGAATCGAACCAGCAGCTTTTGGAGTTAGGAGCATGGAGCTCTAACCGCCTGAGCCACCAGGCCGGCACTGGGATTTATTCTTGATGCAAAAATTTACTAGAGAGAAATATTTTTTCAACCAGTAAACAGAATTCTCACGTTACTTAGAAACAAACAGAATTTTCCCAAATGGTATTTAAGCTACTTGAGACCATTACAAATACCTTCAAAATAAGTACATCATGGCATTACTGTTTTTCAGGAGTTTTTGCTTAATGCCAAGTTTATTTAAGGAGAAAGTTTTAAAAAGATGACAGCTGATGAGAAAATCTTATTCCATCAAATGGAACTCTTACAAAATATGAAACTAGTATTTAAGATAAACCACTACTTCTCTTCACCCATAATGAAGGGCCTATAACTTTAGCACTAACAACCCAAAACACATGATGCTCTTGACTTACATCAATGGCATTGTGACGATTAATGTAGCTTTCTCTTTGATAAATTTTGCTGTCGTCATTTCAGGATTCACAGGTTCTGGAAGATTCAGATGTAATCTGTACTTCTCAGAGACCTCAATCAATAAATCATCCTAAAAGTAGTAAACCAAGAGTGATTTTAAAAGATGAAAATATAAAAATATTTCCTGCTTAAAATTAGTGTTACTGGATTATTGCTCCCCGTTATTTACTGCTTTCCCATAAGAAGAGAATCCCACTTATTGCTATGTGCCTTGCAATGAGCAATAAAGTTGCCAGATGTAAATCCTTGAGCTTTAGAGATTATTTGTTACTGCTTCTCAACACATCAACAGTTAACTGATAGCAGTATCAGAAAATGGGTATTGTCATCCTAAATTATGTGCATTGACTTTGGGGTGGACTAGCAAACAGCAAGAAACCTTTTTCACCCTCAGGATTTTTTTTTTCAATTACAGTTTACATTCAATACTGTATTAGTTGCAGGTGTACAGCCACAGCAAAGAAACTTACTGGAGACTGGAAAGCTGGTGATCCATGTTTTAAAGTGATAAAGCCCTTAGTAAAACTACCACAATAATTTGAAAGAAAAATTATGTGCCTAGTTAATTTGTGGCTTTAGGTTAAAAAGTGGAGGAAAAAAGAATGTTGGTACCATGCATTGATTTTATTGGCCATGTAACAAGGTATTACAAAAAGACATGAGCTTAGAAAAGAATTTACCAGTTTGCAAGTAGAGTTGAAAGAGAATACGCAGAGCCCAGAAATTCTAAGACTTGAGGACAAAAATGCAACTAATTTTTATTTTCAACCAGTAAAGAGTAAAATTGCGAAATTTTTGTATCAACAAAGACTGATTAAGACAGCAGAGAGACAAAGACGAAATCAAAAATCTTTATACCCTTTCTTAAAATCTCTAACTGGGTTAAGGTGGACCTCAATAAATCCTTACGTTTGGCCCAAATAACAGCTATTAAGTTAAAAAAAAAAAAAAAAAAAAAAGGCCACTGAGAAATTGACATGTCAAAAAGAATTGTGGGGTATAGCACTGACTGGAATTAAAGAACTAAAATGTTGCCAGCCTGGACTAAAACTAAATTAAAATAACCTTTGGACCCAACATTGCATGGGCACGAAATAGGCACCTGAGAATAGCATATTCTCCAATGCTCTTTTCAGATGTGGCCAAGGTAAATAATGAAGGAAAACAAAAACACTCCCAAAGAATGGAACTGAAGGTAATGGAAAACAATGCAACGAGGGGGCTAGGTAATCAAGGAAACTTCTCATGGCCCTAAGTAAGAACATCCTCTATCTCTAGTAAAGGAACCCTCGAAATACCTGCTTACCAGGATTTCAGAATCACTGTGCACCAGCACCTGCTGTGTGCCTCATATTTTTCCCATTTCTGAATTGACACTTAACTGTAGCTATCTTCTACGTTGTACAGTGTGTGGGGTTACGAGAGTAGATAACTTGTGTTTGGTTCAGGAGGAGCAGAATCCAGACTACAATGACAAAATCCTGTATTTTGGAGTCTGATACTGGGATTGGAGGTGTTTTCCTTGGGGAAAGATGCAAATATTTGTGACCAAGAGGGTTGACCGTGGTAGACTGTAGGGCTGTTGCCAATTATTTGCTCTTCCGTGAGAGGATTATACATATACCACTGCCATGTCACTTACTGTGACTACCCTTAAGAATATTCTTCCCTGCCCTATTGATGTAGGACTTGGCCTCGTGACTTGCTTTGGCCAATAGAATGTGAGTCAAAGTGATACATGCTATGTCTGAGAGGAAGTTTTAGGATCCATGGCATGGTTTGGCCATTTCTATTTTCCCTCTGCCAGGAGAATGCTATAGTCAGATAGGAATTGCTTCTTCACCTGTATCATGAAATGTGCAAGATTTGTGGAGCCGAGCAGGCCTAGCTGATCTGTAACCTGAACAAATTATTGTAAGCCACTAAGATTGTGGAGTTTGTTACCACAATATAATCTAGTGAATAGTGACTGATACAAATTTACAGTATTATCTATTCAACCTACCTCAGAAACACTGAGGTCACAGAGAGATACTGAATTAATACCAGGTAATTCAACTTTTAATTCAATTTTCAGCAGTTTCTCATTGTGATCCGCCCCAATTTTTAATTCATAGGCTGGTTTCTTCATCTCCGCCTGCGTCTCTGTACTGGAAATCTCTTCTATCAGGCACCCTGTTTTGCCTGAAACATGGTCTTTTGGCAGTAAAAGTTGAGGGAAGTCATCCGCATTGCTCACAGTACTGTTTCTTATCTGTTCAAGGGTTAGTTCTTTATGGAAAAAAAAGGGGGAAGATGAAATCACAAAATTAACCAACAATATAATATAATCAAGCTATGACCTGTAATGTATGTAGCGTTATCCAAGATGGCAAGATACAGATAAATTAGTTTGGGAATCTTAAAAGAATCTTAAACCAAATCTTACTTGGTTTAAAAGTTTGTAGGATTTAAAAATCTTTAAGGACATGCAAATATTTCTAATATCTTTATCTTTTTCTATGTCAAGTTTCTCATCTTTCAAAACTGAGATTCTAATTTGCAAAATGTACACAGGATGCAAAAATTTAAATCAGTTTAATTTTCCATTTACATTTGCTAACTTACCCTTTCTCATTTTCTCTTTTAAATCTGTGGGGTCAGTTTGAATTCCCATCAGATTTTGTTTCATCCTTTGAATGCTTCCTTTTATTTTAAACTTAGTAATATGGTAAAAATGTGAGAGAGTGACCTGGAGTTTTTCCTCAATGCATTTCATGGCCATCCATATTAACTGATCTTTTCTCACTTGGTCCTTTTCTGCTGCTTGGAGAATATCAGGATTGTAGGCAACATCGATGACTGTATAAACATCTGTGTGTGTAATTTAGAGGGTGTGAAATGAAGACAACTGTTTCACTACCAATATGGTCAGGTAATATATTAAGCCATAATTCTGATAAAGCTAGAAACTATAAATTCTATTCCTATATTTTTCAGAGGCAATCACAATGATGCTATGTACATAAAACTGCAATTAAGGTGTTTCTTGGCATTTTATATGGGTTAAAAACAGCTCATATTATTAGACAAACTGTATGAAGTTTGCATAAAGGTACATTTATTAGTTATTACATTATAACCAAATAAAACATTTTACTTGTAATGCCTTTTAACAAGTAAAATCTGGTCCACGTTATTCCCAATAAAACATTTTAAAATGTGCTTTCTCTCCCATAATTCTATGTACCTGATGTCTCAGACATGTCTTCTGGTCTGCCAACACTTAGAGGTACTGGGTGAGTAGGTGATTGGGGAGCTGGAATCCTTTTCCACTGACATAGGTTGATAAAAAGTAGTTTTTCTTTTGGTTTCTAGAAATCAAATAATTTTGTATATCTCAAAGCCTAGCACTTTATTTTTAAATAATATCCTAAAGGTAAAACATCACAGAATTGGAAGAGTGAGAATTTTAGGCTCCAAGTAAGTCACTGCATGTATTAAAACCGTGTTTGAGAAATTATATTGTTACTTTATTTCCCCAGAGCTGCTGGCTTTTCATCAAGAATCCAGGTGCTGCTCCCAGAGGAACTGGGAGGAGAAAGGGGGAATTGATCTAAGCAGCTCTTCTAGGCGAATTTGTTTGACCCTCATTCACCACTTCCTTACCTCCCCAACCAAATAAATTCTCTTTCTTTGAAAATCCCCAACTCAATGGTTCTCTATTAAATCATCACATTACCTTTTATTTTCATTCTAGCAGAAAAAAATGGCTCATTTTGAGATCTCCAAAATATACCAAATATGAATTTCCCACTTTTACTCCTTCAACACAATCTTCCACACTACATTTCATTTTCCATTTATATGTAGAGTGGTAGTTCCCCTCAAGTTTTCTTGTGTTAAAGTTGCAATAGTTATGGGTAAGCTCATCTCTGATTCTAGGATCATTTCATTCAGGACCTCCCCAACCCTGGGCACCAACTCTACATACCAGGATTCTGGTTTGTAGACAGAGCTGTGGTTCTGGGGCAACACAGAGCCGTTTCCCTTCTTTCAGCTGCTGATGAATGAACTTCTCATAGCTCTCAGGGTTACTTTCAGAAAGGTCATCTAGGAGGTTCCAGAATTGAGTAACTTGGGTGAGCAGACACTTTGAAGATGATTCCATGATTGAGGTGAATAGGCCTCTTAAGTCTGTGGAAAGACATGACTTAAGGCAAAAAAAAAAAAAATCTGTGTAACTGTTGATTCGTTTCTTCTTTGGAGGAAGGTGGAACAGTTCAGGAATTGTTTTGGTGAAGTTAACAACTATCCCTAAGACCTATGTCTAAAAGATCAGCACCATTTTACCTTTTCCTTAGTCTCAAATTATCTAGTACCCTTCCTAAATTCTCAAGTTGTCCTCTCAGATAATAAGGTCTTACCTCTGCTTCGACCCTCACAAGCCCTGAGGGGACAGAGTACTCATTTTCCGACTGATTTCCCAGTGATTTTCTTTTTCCAACACCTGGGTTTTGACTGACTGGTTCCTATCCAGTCTGGAAATTGCCAGAGGTTTGTGTGAGGTGAGGGGCACATGAGACTTCCTCAATCCTCAGCCTACCTTATTAGTTAAAAGCATGGTTGGAGCCAGAATGCCTAGATTCCTAAATCTTAGCTTTATCACCTACAAGCTGTGACCTGGAGCAGTTAATTTGTATATGTTTCTCAGTTTAGTCTCCTCAAAAATGAAGCTGGTAGGGGCCGGCCCAGTGGTTCAGACGGTTAGAGCACCGTGCTCCCAACTCCGAAGGCTGCCGGTTAGATTCCCACATGGGCCAGTCGGCTCTCAACCACAAGGTTGCCAGTTCAATTCCTCAAATCCCGCAAGGGATGGAGGGCAGCGCCCACTGCAACTAACAACGACAACTGGACCTGGAGCTGAGCTGCGCCCTCCACAACTAAGACTGAAAGGACAACAACTTGAAGCTGAACTAAGATTGAAAGGACAACAACTTGACTTGGGGAAAAACAAAAGTCCTGGAAGTACACACTGGTCCCCAATAAAGTCCTGTTCTCCTTCCCCAATAAAATCTTTAAAAAAAAATGAAGACAGTAATACCTATCTCATAGGGTTACTGTGAGGATTAAGTAAGCTAATGCAGAGAGGCTGGAACACTTCGTAAACACTATAATGAGAGAAGTAACATCCTTTCTCTGTCTTGAGATAACCTTCGCAACTCCCCTCCCCTATTGGAAGGTGTCCCAAAGCATCCATAGAATGAGGAAAAGAGGTTTGGGTTCTTTGAACACTATATTAGGGTTAGATTAAAGGGGAAACTTAACTAAACGACAATCATTCCAGAAGTCTGCGAACCCACCTCTTCTCTCAGTTCCTGACAAACCGCGACGCCTGTTACCAGGGTAACCAGACTGGGTACCTCATCTAATTGGGTCCGGACAGCTCCCGGTAGAAATGTCTTTTTACATACTGTTCCGGAATCTCCTCCTTCTGGTGCTGGCCTCGCTTTTCACCTGAGCCCGACCCAATTCTTTTCGGGGAAGGCGTCCGCCTCTCTTCTGCATTTGTCGACTTGTGTGTCCTGGAAACCCTCCCTGTGGGAGTCTCTGGACCTCCCGTTGGTGTGGGAAGAATTTTTCAGGAGCACGACTTCCGGCCTGAAAGGGAAGCTTGCTCCCTCTTCTCCCAGGCCCCTTCCTCCCCCCAATCCCCGCCACGCGAGTCTGCGGCGCACGGTATGGGTGTGTTTGTGTGTATTTGTGTAGGGAGGGCGTTTGGAGGGAAGGTTACCGGGAGCTCCTTGGCCGCTGGGAGGCAGGGATCCCGGTGACAAAGATGGGGGTAATTTCTCTGTCTTCGTCTTGGAAGCCTCAGTCCCCACTTCAGGCACTTTAGATACTTCCTGGGGCCCAGTCGAGGGTCGTACCGGTCCAAAGCGTCCCCATTGGGAGCGAAACCCGGCCTCCGGGTCCATCCCAGAGGAGCGTGAGCCGGGAATGCTCCAGCCAACCCCGGCGTCCCGATTCCGCGCCGGCGCAGCCTCGGGCCTCAGTCCGGAGAGATATCTGCGGGTCGGTCTAGGCTGAGGGAAAGGCAGCCGTGGCCTCGGGCACGGGTGAGGGCAGAATAACCCGTGGGAAGGCTGCGTTTTCACGAAGGACTCGGGTGATGCTGCCGAGCTGCCTTTGAGCCCTGACTCCTTGGTTTCCTGGGTCGGAGGAGATCTTGTAATGGAATGGTTCTTCGTCTCACACTAACAAGATGCCTGATTTCTTCAGGATCGAGGGGTGAGTGAGCGGTGGGGTGGTTACACAAAGCCCCTGCTAGCTACACACGTGAATAGCTTTTTTTCGAGGCTTCTGTACAAAATAGAAAATAAAATTCCCCTGAATGGAGAAATATAGGCCATCTCTGCATTTGATGTTTTAGGCGTCAGTTTTTGTTACTGTCGATATTTGTGGTCCCTACCACACAAATTGAGATATTTGCTTCGTCGCAAACTAATTTTGGGGTTCGAGAGTTGATTTCTAATCTGGACCTTGTTTGCCTTGGACTGTGTGGCCCGCGGCAAGTTATGGCTTTAAGGGCATTTCCAAAAAAAGATACTTGCCTCATAAAACAGTTATTTTGAGGATTAAATAAAATGGTGTCATTTCAAAGAACTCCAGTGTACATTATCTCCTTTCATCCTCACGTTAATGTGGTCAGGCATTTTCTTCTTTTAATGGTGAAGAAAAAAAACTATTCCTCAAGACCTCTGACTTTAGTTCAGTGATCTTTCCTTTAGCTCATGCTTGTTTATAACATTGTGATAAAAGATAAGGTAATAAAGGAAATTATAATTATTAAATGCTATTTATTGATTCATTTCAGATTGAATAATGTCCCGAGTTCCACTGGGGAAAGTCCTCCTGAGGAATGTCATCCGGCACACAGATGCTCATAATAAGGTGAGAGGTACAACCTACTTATTCCTCAACCATTAATGAGGGCCTACAGTGTGCCAAACATTATTTTTCTACAGTTGGGAGATACAAAGATGAATAAAATAGGTAATTACAGTACAGTTTGTTAGGTACCATAGAAATATAAAATGTTTTACTGCACTGAGTAAGGAATAATGAAATTTGCCTTAGGGAATTAGGAAAGGCTTTATAGAGTGGGTAGTATTTGAGGTGTTGATATTTGAACTAGTTCTGAATGAACAGGTTCCAAGTTTACCAGGTGTAAAAGATCATTCCATACAGAGAGAACATCATGTACTGACATATGGCCACAAGAAAATGCCTGAAGCACTTAGGGCATGGCAAGAAATTGTGTGCATCCATAAAGCAGGGAATGTGGGGGTTAGTGTCAGAAGATGAGGCCTGAGTGGATTGTGATAGAGATAGACTTTTTCCTGTAGGCAATAAAGATGCCATCAAATATTTTTAAGCCAGGTGTGACTTGATTTTATTTGTATTTTAGAAAGCTGATATTTTAGCTGCATAGGGGATAGATCAGATGGGACGAAACAGTAGACCAATTAGGAGGGAATTACAGAGAGAGATGATGAGGGGTTCACATGAAAGCAGTGACAGTAGGGATGAAGATGATGAATTTAGGAGGTAAAATCCAAAGAAATTAGTGACTAGATGGTAGTGATAATTATGGAATTAAATATAACTACGTTGTGAAGCTGGGTGAATGATGGTGATATCATTAATTGAGATGGGGAACAAAAGGAAAAGGACAAATATGATGGGGAAGGTAATTAGTTTGGTTTTGAACATGTTAATTGTGAAGTGCTTATAGGATGTCCAAACAGTTGGAAATTCGTATTTGAAGGAAAGGAGAGTTAAGGCTGGACGTACAGGTTTGGGGATTATTGATACCATGTTTCCCTGAAAATAAGACCTAGTCGGACAGTCAGCTCTAATGTGTCTTTTGGAGCAAAAATTAATATAAGACCCAATCTTACTTTACTATAAGACCCGGTATAATTAATATAATATAATAAATATATAATAATACCAGGTCTTATATTAATTTTTGCTCCAAAAGACGCATTAGAGCGGATTGTGGATGGGTCTTATTTTCGGGGAAACACAGTATGTAGGAAATGATAGAGGTCATGAGAGTAGTAGATGAGGTCACCTAGGAGAGCACATATAATGAAAAGAGGGCCAAGGCCTTTGTTTGGTTTTCTTTGAACTGTACAACTCCTAGTTTGATCATAAGTATTATTATCATCATATCACCTGATATTTTGATTCTGAGTCAGGATATATCTATTACCTAAGCAGCCTCTGCAATTGCATTAAACCACCCCTAGTTGAATGGTGAGCTTAGATTTGAAAGTGGTGGATAAAAAAGTTAAATCTAACCAGATTTAATCAAATATTACAGGCAGACTCAGATATAAAACACATTCTTGTTTTTTGGTCAGTTGTAATCTGCTATTCAGGAAATTCTCTAGCAATTTTTGTTCAGTTGTAATCTGCTTTTCAGGAAATTCTCTAGCAATTCTCATGCTGTTTTATTTTGTTTTGCTTTGTTTTTAACAAAACATGTAATGTTATGAAAAGAGACTTAGCCTAGAAAGTTTAAAGACCTGTCCTTACTAGCTTTTTCGCTTTGGTAAAATCTCTGAACTTTTGTTTCTTCTCAGTAAAATATAATGGTATCTGCTTTGCTTTCTTCTTAGGATTGCTTAAGATTCTATTGAGATGATACAATTAAAATCATAAAGCATTTTCAAAACTAAGGGATTATCATTTGCTAATTGCAGCATACTTGCAAAATTGATAAAGCTATAAGTGTGTCTATGCAGGGGTTGAAAAGTTCTGTTGCTGCAGAATTCTACATATTTGAGATTTACTGGGTGGGATTGTTTAATGACATTAGAGAAACCAGAATTAGTTTCCCAGGTTCTTGATCATAACCCAGTCTAAAATCCAATGATTAGTACAGACTGTATTTTCAGTTACTTTCCTGTGAAGTAGTGTTGTTTGTAGTTAACTTATTTTTATTTTCTTTTTTAAAAAAAATCTAGATTCAGGAGGAATCAGATATGTGGAAAATAAGAGAATTGGAGAAACAGATGGAAGATGCTTACCGGGGAACCAAAAGGAAAATGTTACCCAGCAGTTCAAGGTGAAGTTGCATATCTGAGAAGCAAAATAAAGCTCATCTTATTCAGAATCAACTTATGTTTAAAAAAATTTTGGTATGGTAAAGATAGATGAATTTAGTTCTATGAGTTCTTAAGCCTTTCCTCTTTCATAAATCTAGACCAAAGCATGAAGGTAATGGCTGTGCCGCATATGGTCCCACTCTTTGTACTTATTTGCAATGGAAAATTTAAAAATTCTGCCTTGAACAATTGTAAATGTTAAGGATTCTGTGGATTCTAACTTTATGTCTTTTAATCTCAGATTTTCTATTTGTATCTCTCAGCTTTTTCTTTACCCTACCATTTTTGCCAAATCACACAGCCTTTGACAGTACCTTCTTAATAATGAGTGTAAATATGAAGGATTATACAGGCTTAGTTGTTTTACCTGTAGCAGTGCAGAAATGTCTGAGTATTAGGAACATCTGTTGGGCCTCATGCCTGTTAGTGTACAACTGGGTGTATGAAGTATTACTAAAAGTAATAATATTGATTTCTAAAGCCACCCAGGGAAATAGTTAATAGTGAGATACTTAAGGAGAACGAATGTGCCTGCAGAGTATGTGGACTTTGGAGTGTGATGGCTGTGTGTAAATGGCTTCAGATAAGAAAGTATGCAGGGCATCCATGGTAAAGAAACAGTGTCAACAGAAAAATACGTATCGTTTCAGTCTGTTTTCTCTCTGAAAATAGTCCTTTGAGAATTTAGAAGTACTGTTAGTGCAGATGATGATGTTTTGTATTGGTTGTTCAATCCTAAGTCGCACTTCCTGAAACAAAAAATACTGTTCTTTTAGAGTGGACTATTAATGCCTGTCATGGTGAATAAATCTTTAAAACATATTCTCTATAGAGGCAGGGATTCTGATGATCTCATTTGCATTATTTTCCCAGTAGCTAGAACAGTGTCTGGCGCAGAGGAGCTCTTAAACATTTTTGGTAACTGATTAGCTGTCTTAGTGACTGGTTTAGTGGATACTGTAAGTACAGGTTCAATCAGTGGTTCTCATCTGGTTTTCTACCCCAGCATACTCATGGGTTGGGCCTTATTTCCATTGTTACTGTGACCTCACTACAGCAAGTTGCTGGTTTTCCAGGAAGGGAGTGTGTTTCAGAATCTCTAGGGTAGTTTGGAATGTCTCCAGCTGTGATTATGCTCTGCTTCCTACTTTGCATGCCCTTCTACTTGAGTATTAGTGAGCTATATAGTGTGCTCTTGTCCACAAGTCGTTTCATTTATATTCTGCAATAGGATGGGTAGTAATAGTCAGATTTTCACTGGACAACTGTACAAGTTTATAGAGAGGAACACCATGTCTTTTATATGATTTTTTAAAAATATGAAGTATCAGGTTGTTTTGTTCACCCTTAGATTGTTCAATCAGTTTTGTGCATGGTGTTCCACAAAATAACCTCCGAGATTGCTTACAAATCTAAAAGTTCTTCTGTTTTCTCATATAGCCGGATGCGTAGTGATGGCTTTGATGAAGAAACTCAGAGAGATTATTGGAGGCCAAAGAATGAAATTTCTGGAGCACTGGAAGATAATTTTCTTAAGGCTAAATCCTGGAACAAGAAGTTATATGATTATGAAGCTGACATGCCAGACAGGTTTGTGACAAATTCTTGTGTCCATTAATGAGATTTGGCGTGAGAATGTGTACTTTTAAAAATTAATTATCCCGGGCATACAGGTGGCTCAGTTGGTTAGAGCACGAGCTCTGAGCACCGGGGCTGCCGGTTTGATTCCCACATGGGCCAGCGAGCTGCACCCTCCGCAACTAGAATGAAGTCAGTGAGCTACCGCTTAGCTCCCAGGTGGCCAGATGGCTCAGTTGGTTGGAGCGCGGGCTCTCAACCACAAGGTTGCTGTTTGACCAGCAAGGGATGGTGGGCTGCGCCCCCTGCAACTAACAATGGCAACTGGACCCTCCACAACTAAGACTGAAAGGACAACTTGACTTGGAAAAGTCCCAGAAGTACACACTGTTCCCCAATAAAGCCCTGTTCCCCTTCCCAAATAAAATCTTTAAAAAAAAAAAATTAATTATCCCAGGTGGCCAGTTAGCTCAGTTGTTTAAAGCGTGGTGCTGATAACACTAAGGTTGCTGATTCAATCCCCACATGGGCCACTTGTGAGCTGTGCCCTCCTTAAAAAAAAAAAAAAAATCCCTACATAAATTTGTACACAAATGTTCATAGCGTAATTATGCATAATGGCCAAAAAGTGGGAACCTAAATGTCTTAGCTGATAAATGGATAAACAAAATGTGGTATGTGGAATGGTAATAGAATGTTACTTGGCAGTAAAAGGAATAAAGTACCGATACATGCCACAACATGGATGAACCTTGAAAACACAATTCTAAGTAAAAGAAATGAGATATGAAAGGACACATATTTTAATGATTTTTTTTCTTATATGAAATATCCAGAATAGGCAAATTCAGAAAGTAGATTAGTGGTTGCCATGGGCTATAGGAGAGGGAGGAGTTGCGAGTGACAGCTAACAGATGGAGTTTCTTTTTTGGGGTGATGAAAATGTTCTGAAATTAGATCGTGGTGATGGTTGCACAACTCTGAATACACTAAAAGCAAGTGGACTTGTACATTTAAAAGTCTGAATTTTATGGTCTGTGAATTATATTTCAGTAAGTTGTTATTTAAAGAAAATTGTACCAATATAGACAGCATGTCATGAAGTGTTTTTGGAGAAGTACTGCACAGCGAAAGAGCAGAGTGGAAGAGCTGCTCTTGTTTCTTACGGAAGAGAATGGCAAGTTTTTTTACAAATGGACAAAGGAATCCTTTGTGTCTGAAGTGATAGTGTACAGTACAGAAACATGTAGCCAACTATGTTATTGAGCTATAATGTGGAGTTGGCTCTACCATATCTGTTTTCTTTATTCTGAGTGTACGTCTGTATGCATGCACTCCTGAGTCTATTTTAATTTTCAAAAACATATGTATTGTTTTAACAGTATGTGTAATATGTCATCCTACAGATGGGGTCACAGTGGTTATAAAGAGTTATACCCTGAAGAATTTGAAACTGACAGGTAAGGCAAATAGGCTTACTTGAAAGTTAGAAACTAAGGTTAGTTCAAAGCCTGAACTGTAAACTGAGTTCCTAATTTTTACACAGCATGTAATATTTGCCATTAAAAAATCTAACAGGCCGGCCCGGTGGCTCAGGCGGTTGGAGCTCCATGCTCCTAACTCCGAAGGCTGCCGGTTCGATTCCCACATGGGCCAGTGGGCTCTCAACCACAAGGTTGTCAGTTCAACTCCTTGAGTCCCGCAAGGGATGGTGGGCTCCACCCCCTGCAAGTAAGATTGAACACGGCACCTTGAGCTGAGCTGCAGCTGAGCTGAGCTGCGCCCTCCACAACTAAGACTGAAAGGACAACAACTTGACTTGGAAAAATCTTCCGGAAGTACACACTATTCCCCAATAAAGTCCTGTTCCCCTTCCCCCGCCCCCCCCCAAAAAAATCTAACAGAAGTAACAGGTGATTTAGATGGGAGACGATTGATATTTTGCCTTTCTTGATTGATGTTCGACATTTCTATAGCACTTAGGTTTTTATATATAGTATCCCATACAGTAATTTAATATGGCAGATTAAAATTTTTCTATTCATTTTAAAGATGAGGAAACAATTCACTGAAAGTCTCATAGTAACCCTATGTCAAACTTTTAAAATTCAGATGTCAACCCCAACTTCCTATCGAGAATTCAGAATATTAAAATATACTTTTTATTTTCTGTAGTAAAGCAGTTTCTCTTTTTTGTTAGTAGTGATCAGCAAGATATTACCAATGGAAAAAAAACATCTCCCCAGGTAAAATCATCTACCCACGAATCTCACAAGCACAAGAAGTCAAAGAAATCCCACAAAAAAAAGCAGAAAAAGAAGTCACACAAAAAACAGAAGAAAAGTAAAAAGGAAGCCGTAGATATAATGGCAGATTCCTCAAGCGAGTTCTCAGAAGAAACTGGAGCTTCTAGTACTAGGAAACAACCACATAAGCGTAAGAAAAAATCCAGGAAAAAGTCTCTCAAAAAATCTGCTTTAGTCTTAGAGGCAGAAAGTGACACTTCTCAGTCAGGAGATTCTGCATCTAGCAGTTCTGAGAAAAGTGAGGAAAGAGACACTAAGAAAACCAAAAGGAAAAAGAGAGATAAAAAAGTCCATATTCCTGTAGTAAACAATGAGATACAAGAGAGGACAAACAAACGCACAAATTGGAAAGTGGCTACAGATGAAAGGTCTGCTGAGAGCTCAGAGGATGACTAAATGCAGAAGAAACATTCTTCAGTTTCCCATGTGACTGGATATTTACAGCTGACACCTTGGGGCTTTGCCAGTGACTCATTGCTCACCACAGGGGGCCTGAGGGCAGAGCTCTTCGTGCCACCTGTGTGGTGCCACCTGTGTGCGTTCTGATAGACTTGTCTTCTATTTTGGCCTGTTAAACTTGATCCTCTTATTGATAATGGGGAATCTGGTATTTTGTTATGAAAGTTTCTTGAAGAGATTATTTTTTGCAATTAATTACATTCAGCGTAGAGTGCATATACAGCAAATTAAAGGACCCAGAAAGCTGAATCCAGTGACCTGGGTATACCAATTGAAATGTTGAATTTTGGAGAAAGCAATACCGTGTAGAATGGTCTAAGGGAACATTGTGTTGCTCTCATCGGTTTATTAAGCAGTTGCCACTTGACATTTTTGTCTTCAGCCTTGGTGCTTTTTATTTTGGCCCCACACGTGTGGTCCAATAACAAATGTTTTCCCTTTATAATACCCACAGACAGCTGTTATTAGAAGAGGCTAGGGTTTTCTGTCAAATTTACCTGCTGGACAGGGACTGTAGCTATACTTAGTATACCCTTAAAATATGGTAATTGTATAGTAAATGGCTTTCTAGTTCCATTGCTGTATATTGCCTAAATGGACTTGTGTTCAAAATTATTTCTTCACTAGTCTTAGGTAAGTCCTCAACCAAACGGGGAAGAATTAGGAATCAGTCGTGCTGTCTGATGGTGCTCTGAACAGGATTCAGGGCAGTGTCTGCCATTTAAATGTCCTCTTTGTTCATTGCTAAATTTATTAATGAACTTTAGATTTTTCCTGAAACTAGGTTGAATCGGTTCCAAAATGAAATAGGCTTCTCAGGGACACACTCAATTCTTCCCAGTCTGCCTTTGGATTAAAGAACCAAGCAGAAACCATATTATTTCCCTTTGCTATATACTGTAATCCCTACTATGTTAATTACGAAACCAAAATAACACTGAAACGATGGCAGAACACAAGTTAATTTTTTCATTATGGCAGAAGATCAAGTGACAGTTTTTTCCTGGTTGTCACTTCATTGGCTAAGTAAAAAGCTTGAAAACTCAGACTCATTCTCTTGGTTCTGCCACTAACTGGTTATGAGGTCTGGAGCAGGTAAGTAAACCTCCCTGGCTTTTAACCCCATGTGTAATACAGAAATACTTCATGATAAAATGACAGTGTAAGACACCAGCAATAGAATATGTTTCATGAGGTGGTAATATTTTGTAGTTCTAACTACTAAATTTGTTCTCTTTACAGATTTCTAATAAAATGCTTAGTCATAAAATACATGGTTGGCCAGAGGTTCCCTATCCTGTGATTATAAGCTGGTGCTACCTTTTGGGATATTTATTTGAAATAGTAATACTTTGGTACTCAACTGTCAATGTTCCATGGTGTATATTTCTACCTTTGGGATTAATAGGGGCCCAAGGGGGGAAAGAAGTCTATAATTACTACCTCTTAACCTAAAGCAATTGTTCTGTTCTTGGAGCAAGTGAAATTTTTGTTGTAAGGAGTGTTCACTTTTGTGTTTTTGTAAGCACTGTTTCTGTGCTATGAAAGTACTGATTCTAAGCAGACTCAGGAAGATGGGCCAGTGGAACAGACATCTCCAGGAAGTTGATTCTGTTTGGGTCTTGGCCTTCCTTTCCTCCCATACTAGCAGGCCTCTCTTTCCAAACGGATGCACATCTTGCCTCTTTTGTTTTTTTGCCATGTTTACCTTTTCTTGGTCATGTATAAGCAATAAAGCTATTTTCTGTTCTTCACCCTTTTCTTCTATGCCGTAGGCTAAATAAGGCTTTTATGGTTCTTCCAGCCCCCTTAAATAGGGCTTAGGGTGGCTCTTCAAAACCTAAGATCTCCCATTTGCACTGGCGTTGGAACCTTTATTTCTAGTGTTCCTGCCAGAGATCTCAATAAATCCTAAAATGGGATTTAAAAAATGATTTGGAGAATTCACATTTATTGAATATTGTGACACAATGTGGAATTTCTGAATTCCAAATAAATAGATTTCACTTTTGAACATTTGATCTGTTACTTCTTAACACCAGCAGGCCTGAAGTTGACATGACAGTGAGCTGACAGCTTTCCCCCACTGGCCCTTAAATCTGCTTAATAACAAGTCCTTTGCTCCTTGTGTCACTGTCCCAAGGAACAATCTATTGCCCTCCTTTTTGTACAATCTGGGCAAACCTACTGGTGATAGCAAGAGTAGTGTCAATGAAGCGGTCCACACAGCTAGACAGACAGTTTTCAGTGCGAGAGTCTAGGCGATTCCCTGGCTTCTCCACACATTTATCCCAACATAGCTCCATGAAGTGATGCACCTAAGAGGAAAGAAAAGTAGTAACCATTGGGGTCTGCATATGGGCCTAACTGCCAATTTTCTTCTTTCCCATTTTTACTTTCTGTCACCTGACTAAACCATTCTTTCAATCAGCAAACCATAGTCTCTTTTTCCTCACTTCCTAACCTGTCACCCATATGGTCCAGTTCTTCATCCCTACATTGCAGTAATCCTTATATCCTTTTCTATTTTTCTCTTTAGTAATTAAAAAATACTTTCCATCAAGTCACCTCTGTTTGTTTAATGCGTCAATTTCTCTGTTAGCTACTCAGGGCACTCCCTTGGTTAACCCCAACCCATACTATTTCAGTGAGGCCCACACAGAATACTCAACTTGACTCTTAATAACACTCCTGCAATGCCCTCTGGAGAGATTTTATTCATTGTGCAAACAGTTCAAATTCTTACTTCCTTGAAGACCACTGTTTATTACTTTCTAATTGTGTCAAGTTCTTAATCAGAATGTAAATTTTCAAAATGTAAATATAAAATTTTCTTCTTTTATATTCCCAAGCTAACACCAGTGAAAGCTGGGAAGATATGGTACCAATTAATTGCCCCCCCAAACCACTGTACTCATTTTAAACCTATCCCTTAGAGAATAGTACTTACGATCTTAACATTTTGGGGGTCATGAACACAGTTGAGAATCCAAAGAAGCTAGAAAAATACACGTAACAGGCACCGAAAATGTGTGCACTTTCATTGTGTTCAGGACCCAAACAGTTCTAACCAAGGTTCTTGCTGCTTATCCACCATGAATCTCTACAACTACAAACAGCCCCCTCTCCCTCCCCAAAAAGGGTGGGGGAAATAACCATTTACGGAGGGCTCACTATTTGGGAGCTGGGTACTAAGCATGCAGTTCAATCCTTTATGCCACCCCCTTTTACCGGGAGTGGTTAAGTAATAGCTCAAAGTCAGGCAGTTAAGGGACGTCCATGCCCGGGTTACAACCATGCCGAAAGGATTCCAAAATACTATTCTAAAACGAATAGACAGATTACTTCAGAGCCCACCTTCTCCTAATAATGTTCTACCGCTATCGTTATCAAATACATCATCGCATTTGATCCTCACAATGCAGTGAGGCAGCAGGCGACTGCGAAATCAAGACCCATAGTGTGGATGGGTGTCTCGTCTAGGTGCACATGGCTTATAAGTGGCAGAGGCAGGATTAGAACCTAGATCTTCCGAATGCCAGCCCAGGGGGCTCACCGACAAACTAGGCTCTCGTGACCTGGCGTCGCCTAAACCTTCCTTTTCTGCTTTGCATCTCTTTTTCCCACGCTGGGCATCCTTAGCGGGCACCTGAGCACCACTGTTCACCAGCGGCAGGAATGCTATGACTCGTCTCTTTTGCGAGGGGAACCGCGCGGAGCAGAGACATCTGGCGGCCTCACCGCGCCGCCGACATACAGAGAGCTGCCCGGGTGCCCGGGACTTGTACTTCATCCTCATTTCTCTTTACTCTGGTCCTTGTCCCCGTACCTGTGCAGTGAACTGTGCCTTCTGCTGTTCGGCCGCCACCAGGCGCTGCAATTCCGCTTCGTCCGCCTCTCCCAGCTCCGCCATTGTCGGCACCCGGCTCGGCCCTTCCGACCCGCGTGTATGCGCAAGTGCGGCGGGCGCGCGCCGACTTCCGACTTCCGGTTCACAACGTTTTCCTTGTTTTGTCGCTGTGGGGGTGAGAGTTGTACGACTGCTTCCGGGTTACTGGATGACCTTGAGCCTTTAGTAGCGACATGGCGTGTATCTGGAGACTGAGTGTCCTTTGCAGTGCCCAAGGAGGCCGAGGTGAGGGGTGCTGGCAGCCGGAGGTTCTTAGCGCAGCCTCCAGCGGGAGAAGGGATGCGGTGAGGCTTTGTTGCTGGGTGGTGAGACCTCTGGAGCAGGGAATCCCTCCCTCCTTCCCTTTGGCCTCTTGCTCTTGCTGAAACCACAGCAGTGACCACCGTTGCTTACGGGCCCAGAGATTGGCCGGAGCGCATATCTCCCCTGCTCTGGGCCGACATGTGAGGGGGTAATCTGAAAGAACTCCTTCTGGAAGTTACAGCCCTGCCGAGGCTATTCATAAGAGCTCTCTTTTTCGCCCCATTCACTGTCCGACCCTGAATCGTAAAAGAGGATCCAAGTCCCAATGCCTGGTCTTGCTCGTTTGCCCTGGAGCTGGTGTAGGGGTGGGAAGGATCAATTCAAATGCCATGGAACTGGGCATTTGTGTTATACCAGACAATGTAGTACGTTTCGGATACAAATGTGAATAAAACATAGTTCCTGCCCTCAAAGAGTTTTCTTTTTTGTAGGGAAAACACATGTAAGCATAATTTGACATAAAACAAAAACTGTTGTGCTGTACATAAATCCTTAAGCCAGTACAGAGGGAGAATATATTTAGCTCTGTGTTTGGAAGGATTACCCTGTCTCTAGTTCTGAAGGAGGTGTGCTTGATAAGAGTCTTGAGTTTAAGGGAGTCTGCAAGAAGACAGGCATTACAGTTAGAGCTATTGGGATGAGCCAAAGCAATGGTGAAGTTGTAGAAACTGGTTGGTATGAGAGAAAAACAAAACAAATCGGATATTACTAGAGCATGAAGTTCAAGGTAAGGAATGAGAGATGAATCTGGAAAAGTAAACTGGAATCAAATCACAGAAGTTGTCTTGATAAGGACTGTGCATTTTGCCTGGTGTGAAGGGGGAACCTTTAAAAGATTTGACATAGATTTGCAGTTTAGATTGACTACTTTAGTAACAGAGTGGTAGATGGCCAGCATGGGAGATGGGGCAGCCTAAGACACAAGTCAGGAAGATGAGATAGGGCACTGTTGTGGTCCAGGCAAGGATGGTGAGGTCCTAGACTTGGAGGGTAGTACCAAAAAAGAGAAGATTGTCTCAAGAAATGATGAGATACATCAGTATGATTTGGCGATTGACTGAATTTAGGGGGAAAGCCCTACATGACTTCAGATGCCTTGGTTAGGTTAAAAAGTAACTGGGATGTCATTAAAGTGGGAACATACAAATGGGAGACAAGTTTGGATGAGAAAGTGAGTGGAAGGATTTTAGTTTTTGGTATGGTGAGTGTGAGGACCATATAGAATATCTCACGGGAGAGGCCCAGCAGGCACTTAAACTTCTGAAACTGGAGAGATAGCAGGGCCGAAGATACAAAATTAGGTGTCATTAGCTTATAATCAGTAGAAGCTGAGTGGACAAAATGGCCAGGGGTGGGCAGAGAAAGGGAGGAGAGCAATAGGCAGATGATTAGAATTCAGAGAATAAAAGGGAGAACTAGAAGAAAGTTCTGTCAGAGTAAAGAAGGGAGGAAAGACCACCCATTGCCAGGTGATGCAGAACGGCCCAATAAGATGAAGACTGAATGAATAGTACCTGTTGGATATGGCCACTTGAGAGCATTGGCAACTTAGCAAAGTAGCTTTGGTGGGGATAAAAATAAGTTTCAGATTTGAAGAATGATAGGGAAGTGAGGAACTTGAGGTTATTTGGACAACACTTAAAAAAGCATGGTTGGAAAGAGAAGAGGAAGAGTGCATGGGCATTAGAGGACATAGGATCAAGGGAAGAGTTAAGTGTATTACATCAGTCGAGGGAAAATGGCCAATAGGAAGGAGAGGTTAAAGATACGGGAGAGAAATTACCTTTTATCGAGTGCTTATACTATTCTGGAAATTAACACCTTGCATATGTTATTTAATTATCAACAGTATTATGAAGTAAGTGCTATTATTTCCATTTTACAAATGAGGACATTGAGGCTAGAGGGCTTATTTAACTTAATTGCTGGTCATCTCACAGCTATAACTGATGGAATTAGGTGAACTTAGGTCTGTCTGTTTTTTTAACCAAGAGACAGGATCCCAAAGGGGACAGAAAGGGATGTGTTTAAGGGTATAAGTGGAGAAATTGATTTTGAAAAGGAGGACGGTAATAAATGAACTTCCCAAACTAGACTGAATTCTTTGAGGACAAAAACGGTATCTTTTATCTCTTAAATCCAGTGCACAGCAGTTGAATAAATGGAAAGACAAAGGAGCTATAATTTACTTTTTAAAATTAAAGTGAAGCCCTTTTAAATAAGTAGTTCGCTGACTTTTCAATCTTCAGTGACTACTTAGTCTGACCTCGCAGCAACCCAGTGAAATAGATGCTATCCTCATTTTACATATGAGATGCTATCCTGTTTGGTTGAAGTAGCTTGCCTATGGTCATTTAGAAAGTCTGTCAATCCCATTAAAGGAGAGGTGCTTATGATCCCCCTAATGTCTCTTTCCTCAGTTCTCCTCCGAACCTCAGTGGTCAGACCTGCTCACATCTCAGCATTTCTCCAGGACCGACCTACCCCAGGATGGTGTGGAACACAGCACATTCACCTGTCACCCAGCCGCCATTGTATGTTTTCTCCATTGCTGCTATTTCCTGGGCTCTCTGGCTGTCCTCATCTGGGCTATTATCATGCTTTTGACAAGATTTGCTGTCTGTAGGGGGAACTGTTGTGTCCAACTCTCAAATGAAGACCTAGCCTACACCTTTGGGCAGACAATGGCAGCATGGTTGAGTAATGCCATTTACACTGATAGAGAACCTTCTCATCTATGTCTTTTTAGAACTTTTAATTTTTTAAAATAGAAAATAGCTCTGTAGGAAGAGTCTGTTCAATACAGTTTAGTCACTCTTATTTAGCTAATGGAGAAGAGCTAGATAGAAATAATTTAGAATAGTAGACAATTAAAAAAAGTCATGCATATATACATACATAGTTGTAATTGACTTGCTTATTTTTATTTAGGTTGATATTAAAATCATGGCATTTCTTGGATGAATACTATTAGGTTGGTGCAAAAGTAATTGCAGTTTTTGCAATTATTTTTAACCTTTTAAACCGCAGTTACTTTTGCACCAACCTGATATTTAGATATTATTTAAATTAGTCTTAGAAAATCTGTAGGTGAATAAGGAGTTGACTATATCCCGTTTTTAAAGTCTGGAAAGATCAATATTTTACAAAGATAAAAATTTATTTTGATTCTCACATCAACCATTTAGATATAGTTGCATCTGGGTTATGAGAAATTAGGCAAGTGTCATCTTTCTGCATTTTAGAATAATTTTATCTTGAAAAGTTTTTGTTTCTGCATTCCTTTGCTTATTTCAGTTAGATTTAGAAGAGAGGTTTTAACTTGGGGTTCATAGGATGGAAGGAAAGCCCCTGAAGTATACAGTTTTCATTGTATGTGTCCATGTGCATTTTTCCAGGAAGTTGCTCCATCCTTTTACTAGGTTCCCAAAGGGGTCTGTAACCAAAAAAAGATAGGTTCTCAAAGAAATGTTTAAAGCCCATTTTGTTTTTCACTTGTTTAAAAGAAGTTTTTGTGTTCCATATCAGTTTTGAGCAATTTATAAATGATGGGACTGAACCACAACCATCATCCTAAAAGTTGACATCAGAACTTTGCTTCTGTTTGAGTTAGCTAGTTTAATTTTGTTTTAGGATGATTTTTAACAATACCTTACTTCCAAAGATTAGAAGGTAAAAATGAAAGAGTAATATTTCAAAGGAATTTCTCAGGTGTCACTTACATACATAAAGTATCTGTCCATTACACTGAAGTCTAAGATTGGTAATTCTGTAAAGATATTTTGTCCATCTTCTTGCCTATAAGTAAAGTGGATCTATCTTCTAATCACAATATGTAGGTGTTGAGACACCCTGTACTAAAAGAAGGGAGATAGCACCTCTTTTCAATTACCTCTTTTATTTTACCCACTTTATGCTCAGAGTTAAGTCTTATATGCATACTGTTTGCCATTCTATCAGTTTGGGTTACTTTGTGGCAAATATTGAATGTGAGAGATATATCTCCCACTTCAACCCTTATGAAGCTCGTCCTTCCTTTCTATAGCTGGTTCCAAGGCTGCGTCTCTCCACTGGACTGGTGAGAGGGTTGTCAGTGTTTTGCTCCTGGGCCTACTTCCAGCTGCTTATTTGAATCCTTCCTCTGCAATGGACTACTCGCTGGCTGCAGTCCTCACTCTCCACAGTCACTGGTAAGTACAGCAGTATTTTCAGTATTATGTTGTCTGCTCAGTTTGTTTGCTGTGAGTTTGTTTCATTATTGCATATAAGGGAGAAGTTGACTGAGATACTCAGGACCTATAGAAAACTTTAAACCATACATAAAATATTTCTATGTCCATATTTATAGGCACCTGCCCATTCAGTGTCTTCACTCCCATATCTAATAGGCATTTTGAATGTAGCGTGCTATAAAACTGAGCTCCTAATGTCCCCCTAGATCTCTTCCTCCAGCACTCTTGCCCATCTGAATTAATAGTATTTCCATTCTTCTGTTTGTTCGAACCCCAAACTTGATCACCATCCTTGATTCCAGTAGTAGTCTCCTAACTGGTCCTCCTGTCTATTCCCAACACAGCCCCAGTGATCCTATTAAAATATTAAGGCTGGTCAAGACATTCCCCTTTTCAAAACCCTTTGTTGTCTCCTAATCACACTCAGACTAAAAGTGGAGTATGTGGTCTAGACTCTATGATCTGGCCCCTTGTTTATTCCTTCATCTCCAGCTACTTTCTTCTTCATTCACAATGGCTCCCTTGATAATTCTCGAACATGCGAGGGACACTCCAGGCCCCAGGACTTTATTCTTAACAGTTCCTTCTGCCTGAAACCCTTTTCTAGTTATATACTTGGATTGTTCCCTCATTTCCTTCACATCTTAAAAGTTACCTTCTTAATGAAGCCTTCTCAAACCACTTATTCAAAATTGTACTGTCCTTTTCAACATTCCTTATCCCTCTCTCCCTTGCGTTATTTTTCTCAGTAGCACTTAATTACATTCTAATATACTATATCATCTTTATTATTTTATATATTCCTTGTCTCCCCTCAATAGAGAAAAACACAGGTACAGAAAATCACAATAATCAAATCTGTGGCTAAATGAATAATGATGAGGGTAACACCACTTGGGTCAAGAAATAGAACTTGGCCACCTACTCCAGAAGCCTCTTCCTTGTATTCTCTCTCTCATAACTATACACCGTCCTTCACCAGGAACCATTATCCTGATTTTTATAGTAATAATCACTTCCTTACATTTCATCATAACTTTATCACCCAATGTGCATCCTCTATAGTCTAGTTCAGTCTTGCCCTTTCTTTTTTAATTTATTTTTTTAAGTGTGTTTTTCCAGGACCCATCAGCTCCAAGTCAAGTAGTTGTTTCAATCTAGTTGTGGAGGGCACAGCTCACAGGCCCATGTGGGGATCGAACCGGCAACCCTGGTGTTACGAACATCTCCCTCTAACCAATTGAGCTAACCGTTCGCCCCTCAGTCTTGCCCTTTTTAAAAAAAGATGTATGATGTAGGTTTTGAACAATTTTTGTTTGTTATTATATCTTTAGTGCCTAGTAGTGCCTGACACATAGCATTCAGTAAATATT
The DNA here is from genome assembly GCF_036562045.2 of Rhinolophus sinicus. Classification (NCBI taxonomy): domain Eukaryota; kingdom Metazoa; phylum Chordata; class Mammalia; order Chiroptera; family Rhinolophidae; genus Rhinolophus; species Rhinolophus sinicus. The sequence goes on along the minus strand of NC_133756.1, from coordinate 87,645,315 downwards.
TATCGAATGAATGAATTTCATTTCTATTTATTTTATCCAGTGTAGTTTATTAGATTTTCTCAGTTAATAAACCTGGAAAGTTTGTAAATAATAGTTGAGTTCTGTGAGTTGCTCATTTTATGTTGTTTTGCAAGGACAGTATGATATAGGTAGGCATTTTGGATTGTTAGAACTGAAAGGATTTGGGGGAGTATCTTAACCAACCCTGTTATTTTACAATTGTGGAAACTAAACCCCAGGGAGGTTAAATGACTTCTCAGAATTATTTCCTAGCTAGTAGTGTTAAAGGGGATTTTTTGCTTACCTAGTTTTCTAGGGTTGGCTAGTTTTCTAAGGTCCTTTAACCACATGGACCTTTCAAAATAAAGGAATCCAGTTGAATATGAAGTATTAGATTACAAGTACAGTAATATTTCTCTAATACATGTTTCTTGGAAGGAGATCCCATCTAAATTAATGAAAAATCAAAATAAGATAATTCTAAATTAATACATTCTTTTTTACAATTGACTTTTACAATTGACAATTACCTCAGTAATTCTCTTCCTTTTCACACACACAAAAAAATAACTTGAAAGAGTTGTCTATAATTGTGCACTAGTTCCTCAGAGTCCAGTTTTTCTTTCTTTCTCTCTCTCTCTTTTCTTTCTTTTTTCCCTCCCTCCCTCCCTCCCTCCCTCCCTCCCTCCCTCCCTCCCTCCACTCCCCTCCCCCCTCCCCCTTCCTTCCTTCCTTCCTTCCTTCCTTCCTTCCTTCCTTCCTTCCTTCCTTCCTTCCTTCTTTCCTTCCTTCTTTCCCTTTTCCTTCCCTTTCCTTTCTTTCTTTCCTTTCTTCCTGCTCCCAGTGGCCTATGCAGGGATCGAACCAGCAACCTTGGTGTTATCAGCACTACGCTCTAACCAACTGAGCTAACTCGCCACTCGGCGTTGTCTGTTTTAACCTACATTAATTGGGCTTTTATCCCAACTATTTAACTGAAGTCATTCTTACCAAAATCATGAAAGACCTTCATTTTTCCAAATCCAGTTATCTGTTCTCTGTCCTCTACTTATATGAACTCCCAGCAGTATTCAACTTAATTGAATATTCCCTCCTTAAATAATTTTTCTTTGGCCACCTAGATGTCATACTCACCTTGTTTTCTTCCACCTCACCAGCTATACCTTCTCAGTCTCTGCCAGTTCCTTCTCTTTCTGATCTCTGAATAATAAAGGTCTGAACCCAGGGCTTAGTCTTGGCCTTCTTAATTTCTCTATCTATACACTTTCCCAGGGTGAGCTCAGATCGGACCTCTTTTCCTGAGCTGTAGATTTATATTTCCAGTTGTCTAACCGATATAGCCACTTGGATATCTAATAGTCATCCTAAGTTTAACTTTGCCAAAATCACTCTTTTTTCCCCTCACATCTCTTGATTTCCTCTAGAAACCTTCTGTTTTTTCCTAATTCAATTAAATCTAGTTGCTCAAGCCAAAAATCCTAGAAATCATTCTAGATATTTCTTTTTGTCTTAACCCACATCCAGTCCATCAGCTCTTTCTGTTAGTTCTGCCCACTAAACATAGCATAAATTGTCACTTCACACCATCTCCTGTCACCAGCCTAGGTTAAGCCAACAGTCTTGTGTAGACTATTTCAGTTGACGCCTAGCTAGTTTTCTGTTTCTGTTCTCGCCCTTCTTCTCCTGCCTGCACTGTCCAGTTGCCACACTGCAGCTAGCGGGACCTTTTTAAAAAGTAAGATTAAATTTTTCCAGAGAAGATACACAGATGTTCAATAAATGCTCAATATCATTTGTTATTAGAGAAATGCAAATCGAAACCATGAGATACCACTTCACACTTACAAGGATGGCTGTGATCAAAAAGATGGGCAGTAAGTTGACTGGGAGGAGGGTTATCACTTTGTGAGGAGTTTATACTAATTATGTATATCTAATAATTATGTTGTTTTATACAACTGAAACTAATAAAAAAAACAAAAAAACAGAAAGATGGGCAGTAACAAGTCTTTCAAGGATATCAAAAAGTTGGAGTCCTCATATGTCTCTCCTGGGAATGTTGAATGTTACAGCCACTTTGGGAAACAGTTTGACAGTTCCAACAAAAAGTTACAGAGTTACCATATGACTCAAAGATTGTGCCTTTAGGAGTATACCCCCCAAAATGAAAACATAATGGCCCCACACAAAAACTTGTACAGTGATGTTCATAGTATTATAGTATTTATAATAGCCAAAAAGTGGAAGCAATTTAGATGTCTGTGAACGGATGAATACCTAACCAAATGTGACATATTTTTGCAAAGGAATACAGGTATACCATGGCGATACTGTGGGTTCAGTTTCAGACCAGCATGATAAAACTAATATTACAATAAAGTGAGTCACATGAAATTTTTGGTTTCCCAGTGCATATAAAAGTTGTTTACACTATATATGCTGTGTAGTCAATGAAGTGTGCACTAGCATTGTCTTAAAAAATTTACATAATTTAAAAAAGACCTTTTTGCTAAAAAACGGCTAATTTCGTCCAGTCATGATTTTTTTGCTGGTGGAGGGTCTTGCCTTAGTAACATCAAAGATCACAGATCACCATGCAAATATAAAAAATGACGAAAAAGTTTGAAATATTTTGAGAATTACCAAAATGTGACAAAGAGACATGAAGTGAGCAAACACAATTGGAAAATGGCACAAATAGACTTGCTCGACTCACGGTTGCCATAAACTTTCAATTTGTAAAAACCCGCAATACCTGCAAAATGCAATAAAATGAGGTATGCCTGTGTTTCTTGGCCATACAAAGGATTGAAGTATTGATGCATGCCACAACGTGGATAAACCCTAAAAACATTATGCCAAGTGAAAGAAACGCGACACAAAAGGCCACATATTGTATGATTGCATTTATGTAAACTGTCCAGAACAGGCAAATTTACAGAAACAGAAAATGAATTAGTGGTTGGGTAATGGGCTAAAGTACAGCGTTTCTTGGGGGTGATGCAAGTCTTCTGGAGTAAAATAGTGATGATGTCGCACAACTATGAATAAACTAAAATTGTGCACTTAAAAAGGGTTAGTTTTATGGTATGTGAATTGTGTCTCAGTAAAACTGTTACTAAGAAAAGCAGAATTAGATCACTCTCTACTTAAAGCATATCTGTAGTTTCTCATTATATTTCAAAGGAAATTCAAATTCTTTTTCATGACCTTCAGGGCCCTGTGTGATCTGTCCCTGCCTTCTGATCCCCATGTTCTCCAGCCACACTGACCTTTTTACTAGTCTACAAAGATGCCAAGGTCATTGTAACTTTTGCTTGGAATGTTCTTCTCATTCAGGTCATCCTTTCAAAAATATTTCTTCCTAGCACATATGTATGCATTTTTCCTTCACTAGAATGTATGTTTCATAAGGGCAGGGATGCTATCTTCCTTGGTCTACTCCCAAAATCTATAACAGATGCTGGCACATAATATCTGCTTAATACGTTCTTTCTAAATCAATGAAAAACTCTAGAGCATTTATTTTAGTTAAAGAAAACCCAAGATTTTGTAGACAAAGTAGCAATTAATTACTATCTCTCACATAAATAACCCTGGAAAATTGAATCTGAAGAATGAGAAGATGTCTGTTATATTATGAGGGAACACTTGATTCCTTTATTTTGGTTTATGACTGACTCTGTTGCATTTTGAACCTGATTGATTATCTTTTTGCAGCCAAGTTATGTGTATAGTCTTCTACTACCATCATTTGTGGTTTTTCATTTGTACTCTGATTTTTTTTGTCCTTAGGGGCCTTGGACAAGTTGCTACTGACTATGTGCAAGCGAGTGCATTGCAGAAAGCTGCCAAGGCAGGCATTTTGGCACTCTCAGCTTTAACATTTGCTGGGCTTTGTTATTTCAACTATCATGATGTGGGCATCTGCAAAGCTGTTGCCATGCTATGGAAGCTCTGACTTTCTTGACTTCGTATGTTGAGAATTGATTGTACACCTCTTTGCCTCTGCTCTGTCATGCCATTCTACTCACATAAGAAGGAAATAAAAGATAATTCCATTGGTGAGATAAATCTCTTCTCCCAATCACCTGGTTAGTCTTACAATGTAATCTTTGAGGAAAAGGTTTATGAGGAATTGTATTCAAGAAATTGTGAGACCGAGTTCCTTATTCTGGTGAGTTAATGGGGTTGTCTCCCAGCTTCTCACAAGACTCACATCATAACTAAACATATGTCACATCATAACTAAACATATGTATGAGCTTTTGCATTTTAATTTATCAAACTCTTAAAAGAAATTCAGCTTTATTACTATCAATACCTGATCAAACTTCTGTATTTGTCTTGGGAATGATGGAGAAAGGAAAAGACTTTTAATTCATAAGTAAAGACTGCAGACACTTAAGCAGTGCTAAATGTTTGAAAACTTCCCCCTCTCTTCAGTTGATACCAGTTACTCATGGTTGTGTGTCCTTAAGAAACTTTAAAATTAGGAAATGCTGATATTTCACATTACTAATATCTAAATCCTAAGAAAAAGAGCCTGAAGAACTTCTGAATATAGAAAAATTCCACGTAGGGAAGAGGTTCTGTATTAGATGCATCAAACTATAACAGATTCTAAACTGAGATTTAATCCTCAAATGTGTTCATTTTACTTTTCTTGAAATAATCTGTCCACAAATATAAGACTTTAAATAATAAATTGTTATTTTTCCCACTGTGGGAATCTAATGTGAAAATGTATTGTATGAAAACAAAGTTTTTAAAAAAAATAAAATTCAACATAATAGAAGTGTCTTCTACCCTTTTATGTATTAACTATCCCTGGTTTTATTCAACAGAATTGAGTGTCTGTTGCATCTACAGCTCTAAAACAGTGTTTAAATTTCCTTCTGGGGACTGAGTGTTTAAATTTCCTTCTGGGGCTTAGCAGTTTGGTAAATCAGACACAAAGTACTGTAACACAAAAGAACTTACATGTAATAGACAGAAATACACTGAGTATAAGTAGTTTGGTATGAGGAGAGTATTAGTAGGAATTAGAAGTAGGTCCAGGTTCTGGCATTCTCTGAATGCAAGCCTTTAGAACTCAGATTATATTCTGTATGCAGTTAGTCTGGTCTATGGGGTAAGGCATGATGGTTTGTTTCTCCTAGCAAAATAGAGGAGCTGGGACTTGGCGCATTTCACTCACTGAGGCCCTTACTGGGCAGCTGAGGCAAGCTGCTGACAGGAAGCTGGCCAGAAGGGTAAGTGTGTTCATCGGTGTCAATACTAGGGGTTAAAAATAAGCTCCCCTTAACATGCTTATGGCCTTGTAGAGATGCAGATGTGTATTAAAGGTTTAGGAAGAGGTGATTAATTCTGTTTCGTGGTGGCTTAGAGGTTTCCAAATGGAGTGATACCTGAATTGCAGTGGTTCTCTAAGAAGTGGTGATGGGTCAGTCCGCCCTGGTGGGAGTAGTCTTTTGTTGCTGACGTTGTTTAGAATTGCTGTTTCATGATGATGATAAAGAGCAGAACTTTTGTTTTATAATTGTTTTGAAATTCTCTAGATAGTGATCCCCTTCTTGTCACTCCTCCCCTCACCCCAGCCCCCACTACACCACTGCTGTAAAGTGTAGTGATGAAATGGAGTTTTCCATATAGTCAAAATAGGGAGGGCAGTAACTGGGTAATAGGGGAGTCCTGTAGCTGTCACCAGTAGTACCACCAGATCCTAGTTTGGATCTGGAAGGGTGTCTGATGCTAATAAGCTTCATTCGATGGTGACTGAGAAGTTAACAGTGGAGGCTGGTTGGGTACTGTCTGCCCTTCCTGGTTGGTTTCATAATTAGGATGGAGCCAAACTGTCACTTTGGAAAATGTAGGTTGCTGTGAGCTACCGGAGCAGCAGAGAAATGAGCTACAGCAATAGGAGGTTTCTGAGGTTGAGCAAGACATGTCAGAATTATACTTCAGAAAGAATTTAGGTGACATTAGGAAGGTTGATAAAACTGGAGGCGGAAGGATGTATAAGAGGATAGAGGTACTTTGATAGTGGCAGTGGAAGATAAAGAGTCAATTTCATAAAGTATTGCACAAGTCAGAACATTTATTCATTGATAAATACTGAGTAGCTCATGTACTTAGCACTGTGCCAGGTACTATGGATGGAGATAAGAATTTCTTTGCTCTCAAAAGGAACTCATAATCTAATTGGAACAACAGATAAGTGATTGCAGTCCAGTGTGATAAGTGCAGTAATAGTTAAGCACATTGAGCAGTGATGTAACAAAGGGTACAGTAAGAATTTGCTTGTTAGTTTCTTGGAAGATAAGAATTTTGACCTGGGTTCTGAAAGGTAAGAAGCTGCCGGGTATCCAGGGAAGTTGGGGTGAGGTGTGAGGCTGCCTGGAGGATGTTAGATCAAGCAGAAGGTGGCACATAACTTGGCATGACTACAGCATAGAAAGGGTCTAACTATAGAGACCTTCTGTGCCATGAAAAGTAATGAGACTTCGTGGCAATGAGGAGTCACTGAAGATTGTTAATTATGCAAATGACATGGTCATTTATTTTAAATAAGTTATTCTAGGAGCTGGATGAAGGATGGATTTGAGGAAGGTAAGCACAGAAACAGAGACATTATTTCAGTGATCCTGAAAAGAAATGAATTCTGAAGGCAGTAGTAGTCAGAATGAAGAAAGAACAAATTCAAGAGATATTTAGAACTTAGACTCAATAAGAGTGATACCGGGGTGTGAAAGATCACGAGAGGAAGTATGCTCAGTTTTTGGTCACAAATAGGGAGATGGGAAATGGTGTCATTAAGTTTTGAAGGGAAATTAGGTATGGTACTGGAGGGATAGGTCACTACCACAGTTTTCTATCTATGAGATATCCAGGAAGAGATAGAATTTGTCAACTTGGCTAAAGTCTACAACAGACTAAATTTTAGAAATTATTTTGCTATGACACATCTAAGAATGTGTGTCATACAAGAATGCCTTTTAAAACATATGACAGCTTACAAAACAAAATCCTCTGAGGCCAGAACAAAATGAGCACATTCAGGAAGTAAGCAAATGCTGAGGACATCAGTGGCCGTAGGAGCACTTACTAATCCCAGGTGGCCTAGAGTTTTAAGGTGACATGGGCCAGGAGCAAAGCTTTGGGCTCAAGTGGGAGTTAGGTTGGAGACTAAAACCAAGAATCACAAAGAGTTTTACCTTCATAGAAAGGGTGAATTAAAAAAAAAATTTAGCTGAGGGCCGGCCCGGTGGCTCAGGCGGTTAGAGCTCCATGCTCCTAACTCCGTAGGCTGCCAGTTCGATTCCCACATGGGCCAGTGAGCTGCACCCTCTATAGCTAAAATTGTGAACAATAGCTCTCCCTGGAGCTGGGCTGCCAAGAGTAGCCGGAGGTTGACGTGAGCTGCTGCGGGCTGCTGTGTGCTGCCGTGGGCTACTGTGTGCCGCAATGAGCAGCAGGTGGCCAGCGTGAGCTGCTGTGTGCTGCCGTGCGCTACCGTGTGCTGTCATGAGTGGCCAGCGGACAGCGTGAGTGGCCAGCAGCCAGCATGAATGGCCGGCAGCCAGCAAGAGCTGCCATGAGCTGCTGTGAGCAGCCGACCTACAACTGGCAACCGACTGCCTGGGGTGCAGTGGGACGGGGGGGAGAAGAGCAAGGCTCATAATACCAACATGGGCCAGGGAGCTGTGTCCTATACAACTAGACTGACAAACAACGGTTTCAACCGGAGTGGGAGATGGGGAGGCGGGTGAAAGGGGAAAGAAAAGAAAAGAAAATCACAATACATACAGGAACACTCTGACAGGAGTCAGCACAAATAACAAGCAGAACCATACCCACAAAGATTTCAGACCCTGGCAGAATTTTCAGACAATATAAAATTGAGATGGAAGTGTAAATGTAACTCAGTTGTCAGATCAGGGAACAGAAGGTCTTTGGAGAAAGTGGTCTACACCAGATGTTATCGTCTCCATCTGTAGACTCTTGGGTGATAGGTGTCTGCTTAGCAAAGTTGTCTGTTTCTCTGGAGTCCTTGTAACGAATGTCAGAGTCAATTCTCTGGGTCTGCAGATCCAGGTTATAGGGTCCTAATAACCTTCACACTATGCTCTGAAAAGTGTCCCTGGCTGTGTGCCTGGAGTTTAAGAGCTGTATGTGAAGTTAAAAGTACCTGAAATGGTCACTTCCAGTGTGGTTGTAAGGCTTACTTTTATTGGTGTCTCTTTTAATAAATCTACTCTCCCAGCAGTATTGCATGCTGGTGATGGTGGGGGACAGAATATGTCTGATGATATGCCTTTCAGAAATACAGTTTGTGTGTTGGTCTGTGTATATGAGATTCATTTTTTAAAAAGACATAACAATTGCAACATACCAATCAGCCTCCTGGGATTCTTCTATAACAGTTTCATATGAGAGCCTATGAGGATTTTGAAATGTAAATTGCAATATCTTTAGGCCTAGGCATAACATTTAGAATTAAGGGAAAGTTTCAATCTAACCAGAAAAGATATAGACTCTTACTTAAAAGTACTTAAAGGGTTATCATTTTGTGAACCGAATTAAATGCATTTGTAAACGTTCAAATGCTCTTTGATGTAGGGATTTCTTCATATGTTTTCTGGGTTATAATTAAAATGAGTAAACTTTTTACCACTTGTTGAGCTTCTAGGTAAAATTTTTTTGATTAATATTTTTGGAAAGTTCGAGCCAATTTGTCCCTATACTTTGGGTTGTTATTATTTTCTCCAGGATAAATATCAGTTTGGAGGTAGTTTGGGAGACACCATACCGCACTAAACAGTCTTGACAAAGCCAGTGTCCTTCCTCTTATCTGCCCTCCCACCCCAGTGAGGGCAGAGTGTTGTAATGAGTTCTTCTTACACAGAAATCAGATGGAATAACTGGTTTTGTAAGGTGCTGAATGAAACGTTAGAAAGGGCTCTTTGTATGATAGTAGATTTTAAAGTATTAAGTTTAGTATAGGTTTTGTTCTTTTTTTTTTTTAACAGTACTTTATTGGGGAACAGTGTGCACTTCCAGGACTCTTTTTTTTCCCCAAGTCAAGTTGTTCTCCCTTCAATCTTAGTTGTGGAGGGTGCCGTTCAGCTTCAAGTTGTTGTCCTTTCAGTCTTAGTTGTGGAGGGCGCAGCTCAGCTCCAGGTCCAGTTGCTGTTGCTAGTTGCAGGGGTCACAGCCCACCATCCCTTGCGGGAGTCGAAACCGGCAACCTTGTGGTTGAGAGGACGCGCTCCAACCAACTGAGCCATCGAGGAGGCAGCTAAGCTCAAGGTGCCATGTTCAATCTTAGTTGCAGGGCGCAGAGCCCACCATCCCTTGTGGGAGTCGAGGAGTTGAACTGGCAACCTTGTGGTTGAGAGCCCACTGGCCCATGTGGGAATTGAACCGACAGCCTTCGGAGTTAGGAGCACAGAGCTCCAACCACCTGAGCCACTGCCCAGCCCCCTAGGTTTTATTCTTAATAATGGAAATTTTCTTTGGGTGTCGACAATAAGAATAATTTCAATTTTTGTTTGCCTGCAGAGGTTAAGAAACCCTTTTTATTGCACAATATGCTGAAAGCTCAAGCAATTCCGAAAGCTCATTCATAGACAGTACAGCGGTTAATTCTTAATTCTTTAGCAAGATGGCATGCTCTTAATAGAGCTATCAGATCAGCTGTCTGAGATGTTAGTTACAAAATATTCCAAAGTAGAGTATTTCCAAAGATACAGCATATTTAGAACAAAGTATACCTTGATTCTTTTTATGTTATGAGTCATCATCAAAAGATAACTTATCAGGATTGTACAGGATAACATCAGTTAACTCAAGACTGGGGTGCTTAGTGTTTAATAGCTGTTGAACAATACTGAAATCAGGAAGGGGAAGTAAGGTGGCTAGATTTAGATTGCAGCAACATTTAATAGTTACAAAGGAAGCAGACAATGAAATATTATAGAAGGTAATGAGCTTATATGGTTGCTACTTTTGAAGAATCACTAAAACACAATCCTGTCTTTCGCATGTACAGTGAGAAGTGTTTAGCATAGTTAGGAATGCCCAAAGAGATTATTAAAATAAAGACTATTATTTAAGAAAGAAAAGGCCTGTGGAACATCTGTTATCTCATGGGCAGAACTCTGGGACATTTTAAGATCAGCTAATATAGTGTTTTAGCTAATCAAAATATGAAGAATACCAAACATACCTAATTATTTTCAGTATCTCTCCTTTCATGGGGTAAGAAAATAACATAATAACCATCCGGATACTCCAAAGAAAGGTTAGCTATTAAAGACTTTTTGACAGTTCTGTTATTCTGAATTTAAGCCTTGTGTTCAGGAAGTGAAAACAATTATCAAGGAAAATTGGTTATTAAATATAGGCATAAGTCATATATTATAAAATACAAGAAAACATCTTGCTTTAGAGTGTCAATATGTACAATAGGAAGCTGTGTTTAGAAGTGAGGAACTTTTGCTGAGACTGATTCAAGAGAATGACAAACTCAATCTTATTCTGATTTTCTCTTTAAAAATGATTTACAAGTTTTTTTATTTACTAATCTTAATGTATCTTTATATGTATATTGTTATACATATGCAAATATTCAAATAAATTATAGATTTCAAGCTTTTTTCCTTTAGCTTTAAAAATGTAGTTAATCTTAGCATATTAGGCAAACACATATCTTGTTGGATTTTCTACCTTAGTAAACTATAAAAATTCTCTTGATGAATAGACAAAAATATCCATTTTTTTCAAATCTGTATATTCTTTTATTGCAACTAATATATCTAGTATAGTCTTAATCATATTAGTTATAACCTTTAACCACAGCAATAAATTTCTGTTCCCTTATAGACAGAGGAAATCAGAAAGCAAGTGACTAAGAGCTCATGCCCAGCTCCAGGTCCAGCCACTGTTGCTAGCTGCAGGGGGCACAGCCCACCATCCCTTGAGGGGCAGGAGTCGAACTGGCAACCTTGTAGTTGAGAGGACGCACTCCAACCAACTGAGCCATCCGGGAGCTCAGCAGCAGCTCAGCTCAAGGTGCCCTGTTCAATCTTAGTTGCAGGGGGCAGAACCTACCATCCCTTGCGAGACTCGAGCAGTTGAACCAGCAACCTTGTGGTTGAGAGCCCACTGGCCCATGTGGGAAGCAAACCGGCAGCCTTCGGAGTTAGGAGCACGGAACTCCAACCGCCTGAGCCACGAGGCCAGCCCTGTAAAGATTTTAAAAGATGTTAAAATACTTAGAACATTTTAAAATGCTATACCAATATAAACTTTTATTACTGTATATTTATTGTTTTTATTTCTAATGATAATGATGATAGTAAACATTAAATTAATAGTTACCTATAATTATATACCAGGTACACTGCTACTTTTCTCATTTAATATTCATGACATCTCTATGAGACAGGAGGTATCATTTTCATCCCCATTTTAGAAATGACGATAAATACCCAGAGCCAGCAATTAAATACAGATCCACCTGACTCCAAAGCCATCCTTTTAATGGTTAAATACCATTTTAATGGACTTACAGATTAACTAATTGCTGTCTTAGAAAGTAAATCAATGAGAAAATACAAATAACTCTAGAAAAATGAGCAAGGATTATAGACAAATGGCTTTTAAATATATGAAAATTACAATGCTTTATAATCAGAACCATAATTAGATACCATTATGGTGATTACTAAAGATGAGAAAGCCTAATAACACAATTGGTGAAATTATAGTGAAGCAGAAAAGATGAAAACAAAACAGCTTGATGAGGATCCTGTGAGAAAGAGAAGTTAGAGTCATTCAACATCCTGTCCAGTTCCATTCAACATAATATATATAAATATTCACAGAAAAAAGGAGTTGCTGCACCCCAGGAGCTCCTACTTTGGTGGGGAGACACATAGGTAAGTAGAAGTTTATGATACAGACTGTAACAGGACTATAATATGAATAAGTTCACAAGGTAAGTCTAAGGAGAAAGAATGGGGAATGAGATTCACACAGAACTTAATTTTCCCACACAGCATTTTAAAATTATAGTGTGGGAAAGGATTGATTAAAAGCAAAGCACCTAGGCCACCCCATTGAAAGATGCACTAATAGTTGTAGTGAAAGTGAAGAGAGGCTTCTGAGATGTACAATAAAAAATTTGCTATAATAAACCCAAGTGAAGATGCAGTGTAAGAGGAAAACTGAGCAATGGTACATGGTAACAGGTGTATAAACAATCAGAAGCTGAAGTAGAACTATTACCATACTTTTGCATCTCCTATTTCCTTTGCCTGGAATGACCTTCCTCATCTTCTCTGTCAACTCTTCTGTTGTCACACAGCAGCCTAGCAGACTGTCCCCCCATGTCTTTCCTTAAGGAAAGAAACTATGCATCTCTAGGACTGTATATTTCTCTCTATTTAGTCTCCAAAAGAGGGTTTGTGGCTAATGACAAGTAAGATTCCCCACGGGGGGGGGGGGAAGGGGGGACAACTCAAGCTAGGCGGAACCCCAGGGAGACCCCTCCCCCCATGAGCTGCCTTAGAAAGATTTGGGAAGGGGCCTTGTCTCCCCTTCCCCCTGCCTGGGAAAAGTGGCTGCTGGCTCTGACTTTTCCCTCTCACCTAATTGGGAAAAAAGTCTTGAGAGTGATAAGATTAAGCTCTCTCTGCTCAGCTCTGTGAAACAATTTCAACATGTAATATATGTCCCTTAAAGGAGTTGCCTACCTCACCTCAAGGACTTTCTGCTTCGGCTGTTTGAAGATCAACATCATTGGTTTGGGTTGTTTCTGTAACATGATAAGTGAGTCTCACAGACCGTGCCAAAAACACCCCTACTCCCTTGTACACTTATCAATAAAAACCTCTAGTCGGCTTTATTCTGGGCGCCAGTCTTTCAGAACTGTGAGACCCCTGGCCTTCTGAGATTTAAATGCATTAAGTTTCTGTATGTTTCTTTCTTAAAAACTTAACCCAAAGCCGCCCCTTCTCGCACCCTCACTGCCCGTGTTGTGCTGGATGCGACATCTGGCGCCCAACAGAGTCTTAGGATTCTACAGACATGGCTGAGGGACTCCAAGCATCCGCCGGGGCAGCTACCTGGGGGTCAGGAGGTAGTTTATGGACTTGGAGAATTTAACCTGGGTAACGAAGGAATTTAAAAGAAACAACTAACGTTTTCGTGTGAAAGAGTGTGATTGTGTGAATGAATGCTTACAACTCCACAGTCTTTTTGACTACAGAGTTTGCTTGGGCTTGTAACCATGGTTCCGGAACGCATCATACGGCATAATTGCGATCTGGAGTCTCCCCAGCCAGGGTCGGGGATTATATGACCACGCCTTAGCCAAGACGTGTTCTAAGGTCTCGAGAGAGACACTGCCGGCCGAGCATCAGAGTGGGGATCGAGTGAAAGTCCTTCTCTTTCCTTTCCTGTTCCTTTACTAACATGGGTAATACAGAAAGCAAGTACAGACCTGATATTTGCCTGCTTAAGCAGCTTATTAAAAAAGGGAAACACAAAATCTCAGAAAAGAAATTAGAAAAACTTCTTAGAGTAATTGAGATTCATTGTTCCTGGATTCCAAGCCTAGGGACTCTTGACTTAGATAAATGGGAGACAGTTGGCCAGGACCTCCGTGATTTACATGCTAATGGAACCTCCTTTCCCAGTTCAATTTGGAAAACCTTTTTTTTTGAACCTTTACTCTGAGGCACTTTAATCCATTCAAAGGTTTTTTGTTTTTTTGTTTTTATTAATTTCAGGTGCACAAGACAAAGCAAAACTTAGACATTTATCATTTATATCCCTCACACTGTGTGAACCCCCCTCCCCCCATCCACTATCCCTCTGTACGTTCCCCAAATTAATTTTCAAAACCCTGTGGCCATCTTGTGGTTACCGACTATTTTCTAAACCTCTCACCTTCCCCTTATCCCCACCCCCCTGCCCCTCTAGCAACCCTCAGTTTTTCCTCCATGTTTCCAAAACTATCTCTGATTAGTTCATTCACTTATTCTTTTCTTTAGATTCCACATATAAGTGAGATCATATGGTATTTGTCTTTCTCTGTCTGACTTATTTCACTTAACATAATGTTCTCTAGGTCCATCCATGTTGTTGCAAATGGTAAGATTTCTTTCTTCTTTATGGCTGCGTAATACTCCATTGTATAAATCTACCACAGTTTCTTAATCCAGTCATCTACCGATGGGCATTTCGGTTGTTTCCATGTCTTGGCTATTGTGTATAGTGCTGCAATAAACATAGGAGTGCATAAAGATTTTTGAATTGGAGTTTTGGATTTCTCCGGATAGATACCTAGGAGTGAGATTGCTGGATCATAAGTAGTTCCATTTCCAGATTTTTGAGATACCTCCATACTGTTTTCCATAGTGGCTGCACCAATCTGCATTCCCACCAACAGTGCTCCAGCATTCCCTTTTCTCCACATCCACGCCAGCACTTGTTGTTTGTTGATTTATTGATGATAGCCATCTTGACTGGGGTGAGGTGGTATCTCATTGTGGTTTTTATTTGCATTTCTCTGATGGTTAGTGAGGTTGAGCATTTCTTCATATGTCTGTTTGCCATCTGTATGTCCTTTTTAGAAAAATGTCTCTTCATGTCCTCTGCCCATTTTTTAATTGGGTTGTTTGTTTTTTTGGAGTTGAGTTGAGTGAGTTTTTTATAAATTTGTGATATTAACCCCTTATCAGATATATCATTGGCAAATATCTTTTCCCATTCAGTAGGATCCCTTTTTGTTTTATTGATGGTTTCCTTTGCTGTGAAAAAGCTTTTTAGTTTGATGTAATCCCACATGTTTATTTTTTCTCTTACTTCCCTCGCGCGAGGGGATATATCAGTAAAAATCTTACTCCGGGTAATGTCTGTGAAGTTTCTTCCTATATTTTCTTCTAGGAATTTTATGGTTTCAGATCTTACATTTAAATCTTTAAGCCATTTTGAATTTATTTTTGTATGTGGTGTAAGGAGGTGATCCAGCTTCATCTTTTTGCATGTGTCTGTCCAGGTTTCCCAGCACCATTTATTGAATAGACTGTCTTTACCCCACCGTACATTCTTGCTTCCATTGTCATAGATTAAATGGCCATATAGGCATGGATTTATTTCTGGACTCTCTATTCTGTTCCATTGATCTATGGGTCTGTTTTTATGCCAGTACCATGCTGTTTTGATTACTGTAGCCTTGTAGTATAATTTGATGTCAGGTATTGTTATACCTCCCACTTTGTTCTTATTTCTCAAGATTGCTGAGGATATCCGGGGTCTTTTGTTGTCCCATATAAATTTTAGGATTATATGTTCTATTTCTGTGAAAAATGTCATTGGTAGTTTGATAGGAATTGCGTTGAATATGTATATTGCCTTAGGCAGTATGGACATTTTAACTATATTAATTCTTCCTATCCATGAACATGGTATGTGTTTCCATCTATTTGTATCTTCTTTCATTTCTTTCTTCAGTGTCTTATAATTTTCTGAGTACAGATCTTTTACTTCTTTGGTTAAATTTATTCCCAGGTATTTTATAGTCTTTGGAGCAATTGTAAATGGAATTGCTTTTTAATTTCTCCTTCTGATGTTTTATTATTGGTATATACAAATGCAACTGATTTCTGAATATTAATTTTGTATCCTGCTACTTTACTAAATTCATCTATCAGCTCTAATAGTTTCTTGGTGGAGTCTTTAGGGTTCTCTAAATATAGTATCATATCATCTGCATATAATGACAGTTTTACTTCCTCCTTACCGATTTGGATGCCTTTTATTTCTTTTTCTTGTCTGATTGCTGTGGCTAGAACTTCCAGCACTATGTTGAATAGAAGTGGAGAAAGTGGGCAACCTTGCCTTGTTCCTGATCTTAAGGGGAATGGTTTTAGCTTTTCCCCATTGAGTATGATGTTAGCTGTGGGTTTATCATATATGGCCTTTATTATGTTGAGATATGATCCTCTATTCCCACTTTCTTAAGGGTTTTTATCATGAATGGCTGCTGGATTTTATCAAATGCTTTTTCTGCGTCTATTGATATGATCATATGATTTTTATTTTTCATTTTGTTAATGTGGTGTATCACATTAATTGATTTGTGGAAGTTGAACCACCCTTGCATACCAGGGATGACTCCCACTTGATCATGGTGTATGATCTTTTTAATGTATTGCTGAATTCTGTTCGCTAATATTTTGTTGAGGATTTTTGCATCTATGTTCATTAGAGATATCGGCCTGTAGTTTTCTTTTTTTGTGGTGTCTTTGTCTGATTTTGGGATCAGGGTGATAGTGGCTTCGTAAAAAGTGTTTGGGAGTCTTCCCTCCCTCTGGATTTTTTGGAAGAGTTTGAGGAGAATAGGTGATAATTCTTTTTTGAACGTTTTGTAAAATTCACCTGTAAAGCCATCTGGTCCAGGGCTTTTGTTTGTTGGGAGATTGTTGATTACTGATTCAATTTCCTTGGTGGTAATCAGTCTATTCAGGTTTTCTGTTTCTTCTTGAGTTAGCCTTGGAAGGTTGTACGCCTCTAGGAAATTGTCCATTTCTTCCAGGTTGTCAAATTTGTTGGCATACAGTTGCTCATAGTAATTTCTTAAAATTTTTTGTATCTCTGCGGTGTCTGTTGTCACTTCTCCTCTTTCATTACTGATTTTATTAATTTGGGTCCTCTCTCTCTTTTTTTTAATGAGTCTGGCTAAAGGTTTGTCAATTTTGTTTATCTTCTCTAAGAACCAACTCTTGGATTCATTGATCTTTTGTATTGTTTTTCTGGTTTCTATTTCATTTATTTCCGCTCTGATCTTTATTATCTCCTTCCTTGTACTCCCTTTGGGCTTATTTTGTTGTTCTTTTCCCAGATCCCATAAGTGTGAAGATTAACTGTTGATTAGTGATGTTTCTTGCTTCTTTAGGTAGGCCTGCAGTGCTATGAACTTCCCTCTTAGGACTGCTTTCGCGGCATCCCATAGATTTTGGGTCGTTATATTTTCATTTTTGTTTGTCTCGAGATATCTTTTGATTTCTTCCTTGATCTCCTGTTTGACCCATTCATTATTTAGTAACATATTATTCAGCCTCCATGAATTTGTGTGTCTTCCAGTTTTTTTTCCTGTAGTTCATTTCTAATTTCATAGCACTGTGGTCAGAGAAGACAATTGGTATGATTTCAATTTTCTTAAATTTATCAAGACTTGCTTTGTGGCCTAACATATGGTCTATCTTGGAGAATGTTCCATGTGCGCTTGAGAAGAACGTGTATTCTGCAGCATTGGGGTGAAATGCTCTGAAAATATCGATTAAATCCAAGTGGTCCAATGTATCATTTAAGGCTGTTGTTTCCATATTGATTTTCTGTCTGGAAGACCTGTCCCTTGTAGTCAGAGGTGTGTTGAAGTCCCCTACTATGATAGTGTTACTGTTGATCTCTGTCTTTATGTCAGCCAATATCTGTTTTATATATTTAGGTGCTCCTATGTTGGGTGCATAAATGTTTACTAGGGTTATGTCCTCTTGTCGAATTGATCCCTTTATTATTATATAGTGCCCATCTTTGTCTTTTAATATTTTCTTCATTTTAAAGTCTATTTTGTCAGAAATAAGTATTGCAACTCCAGCTTTATTCTCATTTCCATTTGCATGAAATATCTTACTCCAAACCTTCACTTTCAGCCTGTGTGTGTCTTTTGATCTGAGCTGAGTCTCTTGTACACAGCATATACAAGGGTCTTGCTTTCTTATCCACTCAGCCACCCTATGTCTCTTGATTGGAGCATTTAAACTGTTTACATTTAAAGTGATTATTGATAGGCACATAGTTATTGCCATTTTTAAATTTGTAGTTAGATTGTTTTCATCTTTCTTCTATTTACAGAAGTCCTTTTAGTATTTCTTGCAATGCTGGCTTGGTGGTAATAAATTCCTTTATCTTATTCTTTGCTGGGAAGCTCTTTATCTCTCCATCAACTTTAAATGATAGCCTTGCTGGATAAAGCAACCTAGGTTGTAGGCCTTTGTTTTCCATCACTTTGAGTATCTCCTGCCACTCCCTCCTGGCCTTCAATGTTTCTGCAGAAAAGTCATTTGATAGTCTTATGGGAGTTCCCTTGTATGTAACCCTCTGTCTTTCTCTTGCTGCTTTTAGGATTCTCTCTTTGTCTTTAACCTTTGCCATTTTAACTATAATGTGTCTTGGTGTGGACCTGTTTGGGTTTATCCTGGTTGGAACTCTCTGCACTTCCTGGGCTTGTATGTTGGTTTCCTTCATCAGGTTAGGGAAGTTTTCGGACATTATTACTTCAAATATGTTCTCAATCCCTTGCTTCCTCTCTTCACTGTCTGGTACTCCTATGATGCACATATTGTTGTGCTTGATGTTATCCCACAGGTCTCTTAAACCATCTTCATTGTTTTTTATTCTTTTTTCTTTCTGTTGTTCTGTTTGGATGATCTCTGCTAACTTGTCTTCTAAGTCGCTGATTCGATCCTCTGCTTCATCTAACCTGCTGTTAATTTCTTCAAGTGAGTTCTTTATTTCAGTAATTGTGTTCTTTAATTCTAACTGGTTGTTCGTTATGATGTCTCTATCCTTCTTGATGTACTCTCTAAGCTCCTTAAACATTCTTATCATCAGTATTCTGAACTCTGTCTCTGATAGTTTGGTTACCTCTGCCTCATTTGGTTCCATTTCTGGAGGTTTCTTCTGTTCTTTTATTTGGGATATGTTTCTTTGTTTCCTCATTCTGGCTGACTCTCTGTGTTTGCTTCAATGTATTAGGTAGATGCCCTGGAGTTCTTAGTTCTTGCTGGGTTAGTATGTAGTATGTGTCCTTTATATTTCACTTGCACTACTTCGTTCTTCTCCCCTGCGTGTGCTCCAAAAGTGACTCTTGTGTTGTGTATATTGTCCTGTTAAAGAAGATCTTTAATTGCTTTTCGCTTGTGAGTAGGTGGGGTTAACTCCTAGGCTGACTAGTTGTGAGACTTGGCTCTGCCCACCGCAGGGTGTTCTGCTGCGTGAGGGTTGACCTCTTAGATGTGGTTTGGCCTCTATGGGCTCTTGTGCCTGTAGAGAATTCCCTCTGGGTGTGTCACTTGTAGGTCAAACCCGGTAGTACTCTGGTTTGGTCTGGAGTTGGCCTCTGGGTATGTCAAATCTTGTGCTTCTTAAGCTGGGCCCTGGTAGGGCAATTTCAGAACAAAGCAAATCACCAAGCACAACAACAACAACAAAGAAAAAATCAAATACATTCTCATGTAAAAAACAATCGACAACCCACACTCAACACAGGCAAAGATGTCAGAGATATAAAGACAAATCAAAACAGAACAAAAAGCAGTGCCAATTGTGGCTTAAGCCCACCAAGTAATCTCCAGATTTTTCTCTGCTGTAGCATAGAGTCCCCTGCGTATTGTGCAGGTAGAGCCGGTCACCTGGTGCCCAGAGTGACGCTGGGACTACAGCTTTAGATGCGTGGGGCTGAGGGGTCTGGACGGTAGTTTTTACAAAGCCAGTGCAGTTTCTGCCCTTGCCGGCACATATGCACACTGAGAGTAGCACCACCAGCCCTGTGTCCAGTTCTCCTGAGTCTTAGGGCACCTCTTCCCTGTGTGTGTGTGTGTGTGTGTGTGTGTGTGTGTGTGTGTGTGGCGGGCGGGAGATTTCTCAGCTGCTAAAAGCTGGGAGCTGCCTCTGCAGCTTACTGCTGATCCCTGGGAGTGCCTCTGCCGATGTAATTGGCCCGCCCTAGGCAGGCCAGAAAGGGTGGGGCTGGGGACGGAAGGAGGGGTCCTCTCTTTCCCAGCCCCGCTGTCTTACACTCTTGCCACAGGCCAGAAAAGGTGGCTGGGGACAGAGGATTCACTCCTCTCCCAGCCCAGCAAAAACCACACTCCTCCCAGCCTCCTCCCTGGGCCAGACCTGCCCGCCTGTCTTCCCGGAGCCCAAGCACCAAGGCTCCTCTGTAATCTGCCACTGCTCCTTAGTGCAGCGGCCAGATCAAGTCTCTAGAAAGGCGGGGGTAGGGTCGGAAGAGTGGGGGTAGGGGCCCAGGAATGGAGTTTGTGTCCTTTGTCCGGCCTAAGGCTTAACTGGAGGTATCAGCTGAAGTTATTGCCTCAAATGCTGGATATGCTGCCACCACGGCGGGAGAGGTCCGCTGTGGGACACAGGGCAACGAGCCCACCTCCTGGCTTCCGCGCTCTCCTCCGTCCTGGGATCTCCTGCGTATCTGTAGCCGTGGGTGTGGGCTGGATTTTCACAGGCACAGGTGCAGGGCAGATTTCCACAACCTGAGGGTGCGGGCCGAATTTCTACAGCCCCCGCGTCCCCACCTCCACCGCAGGTGCGGCGCGTCTCCTTCCACTCCCTTCCTTCTTCCCCTGCTCGCCCAGTTTTCCCACCTGCAAGTAATCCCTGCGCGAGTCTCTTCGCTGTTCTGCGTGATGAGCAGAGAGTCCTTTGATGGGTTATAAGTTTCCCGTTTCTGATAAGATCCGACGGAGAACTCAAAAAGTGCGCCCCGCTGCCGCCATTCCTATGACGTCCCCTCCAATTTGGAAAACCTTTGAGCTGGTTCGTTCAGTTTTGGAACCGCTCCAAACAGATTCAAAAGAAGAGAGAGGAAAAAAAGAGGATCAAGATCAGCTTAAAAAGACAAAGGAGGGTCAAGATGATGACCAGGGGTCTGGGACAGCGTCCACTATCATTCCTAAAAGTCTGTATCCAGATTTGAAGGAATGTTTTAGGGACGATTGCCCCCCTCCATCTCATTGGCCACCTCCACCGCCCCCTAGCTTAGAACAAAAGTGGGAGCCTTCCGAATATCCTAAACAAAATAATTCCTTTTCAGTAAAAATATTCCTCAAACAATTAAAAAGGATATGTGCTCCTCATTGTCAGCTATAGAGCGTGGCATACATCAAGCTAAACTCAAGGGAGACATAGATGCACTCAATTTTCGAGTTATCTTTAGACAGACTGAAGCCCCTAATGCAGACCATCCTGAAGGGGTCCATGAGGCGATTTATGAGCCTTTCCATTTTAAATTGCTAAAATAATTAAAACAAGTAATTTTGCAGTTTGGAGTCACTTCTTCGTATACCATCGGCCTTGTTAAAGGTATTGCTGATGGCAATCGGATGATTCCCGCTGATTGGCATGCTTTAGCTAAGACCTGTCTGACTCCTTCTCAGTTCCTCCAATTTAAAACTTGGTGGATTGATGGTGCAGAAACACAGGAGAGATAAAATCAAGCTCGTAATGTAGATATTTCTGCTGACCAGCTATTAGGAAAGAGACTTTGGGCTGAAACACGTGATCAGCTAGATATGGAAGAATTGGCTGTCAGACAATTAAAACAAATTTGTCTAACAGCATGGAAAAGATTGAGATAGAGGGTAAAACTCCCTCCTTTTTTCAAAAAATCTTACAAGGTCCACAAGAACCTTATTCAGATTTTCTTGCCCGTTTGCAAGAGGCAATTCATAAACAGATCACCAATCCTGCTGCTGCAGATATCATTTTACAAATTATGGCTTTTGAGAACACAAACAAAAATTGTAAACGTGCCATTGTCACACAAAAAGAAAAAAACGGATGCTATGGGGTATCTTAGGCTGTGTCAAGATGTAAGGACGGAAGCCCATAAAGCTGCTATGTTAGCTAATGCCATTACAGGGGCAATTCAGGAAAAAGACAAGTTTTCTGGAACTTGCTATGATTGTTGCAAGTCAAGACATACTAAAAAGAATTGCAGAGTTAAAAAGAAAAGCGGTTCCCAGCCACAAAGTCCTTCTCCTCCCCGGGTTCCTAAACAACCTGGGGGTTGTCCTCAGTGTAAAAAAGGACACCATTGGGCATCAGAATGTAAATCAAAATATCATAAAGATAAGACCATGCTTCAGGGGAATGGGAAGCAGGGCCAGCCCCAGGCCCAGACAATAACCGGGGCGTTTGTGAGTCAGGCAGCACCCCAAAATTACCAGACGGTGCCTCCTCCTCAAAACTATCTATTCAACAATTAACTCCTGCCACTGAAGGGAGTGCTGCAGTTGATGTTTATACAGCTCAAGATATACTGCTGCTTCCAGGGGAAGCCCCCCTTCATGTGCCCACAGGCATACTTGGACCATTCCCTCAAAATACAGTTGGATTCTCCCTAAGAGGTTAAGTCCAGCTCCAATTTCAAAAGCTGTAATAATTTTTACTGATGGCTCTAGTAATGGCAGAGCAGCGATTGTGAGTAAAATAAATCAACAGGTCATTCAAACTAACTGTACCTCTGCACAGAGAGCAGAGTTAGTTGCAGTTTTAACTGCCTTACAAGATTATACTGAATCTTTAAACATTATGTCTGATTTGGCTTATGTTGTACACACAGTACAAAATATTGAGACAGTGTTACAGTCTAACAACTCAAACCCGTCTCTCCAGTTTCTTTTTAATCAACAGGTTGTCAGAAACCGACAACATCCATTTTTTATTACTCATATACGCGCTCACACCTTCCTACCGGGACCACTGACTCATAGCAATGCTGCTGATGATTCATTAATTGCTAATGTTTTGGTTACTGAGGCAACTGAGTTTCATTCTTTAACCCATACTAATGCTGCTGGCCTTCGAGCTCTATTTCCTATTACTTACAAACAGGCCAGACATACTTGCCCAACCTGTCAAATTCTCAATGCTTCTCAAGAATGTCCTGAAGGGGTTAATCCCCAAGGATTAGTCCCTACTGCTGTCTGGCAAATGGATGTAACTCATGTCCCTTCGTTTGGACCCTTTGGACGTTTACCTTTTGCTCATGTCACTGTTGATACCTCCTCTGGTTTCATTTCACCCACTGCTCAAAGCGGCGAAACGGCTGGACATTCCCGCAGACATTTGCTTATCTGTTTCTCCATTATGGGCCTTCCTCAAGCCATTAAAACAGATAATGGCCTTGCTTATACCAGTAATAAGTTCACAAAATTTTGTGAACAGTGGAAAATCAAGCATCCCCAAGGACAAGCTATTGTAGAATGTGCTAATTGTACCCTTAAAAAACAACTTCAAAAACAGAAGGGGGAGACAATAAGGATCCTCCACAAGTAAAACTAGCCAAAGCTATGTTTACTTTACATTTTTTAAATTCTTCTGGCTCTAGCAGTAATACAGAGCCACACCTTGGGCGCACAGCTGCAGAAAGACATTTTAACAATCTCCATAGTCCTAAGGACTTGGAGAATGTGCCCATTTGGTGAAAAAACATTCAGACTAATCAATGACATCTAGGAACTTTATTAACATGGGGAAGAGGCTTTGCTTGTATTTCTCCAGGTCCTGAAGAAAAACCTTTGTGGATTCCTGGTCAGTCTGTCAAATCATACCATGAGCGACAGCCCACAGAAGAAAAGACATCTATAGATACCTATACACGCTCCTAGAGTGTGGGAAAGCTCTCATTCCTCACAGGAGAGGAGACACTTCCTGCGGCTGCAGAAGGATTTTCTGTTTTAAATCCTGTCAAATGGATAAAAACTTTGGGTGATGGGTTTGCTGGTGCCATGGTTATTCTGTTTATTGTTCTTTGTTTATTTTGCTTAGTCCTCAAATCTAGACAAGCCACCCTCCGGTGAGTGGTAAATGAAGAAACTGCAGTCTGTGTTTCTCATGCTTCAAAAACAGAAAGTGGGAGATGTTGTCACACAGCAGCCTAGCAAACTGTCTCCCCATGTCTTTCCTTAAGGAAAGAAGAGTCTGTGAGACTATGCATCTCTAGGACTGTATATTTCTCTCTATTTAGTCTCCAAAAGAGGGTTTGTGGCCAATGACGAGTAAGATTCCCCACGGTGGGGGGGAAGGGGACAACTCAAGCCAGGCAGAACCCCAGGGAGACCTCCGATGAGCTACCTTAGAAAGATTTGGGAAGGGGCCTTGTCCCCCCTTCCCCCTGCCTGGGAAAAGTGGCTGCTGGCTCTGACTTTTCCCTCTCACCTAATTGGGAAAAAAGTCTTGAGAGTGATAATATTAAGCTCTCTCTGCTCAGCTCTGTGAAACAATTTCAACATGTAATATATGTCCCTTAAAGGAGTTGCAGACCTCACTTCAAGGACTTTCTGCTTTGGCTGTTTGAAGATCAACATAATTGGTTTGGGTTGTTTCTATAACATGATAAGTGAGTCTCACAGACCGTGCCAAGAACACTGCAACTCCCTTGTATACTTATGTCGTGCAGGGTGCCAGGCGGGGTCTCTAGTCCCGCTCCCCACATAAGAATGCAGGATGTGGCCAGGCCCAAAAGGAACACCCACAGAGTCATAGGTAGGGAAGTCATACCACTATATTCTCGCTGGTGGCACTATAGTGTCACTGGAGGCTGGAGCCACACTGTCCGCAACCTGCCATCCTAACTGCATTCCGCGCTTGCCAGCCCAGCCACCACCTTCTTGCTAGCCCCCATTTTTTTTTGCTAGCATAGCCACAGCAGTTACATTAGTGGCCAATGGCTCACTGGTTACAGCTGACGGCCAACTAGCCACAGCTGATGGCCATCCAATCACAGTTGATGGCCATTTACTACCTGAGCCAGCACCTTTCTACGTGAGACCGAGAGCCTGGAAACCGCTTTCTGGGGCTCTGTCCCCACAACTTATCAATAAAAACCTCCAGTCAGCTTTATTCTGGGCGCCAGTCTTTCAGAACTGTGAGACCCCTGGCCTTCTGAGATTTAAATGCATTAAGTTTCTGTATGTTTCTTTCTTAAAAACTGAACCCAAAGCCGCCCCTTCTCGCACCCTCACTGCCCGTGTTGTGCTGGACGCGACACTCTTCCTCATCTTTTTATTCATGTCTGTAATTCTATAGAACTCTGTGTACATTGTTGCCACCAATGTCTTTTTTTCTTATCTCTTAATTTTTAAAAAGATTTTTATTAAAATATAGCTAACATGTAACATTATATTAGTTTCAGGGGCACACCATAGTTATTCAACATTTATATACCTAAAGAAATGATCACCATAAGTCCAGTAACCATCTGACACTGTACTACACTATCACAATATTATTGACTATATTCTCCATGCTGTACATTACATCCCCATGACTTATTTGTTTTATACCTGGAAATTTGGACCTCTTATTCCCCTTCACCTTCCCTGCCCCCTTTTTAACTTTTCAATTACAGTTGACATTCAATATTATTTTATATTAATTTCAGGTGTTGTGGGGGCGGAGCCCCAGAGAGTAGTTTCCAGGCTCTCGGCCTCACATAGACAGGTGCTGGCTCAGGTAGTAAATGGCCAACTGTGATTGCATGGCCATCAGCTGTGGCTAGTTGGCCGTCAGCTGTAACCAGTGAGCCATTGGCCACTAATATAACTGCTGTGGCTACGCTAGAGAAGGAAAGGAGAAGGAGAAGAGAAGAGGGAGAAGAATGGGGGCTAGCAAGAAGATGGCGGCTGGGCTGGCAAGTGTGGATGGCGGTTTGAAGACAGTGTGGATCCAGCCTCCAGTGAGAGTATAGTGGTATGACTCCCCTACCTATGGCTCCGTGGGTGTTCCTTTTTGGCCTCACCATATCCTGCGTTCTTGTATGGGGAGCGGGACCAGAGACCCCGCAGGCCGCCGAGCAGGGTCCCCTGCATGACAAATGGCGCAGCGAGCAGGGTCTCCCGCATGACACATGGCGTAGTCGGCAGGATATGGTGCCGGCCAAGGCTCTCCGAAAGGTAGTGGAGCAGTTTGTGCGTATGAACACCCAGTCTGAGGAAGACCAGGAGGAGCAGCTGCCGGAGAGCTGGACCCCCGTGGAGGGGTGGGAGGACGTGGACGTTTCTCCCACCAGCACAGGAAAAGCCATGCAGCTGCTGGAGAGATGGAGCCCCGTGGAGAGGTGGAAAGATGTGGACGGTTCCCCAACCAGCACAGGCCGGAGAAAGCGAAGGTCGTTGCAGCCCTGTGGGCCGGGGAAGTTCCTGCTCAGGCAGCCCGGATGCAAGACTTATAGTCCCAGGAGGTAACGCTTGCTGAGTCCTCCACGGGAGATGAGGGTGAGGTCAAGGTCGTCCCTCACCCCCAGGACAGCCCTGGAGAATGACTGTGGACTATGGGGAATTGCCTTCCATCCCTAATTTAATGGACTGCTTGACTGTTTGGGAACTGTTGTTAGTGGAACTGGGGGATATTTGCTTTTGTCTCTTGACTGGCCGCCATTGAGAATATGTAAGCACCTTGATTGTGAGTCGCTGTTGTTCCAGCAGGGTACCCTGAGAGGCACAGAGAGAGTGGCAGTGCGCTGAGAGGTCTGGCTGAGCCCTGAAGATACCCTGGCTGTGCCCAGGAAGTCGGGCTGTTCCCAGAGAGAGTGGCAGTGCCCTGAGAGCCCTGGCTGTGTCCAGGAAGTTTGGCTGAGCCCTGAAGATACCCTGGCTGTGCCCAGGAAGTCGGGCTGTTCCCAGAGGGAGTAGTAGAGCCCTGAAGGTACCCTGGCTGTGCCCAGGAAGTCGGGCTGTTCCCAGAGAGAGTGGCAGTGCCCTGAGAGCCCTGGCTGTGTCCAGGAAGTGTGGCTGTGCCCACAGAGAGTGGCAGTGCCCTGAAAGCCCTGGCTGTGTCCAGGAAGTGTGGCTGTTCCCAGAGAAAGTGGCAGTGCCCTGAGAAATCCTAGCTGTGCCCGGGGAAACAGGTGGTACCCTAAGAAGTCCAGGAAGTCTGGCAGTGCCCAGGAGTACTGGTGGTGCCCTGAGAAACCCTAGCTGTGCCCGGGGAAACTAGTGGTACCCTAAGAAGTCCAGGAAGTCTGGCTGTGCCCAGGAGTACTGGTGGTGCCCTGAGAAACCCTAGCTGTGCCCGGGGAAACTAGTGGTACCCTAAGAAGTCCAGGAAGTCTGGCTGTGCCCAGGAGTACTGGTGGTGCCCTGAGAAACCCTGGCTGTGTCCGGGAAGACAGGTGGTACCCTAAGAAGTCCAGGAAGTCTGGCCGTGCCCAGAAGCACTGGTGGTGCCCTGAGAAACCCTGGCTGTGCCCAGAGAGCCTGGCTGTGTCCAGGATATTGCATTCACCCCCAGGCTCCTCGCGCAGGTCCCCTCGCGGAGGACGCTTGTCGCGTGGATTGTGAGGCGAGAGCCTGTAGGGGTGGAGTGTGGGGGCGGAGCCCCAGAGAGTAGTTTCCAGGCTCTCGGCCTCACATAGACAGGTGCTGGCTCAGGTAGTAAATGGCCAACTGTGATTGCATGGCCATCAGCTGTGGCTAGTTGGCCGTCAGCTGTAACCAGTGAGCCATTGGCCACTAATATAACTGCTGTGGCTACGCTAGAGAAGGAAAGGAGAAGGAGAAGAGAAGAGGGAGAAGAATGGGGGCTAGCAAGAAGATGGCGGCTGGGCTGGCAAGTGTGGATGGCGGTTTGAAGACAGTGTGGATCCAGCCTCCAGTGAGAGTATAGTGCCGCCAGAGAGAATATAGTGGTATGACTCCCCTACCTATGGCTCCGTGGGTGTTCCTTTTTGGCCTCACCATATCCTGCGTTCTTGTATGGGGAGCGGGACCAGAGACCCCGCAGGTCTCCCTGCACGACAGGTGTATAGCATAGTGGTTAGACATTTATATAATTTAGGAATTGATCCCCCTGACTAGTCTAGTACCCACCTGGCACTATACGTAGTTATTACCATATTACTCACTATATTCCCTATGCTTTACTTTACATCCCCATGACTATTTTGTAACTATTACTTGTACTTCTTTCTCCCTTCATCTTTTACACCCTGCCCCCCAACCTCCCATCTATCACCCCAACAAATCTAGTACCAGTATGACACCATACGTAGTTATTACAATGTTATTGACTATATGCCTTATGCTATATCCTACATCCCCATAACTACTTTGTAACAACCAATTTGTACTTCTTAATCCCTTCCCTGTTTTCACCCATTTCCCCCTCCCCGCTCCCATCTGGTAACCATCAAAACGTTCTCTGTATCTATAAGTTCGTTTCTGTTTTGTTTGTTCATTTTGTTCTTTAGATTCCACATATAAGCGAAATCTCATTGCATCTGTCTTTCTCTGTCTGACACTCCACTCAGCACAACATCCTCCAGGTCCATCCATGCCACCACAGATGGCAACAATCCATTCCGTTTTCTGGCCAAGCAATATTCCATTGTATGTATGTACTACGTCCTCTTTATGCACTTATCCATCGACAGATAGATACCCAGGTTGTCTCCACATCTTGGCCATTGTAAACAATGTTGCAATGAACATATGGATGCACACATCCCCTTGAAGCAGCATTTGGGTTTCTGCAGATAAATACTCTGAAGTGGGATTACTGGATCCTTCTTTGTCTTTTCTTATGGCCTTCTGTTAAAGTCTATTTTATCTGTGATAAGTATTGCTACCTTAGCTTTTTTCCGTTTTTTTTTTCATTTCCATTTTCATGAAATATCTTTTTCCATCCCTTTACACTCTGTCTGAAGTGACTCTCTTGTAGGTAGCATATATAAGAGTCTTGTTTTCTTATCCATTCAGCCACCCTATGTCTTTTGAGTGGAGAATTTAATCCATTTACATTGGAAGTAATTGTTGCTAAATATGTAGCTATTGCTATATTATTATTCATAATTTTGATCATTTTTCTTCCATCTTAAAGAAATCCCTCTAACATTCCTTGTAATACTGGTTTGGTGATGATGAAGTGCTTTAGCTTTTTCTTGTCTCGGAAGCTCCTTATCTGTCCTTTGATTTTAAATGATAACTTTGCTGGGTTAAAGTAATCTTGGTTGTTATTTCCTTGCTTCTCATCACTTTGAATATTTCCTGCCAGTCCCTTCTGGCCTGCAAAGTTTCTGTTGAGAAATCAGCTGGCAATCTTATGGGAGCTCCCTTATAAGTTACTAGTTGCCTTTCTCTTGCTGGTTTTAGGATTCTCTCTTTGTCTTTAACCTTTGACATACTAATTACAATGTGTCTTAGTGTGGGCCTAAGATGTTTAGGTTCATCTTATTTGGAACTCTCTACACTTCCTAGATTTGTATGTCCATTTCTTTCATCAGATTAGGGAAGTGTTCAGTCATTATTTCTTCAAATAGTTTCTCAATTGCTTGCGTTCTCTCTTCTCCTTCTGGTACCCCTATGACGCAAATATTGTTATGCTTGATATTGTCCCAGAGGGCTCTTAAATTAGTCTCACTTTTTTGGATTCTTTTTTCTTTTTGCTGTTCTGATTGGGTGTTTTTTTCTTACCTTGTCTTCCAAATCATTGATTCAATCCTCTGCTTCATCTAGTCTACTGGTGATTCCTTCTAGTGCATTCTTCATTTCAGTTATTGTATTCTTTACTTCTGACCAGTTCTTTTCTGTGGTTTCTATGTCCTTTTTTATGCTTGCTATCTCTTCATTGAAGTTCTCACTAACTTCCTTGAGCATCCTTATAGCCATTGTTTTGAACTCTATCTGGTAGGTTGCTTGTCTCCATTTTGTTTAGTTCTTTTTATGGAGTTTTCTCCTGTTCTTTCATTTGGGATGTATTTCTTTGTTTCCTCATTTTGGTTGCCTCTGTATTTGTTTCTCTATATTAAGTTGATCTGCTATGTCCCCCAGTCTTGGCCAAGTGGCCTTAGGCAGTAGGTGCCCTGTGGGGCCCAGTGGCACAGCCTCTCTGGTCACCTGTACTGGGTACTCCAGGAGTGGAGTGTCCCTTGTGTGGGTTGGGTGTGCTCTATTGTTATAGTTGAGCCTTGGTTGCTATTGCATGTCAGTGGTGGGATTGATCCTCAGGCTGACTGGCTATGGGGTTTGGCCACATGCACAGCTTACAGTCTGCTGTGCATGGGACTTACGCCACTAAGTGGGATTTGCTCCAGTGGGCTCTGGTGTCTGTTGAGCCCTCCCTTTGTGTGTTCCCCTTGTGGGGCTAATTGGGTGGTGCTCTGCTGTGGTGTGAAGACAACCCCCAAGTATGTTGTTTCTGGGGCCTTTTGTGAGTGGCTCTGTGCAGTCCCAGGTCACCCACTGCCTGTGACTGGCCGGGGACTACCTGATAAAAGCTATGAACCAGAATACCTGGTTGTCCGCTGCCTATGCTGATTCTGGGGATGTGTGGGAGAGGCCACACTGCAAACTGAGGATGTCTGCCACCAGTACAGTGCCTGGGGTAGCTCTGCAAGAAGCCAGGACACCCCGAGGCCTAATGCCACCTGCCAGCTCCCTTAAGGTTCAGCCACTGATAAAGTCTCATGCGGTATGCAAGTTGGGTGAGGCAGGGTCTCAGGGAGTCACTAGAGTGGGAGGAGTTGTGGTCACAAGGTTACGTAAATTTTGGTTTGGTGCCAGAGCTGAGCCTGAAGCTACTCAGCAAAAGTCTCAGAGCACACCAAAGACAGTTGCTGCCTGCCTGGGGTCTGTTGGACACTGATAGTTTTCCAAGAAAGAGTACAATGGAGGTGGGGCTAGCTGCTCTTGGAGAAAGTGCCTCCAGTGTTGGGTGGGGTGGGGTCTCAGTGAGTCAGCAGGGCAGAGCTGTTGAGCTCACCAGACCAATCAGATTCAGATTTGGCCATAAGCGTAGGAGGAGGACTCAACACAAGTAAGATGTCATCAGCCTGCTGGCTGCATGGAAGGAGGACCCCTCACAGTGAAAATGCCGACTGTCCTCCAGCCTTCATCCCAAAGCCACACAACTTACTCTGCCCCCTGTATGTCTCTGACACCTCCGAGTTACTGTTCTTCTGCTGGAGCCCAAGGTGAGTGCCTGGGAAAGAGAGAGTCTGCGCGTGGACCCTTTAAGAGGATGCCTGGGTTTACCACTGAATGTCTGCCATCCCACCTGGATGATCGGAATCTCCACTGTTTTTTACAGTCAGATGTTGTGGGGGCTCCTCTTCCCAACACCAGTACTCTGGGCTGGAGAGGACGGTGTGGGGCTGGGGTCCCGTGCTCCTCTGAGAGGAGCCTCCCCAGCTGAGATATCCCTCCTGGTTCTCAACAGCCACACGGAGGTTTGGGGTTAGCCAATTCTGCCTCTCCGCCCCTCCTAGTAGTCTCAATGTGGCTTTTTCTTTATACCCTTAGTTATAAAACTTCTGTTCAGCCAGACCTCTGATGGTTCTCCAGGTTGACTGTTCTATAATTTAGCTGTAATTTTAATTTGTTGACAGAAGGAAGCAGTCACAGTGTTTATCTACTCTGCCATCTTGGATCTCGCCATCAATATCTTTTCATCTTCTTTTTTCTTTAACCTTCCTTCCTTTTCTTATTTAGTTAATTGACTAGAGAGTTTTATATTCCATTTGGATTTAATTTGGTTATGTATTATTCTCAGAAAATTAACCCAGCTATAAAACTAAAGTTGTTGCTATATGAATCTCATTGTATTTATATATTTCCTCGATGGGTAAAAGTTTTGTTACTGTCATATATTCTGACAAAAATGTGTGTTTGTGTTTTGTATTTTATCTTTGTTTTTTCAGCAATGCTTCCCAGTTAAAACAACAACAATAAGAATTGTGCTTAGTGACCAAGTGAAACACAGCAGAATCATAATTCTCCTTCAATAATAACAAAACAGGACAATTTCCCCAAAGCTTGTGATTTGACTCTGAATCTTATATAGTTTTCTTTTATTCATTGTCAGAAAATACCTCCTTTTAGTATTACAATCCCTACTATTCACTTAAATAGCTCCTTTTATTTTGGTCTGGAAAAATAAATAAGCAATTTTACAAATTGGACTTCAGTATCAGCATTATGGCTATGAAACAGATTTTTAGGAGAACCTTAAAAGGATCTGCAAGTAAAAGAGCTGTCTCTAAGTTAAAAATTCACATCTTATTATAATTTAGAAATTTTCTAGTCATGTTTTACTTACCTAACTGAATTGTGACACTTTTAAGGGCTGGGATCATGTCTCAGATACTTTTGTATTCCCACTCCTGAACTCAGCACACTGTCTAGCACATGCAAAGTAGTCAGAAAAAAGTTGTTGAATGAATGAATGAGTTGTGGCTTCTGTAGCCTCTGTTGTTGTTATTGTATTTTTAATTATCAAATGAGCAGTGCATGCCTATGTGGAGGAGGTGTTATAATCATAACTGATGCATTGTGTAGCTAGGGAATGATCAACAGATGCCCAAAATTACTGCAACATTGTAAATAAATAGTTTTGGCAGTAGTAGCTGCTTCTGACAAAAACAAAATAAAACAAAAAACTAGACTTTAAATAGAAAAAAGCTAGACATAATGGCCAAAGAATGCAGAAAAGTAAGATGATTTGTGCCCAGCTCTTAATATACAAAAATGATTGAGTAAAAACATTGAAAGGTCAATGTCACTGAAAGAAAAGTTGCCCCAGAAATGAAAGGCATGCCATGCCATTCAGGGCCACAGGGAGAAGCACCAGTGTTAGTCAGGAGGCAGAAGGGAATGAAGGAAAAGCATAGGCAACAGCCTCTGTCATGTTTTCTGCAGTAAAGGAAAGGCAGGGAAAGCAAACAATTTAGGATGGTTTGAGTAATTCCAGCAGGCTCTGGGGCATAGGTCTGTCCCCAGTTGTCTGGTGTCTGTCACAGGGTTCATTTAGGACAGGGGAAATATTGGCTTTGTGTGTAAGAGCAAGATAACAGAGGTGGTTGTGGAGGTATGGACTTGGGATTGGTTGGTTTTCATAGGAAAGGTGGGTTCACCAACTTGTTTCCTGTCTTAGGAATAGTATAGTCCTGAAGAGAAATCTCTCCCTAGCTAGCAACCGTGACCCCCACTCCCCCAAAGATGTCAAAACATCATAAAACATAGAAAATAAAAATATGATTAACACATAAGACTCTAGAACTTAAAAGAAATGTATGGTAAATAAGTATATGAATGAGAAATTTTAACCTAGACCCATTTATATGGTTCTGCTTTAGGTATTGTATTAAATCTGTATATTAACTTGGAAAGCTTTGCCATCCTCACTATGTTTAGTCTTCTTGTCCATGAGTATTTTTTTAATCTGTTTTAGGGGTCCTTTATTTCTCTTAATAAGTTTTATCATTTTTCTTTGAGTAGCTTTTATTACATAAATTTGATTATTCCCAATATGTTCTTCTTACTATTATAAGTGAAATTTTAAAAATCTTGTTTTTTACACATATCACTTATATGTTGATGAAATTATTTTATGGCATATGTAAAATTTTGCAATTTTGCAAAATTAGTTCATTACCTTGAATAAATCTTCAGTTTTAAAAACTTTTGCTATAAAAAATTTAAAACTGGGCCGGCCCGGTGACTCAGGCGGTTAGAGCTCCATGCTCCTAACTCCTAACCGAAGGCTGCTGGTTCGATTTCCACATGGGCCAGTTGGCTCTCAACCACAAGGTTGCTGGTTCAACTCCTTGAGTCCCGCAAGGGATGGTGGGCTCCGCCCCCTGCAACTAAGATTGAACACGGCACCTTGAGCTGAGCTGCCTCCCGGATAGCTCAGTTGGTTGGAGTGTGGGTTCTCAACCACAAGGTTGCCAGTTCAATTCCTCAAGTCCCTCAAGGGATGGTGGGCAGCACCTCCTGCAACTAAGATTGAACACGACACCTTAAGCTGAGCTGCTGCTGAGCTCCCGGATGGCTCAGTTGGTTGGAATGCATCCTCTCAACCACAAGGATGCCAGTTCGACTCCCACAAGGGATGGTGGCCTGCGCCCCCTGCAACTAGGAAAAAAAAAAAAAAGGCAACTGGACCTGGAGCTGAGCTGTGCCCTCCACAACTAAGACTGAAAGGACAACAACTTGAAGCTGAACGGCACCCTCCACAACTAAGATTGAAAGGACAACAACTTGACTTGGAAAAAAGGCCTGGAAGTACACACTGTTCCCCAATAAAATCCTGTTCTCCTTCCCCAATAAAATCTTTAAAAATAAAAAAAGATAAAAATTTAAAACTTACATAAGTACCCATCACCAAGCTTCAAAAATTACCAAAATTCTCCTTATTTCTTCTATTTTCCCACTCCCAAACATTCATGTCTTCTTTAATTCCACTTAAGATGCCCAACAATTTCCTATAATTTTTTATGGCTGCAGAAAAAAGTCATTCAGATGTATGTAAAGCTTCTGAATCTTTGGAATACTTTTTCTTTTCTCTTGTTCTATTGTTTTGTTTTTAAATAGTTTCCATGATGATTTCCTGTTTTTGTTCTCAACTCTGAACATGGTGATATCTATTTAGATTCAGCGTGTTACCAGGCAGAGTGAGTAAGGATTTCCTTTGGCTCTCACTTCTGTTCAATGGCTTGATGGTTGAATCCTTCTTTAAAATATATATCTGGAGAGCAGACTGATATGCATATATCCCAGCTTTATTCCCAGTCCAGCAATTTCTCACTTAGTATACTTCTGCTCTGTTGAAGTTGCATCTCTCTCTTACTCCTATTGCCTGGTTTTCTATTAATCTTAGCTAATTTAGTACATGAGCAATTGTGAATTTAAAAAAATGCTCTCCTAGTAGGATTTCCTTTGCTTCTTCTCCTAACTCTAGGTCACACAAGGGTTTTACTCAAGGACTAGCTAATTTCCCCAAACTTTTTGCCCAGTTGTTTTTTTGAGATTTATGTGATTGAAAGACAGACAACAAAACAAAATAAACCAGCTCCAGTATGATTTTCTCTTTTGGGGGAGGCGTGGAATGGGTGATTTTCA
Source organism: Rhinolophus sinicus (assembly GCF_036562045.2). Taxonomy (NCBI): domain Eukaryota; kingdom Metazoa; phylum Chordata; class Mammalia; order Chiroptera; family Rhinolophidae; genus Rhinolophus; species Rhinolophus sinicus. Next base: position 87,610,603 of record NC_133756.1, on the reverse strand, counting down.
GGAGAGGCAGAGTGAACAAAAAGCAAGAAAACTGCTCTTTCTAGTGGAAAGAATGGGATATTGTTGCTACTTCAGGACTAGCTTATTCAAATCTTTCCTAGCTTATCTCAATATTTTACCATACAAAGATTTTTTTAGAAAATATCGTACACTTAAAAGGAAATAGGATGTTGTGAATAAAGAAGAAAGTGGCACTCTCTATTGTCTACCAATTCTACTTCTGGTCTTAATATTCTTCCCCTAAGCAGATGGATGTGACTGATGGCTGATGTTGAATTAATGGTGCCTCCTGAGCACCATATTGGTGGTTCTGCCAAGTTTGTGGCCAGGGTACCTCCTTCCCAGTCCTAAACTATGACCATGACATGTTCCTCTCCCTTAAGGCTGTGACAGCAGAATTAGGGGATTATTTATCATTGGTTTATATCTTCCTGTGACTTGGAGGCTCGGAGAATTCAGTAAGTGTTTATTTAGCCTCTTTGTCTTACCTAATAAGTTTAAAAAATCAAAATATTCTTCTGGCCAGATCAGGGTCTAACGCACAGATTATCTTCGACTTGGTGTACATTTTAACCCAAATATATTCAACATCTCACCAAATATAATTAATATGACCTCTGTCTTTTTCTAAGATACAATGATCCTGATAATATTCTCTGGAAAATTTCACTCATTCACTGACCTATAATTTTGTTTTTCTTAATTCCCATCCTCCAAGGTAAAAGAAATGCAAACAGGAAGTTTTACACAATCTCCTTTGGAGACATTGCCCAATTTCCTACTAAGTCTAGAGCCTGAGTTTCTGAGTTGGTGGATGCATAGTGCAGAGGTATGAAGTTTTAGTTTCGGGGTTCCCCCTTCTTCTCTCTCTTCCTATCAATTCATTCTTATATTTTGGTCATTTAAAATACTTTTAAAACATTATTTTCTGTACTTCATATCTTTTACAATGTTATCTAAAACATTAATTGACATTAAGATATTAATCTTGCTTTTATAAGTGTGCATCTTCACTCGCTTTCCAGTGTTTGCTTTCATACTTCCATTGCTCCTGCTGTGAAGATGGGCACTTCAGTCTGTCAAGATTAATGACACCAGTGCTTGTTCATAATCACAATTCTTTGTTTATATACATGCCTTATAGTTGCAAAGAGATTTCACGTATCATTATTCATTCATTCATATATTAAAAAATACTTAAGCATCTACTATGGACCAGGCACTGTGAGGGGCCCTGGGAATATAAAGATGAAAGACAACTTCTGATTTCCAGGCCACAGTCTCAATGGGGAGGCACATAGGACAGTAGACAGGATACTGTACTCAAAAGTAAACTTCTGAAAATAGTTTGGTTTCTAAATGGACATTTTTTTAAAACTGGAAAGTGAATATATTAATTAACAGACACTAGATTTTGTCCATTTGACAGTTTTATTGCGTGTGTGTGTGTGTGTGTGTGTGTACACATGTGTGTGCATAAAACCTGAATAAATTGGTATTCTGGCTTTTGAATTAGTCTCCTAAGAGCATGTCCAGAATTAAATCTCTACTGGTCTCTGGACAAATGTAAGGATGTGATCCTTGAACTTGAAGCTTATATTCTTGATGATACCTGGCAATCCCACCAAGGCTCAGGCAGATGGGAGCCTGGTCTGGTCAGTCAATTGTCCCCTCTTTACTTCTCAACATTGGTTAATAGTGCCAGATAATCAAAAGATTCCTGTAAAAGGTAGAACTTTTTTCTCCTTTGCTAGCATTCATGTTGTAACTCACACAGAAGGAATTGAGCCTTTTCCCATGCTACTTTGTTAACTCTGGCATTATTCTAAGTGGAAATGGATTCTGATGGCGTAAGTATTATTTCCTGGGCAATAAACATCTTAAATAGAGAAGTGAGTCAGCAGAGCCCATGAAACTTAAGAACTAAGGTCAGTCACATGGGTAGTGGACCTGCTTAATCTGAATACAACTTTCTCTTCAGATCATTTTTCTTGAACTTGGGTGGAAAGTCCCACATCTCTTGCTCAATTTGGCAGTTGCAAGGATGAGGTAAGGCAATAGTACTCTGGCGATACTGTAGTGATATCTGTAGCTATAATATTTGAATAGTCACAGTAGCTAATCCATTTGAATTTGAATTTTCCCTTTATATGTTATTAAGAATATTGTAATATCCAATTGAAAGGAAAGATGATTAAGAAAAGGACTCAGAACCACAGCAAAAACTAAATGCTATTGTCATGCAAGGTGTCATGCAGGGTCTCTGATCCCGCTCCCCACATAAGAATGCAGGATATGGTGAGGCCAAAAAGAAACACCCACAGAGCCTTAGATAGGGGAGTCATACCACTATATTCTCGCTGGTGGTATCCGCATCTCTGCAATCCGCTCTTGCTAGCTCAGCCACCATCTTCTTGCTAGGCCCCCATTTCCTGCTAGCGTAGCCATGGCAGTTATATTAGTGGCCAATGGCTCACTAGTTACACCTGACGGCCAACTAGCCACAGCTGATGGCCATCCAATCATAGTTGATGGCCATTTGCTACCTGAGCCAGCCAGCACCTTTCCACGTGAGGCCGAGAGCCTGGAAACTGCACTCCTGGCTCTGTCCCCACAACAAGTAAATTTTAATTTCAAACCTGAATTTTTGCATTGAGAACACAAAAAGATTATTTCTCAAGTTCTAAGCTAATTGATTCTAAGTGTGGTTGGATGTCTGCCTCGTAAGGCAGAACTTTAAGATGATGCCACTTCTTGACTTATGTGGAGGAAGAAAATCACTCATGGCTGAAATTACCCAAAGAAATCACTTGATTGGCCTTTCCTGACTATGGAATTGTGACTTTTTCTCCATTGCCCATGGGAGACAGTATAGCTAAATCTTCTCTGCCCTCTTGCAATTTCATTAATGCAATGGGAAGTGGGTGGAAAGTTTCCACCTCTGAGGAGGAGATAGAAATTTTATATAAGGAACTCAGGAGCCTGAGTTAAAAGGATAGGCTCTAACAGTCCAATCTCTTGGTCCAACATTCAAGGTTAGGGAGCCTAGCAGGAAGGAAACTGTTTAAGACTTGGTGGCAGATAAGGCTAGGAGTTCCAGTTCTCTGCTGCAAAATAACCATGATGGCTGGAGATGGAACCAGTGAGCAGGCCAAGTGAGGAAGAGAAGGGCACAGCACTTGTTCTGTGAGGTGGCCAGTGCTGGAACTGGCGTCACCCAACTTTCTTGGCACAGACTCACTTTCTGAGGAAGTAGCTTCTTCAAAAGAGCTGTCATCTTGAGAACTCCTAACTGAACTTCAGAGTGAGGCATGAGCTGATCCTCTGTCAAGGAACTCTGTAGTCTAGACATAGCAAATGGAAGTGGAAAGTCCCTCAGATTTCAGGGGTTCCTCAGGGCATCTGTGACACCAGCTCCTAGAGTGACCCTTCCAGGAACAACTCATCTAGTGGAGATGGAGGCATCCTTCAGCTGCAAATATCAAGTGGGCTAGAGCATCTCCTTCCCTCTTTGGACACTATACTCACACAGGATTCCTGCGCACTTAGGAGGAGCAGAGGGCCTTGAGGAGACGGAACTGGACTTGTACTTGGGAGGCTGAGCATTCCATTTTTGGGGGAGGGCATTGTTCACATCTCCAACTGTGGGGTTGGATACTACAGTTACACACATATAAGAGCAAACAAACATTTAAAATAAGAGGCTTAATTCTTTCTGTGAAAAATAAGGGAAGAGATGCCCCTCTTTTTCTTAGAGCATTTACTTTAGAAAACTTGTAATTTTAAGTTCTTTAGCCTGCTCTTTGAAGTATATGTAAATACTTTTAAAAGTTAAAGAACTGTTTTTGCCAGCTTTGTGACCCATGAATGGCTTTCTCAAAGTCCTGAGAAATGTAAACATTCAAGGAAGATAGTGCACTGATCTCTGAGTTTCTGTAGGTGGGAAGGAGCCTAACTTCTGTGAGCACCTGCTCCCAGTTGCAAAACTACCTCCTGCCTTAAAGATAGAAGTTTATTTTTTCTTTATATAATCACGTCCTTTTCCTTGTGGACTAGTTATTGCTTACCTTGAGAACGTGTGTGTAATGGGATGTATCTGCTTAGCTACATATGTATGACTAACACACAGAGATTTCTTTCAGTCTTTGCAATCTCTTATTTGGATTGCCTGGGATATGTATCACATTCTTGTTTAATGCCTATTCAATAATAAAACTGACTTTGTCTTCCTTTGTGGATCGGTTTTCTGGGTTGGGAGAAAATTTTGTTTTGAGTTATATTTCTCAACACACACTAATGCCACAACCCAAAAGAACACAGATAGGAAAAAAGAAAAGTTTACATCTAATTGACTCCCTCAGAAGACCTGACTTCTAATTTATTCCCCTTAGCCTTTACAAGAGAGCTGCCTTATCATTTATTCCTTGTCCCTTTCTCTTCCCCTCAGTTTCTCCAACTTTTTACTTTATTTATTTTTTGTTTCTTTTATTGGGGAATATTGGGGAACAGTATGTTTTTCCAGGGCCCATCAGCTCCAAGTCAAGTTGTTGTCCTTCAATCTAGTTGTAGAGGGCGCAGCTCACTGGCCCATATGGGAATCGAACCGGCAATCCTATTGTTAAGATCTCATATTCTAACCAACTGAGCCATCCGGCCGCCCCTCTCCCACTTTCTTATATTGCCTGTCTCTCTTTTATCCTGTTGAAAGATAACTTTCAAAATAAACCTAGTCATTACTCATACAGACATATAAATAAGCACATATTGAAGATTTTATTCTACTCATTAATCAGTGAGGGAACCAGGAAGAAGTTACAACTGGTTCAAAAGAGAATCCAAAGAACAGACCATTTTTAGATCAAGAATATTGAAATAAGTATGCAAATAGTGGCAAAACTGGTTTTCCAGAAGGGAGCAGTGAAGACAATTGCTCTTCCACTGGACAGGACAGAACTTGCATGTCTATAGACAAGAATTATTCTGTGTTGCTTTAAGTTATGTGTAACTTACAGAATGGTAAAATAGCTCCCATAGAATTGGAATCAGATAACTGGAGGAGTCTCCTTAAGTCCATCAATGGATGAATGGATAAAGAAAATGTGGTGTGTGTATATAATGGAATATTATTCAGCCATAAAAAGGAATGAAATCTTGCCATTTGTGACAGCATGGATGGACCTTGAGGGTATTGTGCTAAGTGAAATAACTCAGACAGAGAAAGAGAAATACCAAATGATCTCACCTGTATGTGCAATTTAAAACGACTATAAAAAAAAAAAACCACCAAGCTCATAGATAGAGAACACATTGGTGGGGAGTGTGGAGGGTGGGAGAAATGGGTGAAGGGCGTCAAACTTCCAGTTATAAAATAAATAAGTCATGGGGATATAATGTACAGCATGGTGACAAGAGTTAATAATACTGTATTATATATTTGAAAGTTAGTAAGAGAGTAGATCTGAAAAGTTCTCATCACAAGAAAAAAAATTCTGTAAGTATGTATGGTGACGGATATTAACTAGACTTATTGTGGTAATCATTTCACAATATATACAAATATCAAATTATTATGTTTTACTCCTGAATCTATGGTATTTATTAGTTATACCTCAATTTAAAAAAGAGACAATGCAGTTCTCCATTGAACACAAATTTTCCTCTACCATCTTATTTTTCTTACTGTAAAAAAACAAGCAAAACACATGTTATGATACTTTTGAGAAGTCGGCAGTATGTAGTAATTGTTTCCTCTTTTTCTCTACCAAAACAAGTCTCTTACATTAAATCTGATTAAAAATCACTTATTCTTTTTTTTTTTTTAAGATTTTATTGGGGAAGGGGAACAGGACTTTATTGGGGAACAATGGTCAAATTGTTGTCCTTTCAATCTTAGTTGTGGAGGGTTCTGTTCAGCTTCAAGTTGTTGTTCTTTCAGTCTTAGTTGTGGAGGGCGCAGCTCAGCTCCAGGTCCAGTTGCCGTTGCTAGTTGCAGGGGGCACAGCCCACCATCCCTTGCGGGAGTCGAACCGGCAACCTTGTGGTTGAGAGGACGCACTCCAACCAACTGAGCCATCCGGGAGCTCAGCGGCAGCTCAGCTCAAGGTGCCGTGTTCAATTTTAGTTGCAGGGGGCGCTGCCCACCATCCCTTGCGGGACTCGAGGAATTGAACTGGCAACCTTGTGGTTGAGAGCCCATGCTCCAACCAACAACTGAGCCATCCGGGAGGCAGCTCAGCTCAAGGTGCCGTGTTCAATCTTAGTTGCAGGGGGCAGAGCCCACCATCCCTTGCGGGACTCGAGGAATTGAACTGGCAACCTTGTGGTTGAGAGCCCACTGGCCCATGTGGGAATCGAACCGGCAGCCTTCGGAGTTAGGAGCACGGAGCTCTAACCGCCTGAGCCACCGGGCCGGCCCACTTATTCTTTTTTTAATTAAAGTTTATTGGGGTGACAATTGTTAGCAAAGTTACATAGATTTCAGGTGTACAATTCAGTAACATATCATCTATATATTCTATTGTGTGTTCACCACCCAGAGTCAGTTCTCCTTCCATCACCATATATTGTATCCCTTTTACCCTCATCTACCACCCTCCTCCCCCCTTACCCTCTGGTAACCACTAAACTATTGTCTGTGTCTATGAGTTTTTGTTTCTTCATTTGTTTGTCTTGTTCCTTTGTTGTTTTCAGTTTTATGTACCACATATCAGTGAAATCGTATGGTTCTTGACTTTTCCTGTCAGACTTATTTTGCTTAGTATAATAATCTCAAGATCCAACCATGTTGTTGCAAATGGCATTATTTCATCTTTTCTTGTGGCAGAATAGTATTCCATTGTGCATACATACCACAACTTCTTTATCCATTCATCTATCGAAGGACACTTTGGTTGTTTCCATGTCTTGACCAACAAAAATAAAGCTGCAATGAACATCGGACCACATATAGCTTTATGGATAAATTTTTTCAGATTTTTTGGGTAGATACCAATGAGAGGGATTGCTGGGTCATAAGGTAATTCCATTCTTAATTTTTTGAGGAATTTCCACACTGCCCTCTGTAGTGACTACACCAATCTGCATTCCCACCAACAGTATATGAGTGTTCCTTTTTCTCCACAGCCTCTCCAACACTTGTTACTATTTGTCTTGTTGATGATAGCCATTCTGACTGGGGTGAGGTGATATCTCATTGTGGTTTTTATTTGCATTTCTCTGATAAAAATCACTTATTCTTGGAAGAGTTCACTGATTAAACTTACCTAGCTTGGCTTTCCTATTATTACCATCATCATTAATAAACATTTTTGTATTTAATGTGCTATTGTTTTGTCTGACACTTATTATCAGTATAAATAATTATAACTCCGTAACGCCACGAATAACTGCAATAGTTATTAGGATTACTAGTAAAGGTGAAAAAAAATTTAAGCAATTGCTTTTCTCCAATTGCAAGATGCCAAATAACCTGCCTGACTAATTAAAAACAAAAAAACAAACAAACAAACCAGTTTTAAAAGCTGAATTTACTAAATGAATGGATGATTTTGGCTTACTATAGATGCACTATACAGTGTCTTTTTTATTTGCTTTTTGACTTTTTTCCCCCCAAATATATTTGTTTTATTTTCTCTCACAGAAAGTCATATTTATTAAAAGCAGCTACTATGTCTGGTTCATCTTTGATGTCAAGCACCTCGTACAATGCCTGCACATTGTTGGTGCTTCATAATATCTGCCAAATGATGACCTCTCTGGCTTGGAATTTCTTGAGGGCAGGGATCTTGCCTGCTGTCTCTCAGGCATGCTCAGTGGATATTGGCTTGAGTGCCTCTACTAAGGTCTCAATTAGTCTATTCATTTTGAACCTCAGTTTTCTTCTGTCCTTGGGGCCCAGACATGTCCAATAAATAGTGTCATGGTTAATGGGAAAACCTATGGCATCATGGAAAGAGCACTGGATTGATTAAGGGCCAGGAGGTCTGGCACTACCAGGGACTAGTGAGTGAACTTTGGACAAAATATTTCACTTCCTGAGCTTCCATCTTTTATTTCCTCTGCACCTCAGTTTACATTTCTGTGTCATAAGAATAGCAGTTTCTCTCTCTCTCTCTCTCTCTCTCTCTCTCTCTCTCTCTCTCTCACTTTAGATTGGGGCATTATGATTATAAACAGGGTCTATTCTATATGTTGAGTTCTATGGAAGCAATTAAAGGAGGTAGAAAAATATGGGCTGCAGTTTTAAGTTTTCGTCTCATTTTTAAAGTCACAGGCAAGTATATTGGTTATTGGTTGTGTATATTATTATGAACACACATACAATAGGTTTTTCTCTCGGTTGTTTTAGGGATTGAAGTTACACTTTCTTTGTAGTCATTATTTCAAACATGCGGCAATTTGGTAATCACTATCACGCCTATCCGGAGGCCTTTTTGAAAATCTCTGTCTGTATGTGATATTGTCTGTGGACAACTCCATTGTAAATGCAGTAGGACAGGTTTTTATAGAGAAAGCAAATAGTAAATGAACTATACCTTTCAGGTATTCAGCTTGCTTGAGAGGTAAGGTCGGATAAGTCGGGTGTCTGTAAGCACTATGATGTTGGTCCCAAACCCAGGGATCATCCTGGATTTCTCCCTACTCTTACCCTCCAATTCACTGGGAATTCCTGCTGCCTCTCCTCCAAAACACACATGAATCTGACAGTTCTCTCTGTCTCCACACTACATTCTCATCCACTATCATCATCCCTTCCTGGGCTAGCGCATTGTTTCCTGTCTCCCTGCTTCCACCTTTACCCACTAAAGTCCATGTTCCTCCTAGTGGCCTGAATGATCTTCTAGAAACATAATTAGATCACACACACCCTGTTTAAAGCCCTCCATTAGCCTTTAGGTAAAATCCACTCTTCTCTGAGCAAGCCCCTACTACCTCTCCTGTCCCACCCACGGCCACTCTCCTTTCTGCCAACTCTCCTCCACCCACAGTGGCCTCTTTCTTTGCCTCACATACCCCAAGCTTATTCCAGCCTCAGGGCTTTTGCACTAGCTGTTTTCTTTGACTAGAATGTATTTCCTCATAATCTTAGCATGGGAACCTCTGTCTTGGCATTCGGATCTTAATTTAACTGTCACCTCTTCTGAAGAGGTTCTGAATTCTCCACATAGCATTTTTCATTATCTGATATTCCGATTTTTAAGAAAAATTAGTCTAATTTCTCCTCTACTAGAATGTAAGCCCCTGGGAACAGGGATAGGTCTGTCTTATTTGCTGAATTGTTAGAATCTATAAAAGATTTCAGCTTGTAATGGGCACTCAATAAACTTTTGTCAATGCATTAAAGGCACTCAGTTCTTGTTAAGTTGGTTTGTCTTCCTCTACTTGTGGGTGAAACTAACATGTGAACTTCAAGGATGCAACACATGGCTTCCAACCTTGATAAGCTGGCTGGAAAGCAATGAGGTGAGGTGGTACGGTGGCAGATCAAAGACCGATATCAGACTACGAAGATAGGAGAGGGCCAGGAAAACAGGCTGTTGTCTTCATGGAACCTCCAACTAATAAAGCTTGTGACTTTGGCAGGCAGCCCAGGCTTAATCACTACTTAGTAGAGTAGGCAGACTCTGCCCTACCCCCTATACTTCAGGTTGTTTTTACTTCCTTAAGCAATTTATGAGCACCTGCCATAGACTGTACCAGTCTTTGGAGCCTCTGCAGTAGGAACTCGATTCATGGATATCTGTATGGTTAAATGAAATAATGTCTGGCACATAATAGGCATTCAATAGGGTCGGTTTTCATTATCCTTTGCCTTGTACAACCATCCCTGTCAGGATTGCAGGAAGGAAGGGTGAAACCTTTCCAGATATTGGAAGGTTGAGGGTGTGAGGTGTCAACAGGTGGGAAAGGAATGTGGACCAGCCAGGGCCACTGTGTTAGTTTTAGTTTTGTACAATGTGCACCACCTGCACAGCTCTCCTCAGTGCCTTGGCTCCAACAGGGGTTGGTGTTCTTCTTCTATAGTAAGTATTTACACATGTCAGATGCTAAGGCTACTAGCCACTGCTGAGTGATGGGCAAAATCAAAAGTCACAGATGTTGCCCTCTGCCCCGCTCAGAAAGCTGGGGCAATTGCCTGGCGTTTTCAAGACTTCAGAGAAGTTGGAAATTTGTGCATTTGGTCAACTGACCTGCTGTGTCTGTAAGCCCCAGAATGTATGCTTTCCCTTCTTCATTCATTCATATGTTTGTATATTGAGTATAGAGTACCTGCTATGTGCCAGCTTCTGCACTAGGTGCTTAGGATATATCAGTGAACAAAACAAAGGTCCTTGCCCTCATGGAGGCAACATGTCATTGGGGAATCGGACAATAAATAATAGCATAGTGTATACATTAATTATGTAGTATATTAGAAGGTGATAGGCCTATAGATGAAAGTTATGCAGTGTAAGGGGAATCAATAGTGCCTGGAGGTGATATGGGGCAGGTTATGGTATTAAATAGAATAGTCAGGGAAGCCTCATTGAGAAAGAGAAATTTCATCAAAGTCTTGACAGAGGTGGGGAATTAGTCAATGACTATCTGGGTGAGAGAATTCCAGGCAGAGAAAACAAGTAGACCCTAAGTATGCTTGGTGTGTTTGAGGGGCAAAATGGCCAGTGCAGCTGGTGCAGATAGAATGAGAACAGACATAGGAGACAAAATCAGAGAGTTAAGCGGGGACCAGATGCTATAGGGCCTTGTAAACCATCATAAGGACTTTGGGTTTTACTCTGATGGAATGGGGAGCCTGTGCAGAATTTTTAGCAGAGATATCTCATGATTTTACTTATGTTTTCAAAAGGACCTGCTATAGGGCCGGCCCGGTGGCTCAGGCAGTTGGAGCTCTGTGCTCCTAATTCCGAAGGCAACCAGTTCAATTCCCACATGGGCCAGTGGGCTCTCAACCACAAGGTTGCCGGTTCGACTCCCGCAAGGGATGGTGGGCTGAGCCCCGTGCAACTAGCAATTGCAACTGGACCTGGAGCTGAGCTGCGCCCTCCACAACTAAGACTGAAAGGACAACTTGAAGCTGAACGTGGCAGCCTCCACAACTAAGATTGAAAGGACAACAACTTGACTTGGAAAAAAGTCCTGGAAGTACACACTGTTCCCCAATAAAGTCCTGTTCCCCTTCCCCAATAAAATCGTTAAAAAAAAAAAAAAAAAGACCTGCTATGTTAAGAATAGATTGTAGAGAAGCCGAGGGCAGGAGCTTAGGACAAAGTGGGAAGTTGTTGCAGTAACATAGGTGAGAAATATCTGGTTTAGATCAGGGTAGGAGCAGTGGAGGTACTGAGAAGTGATTGGATTCTCAGTAGATCTTAAAAAGAGCTAACCTCATTTCCTGATAGGTTAGAAGTGGGGTTTAGAGTAAAAGAGGCATCAAGGGATACTTAAAGGTGTTTGGCTTGAATAACTAGGATAGCGTTGCCATCAACTAAGATGCAAATAACTGTGAGTGGAACAGGTTTTGGGGGGCAGGGGAACTTCAACAAAAATTGAACTGAGCTGTAGGTATAAGCAAAAACTTGAATGAATCACAGAGACATTTTGTTGAATGGAAAAAGCCAGTCCAAAGATTTTACATAGTATATGATTCCATTTCTATGACACTTTGGAAAAGATAAAACTATATGGAAGATGAACAAATCCATATTTTCCGGGGCTTAGGGTTGAGAGGTGGGTTTGATTACAGAGGAACAGTGTGAGTGAATTTGGTTGATTATTCTGTACCTTGTGTTACTACTTTCAAGAAGGTATACCTGTTAAAATTCATAAACTATACACCAAAGCAAAGTTAATTTTATAGTATGTCAATTTAAAATTAACATATTAAACATTAAAATATTATTAAGTGTTTTTACTAATATTATAAGAATTAATTATTTATCTGACAATAAATTGAATTTTTTATTATTTATATGGAAATTAATATTATTTATCTGTATATAGTAATATTTGTGGAATTTGTCAGCTTTTAAAAATTACAATTTGGTTTCTTTTCTTGTTCTAAATAAGTGTTTACTTTGCACCTGATTTTTTTGTTTATAATATTGTATTGTTATTCTTTTTTTTTTTTAATTGGGGAATATCGGGGAACAGTGTGTCTCTCCAGGGCCCATCAGCTCCAAGTCAAGTCGTTGTCCTTCAGTCTAGCTGGGGAAGGCAAAGCTCAGCTCCAAGTCCAGTCGCCATTTTCACTCTTTAGTTGCAAGGGGCGCAGCCCGACATCCCATACCGGAATTGAATCAGCAACCTTGTTGAGAGCTTGCGCTCTAACCAACTGAGCCATTTAGCTGCCCCTGTATTGTTTTTCTTAAAGAGGCTATTCAGTTGGATAGGCCTCAGGCCCCCACAAAACCAGAATCTGTTCCTGCAGTGTTGGAACAGGTATCAGACTGGAAACCCTGTGCAGTAAGAAATTCACTATTGGTCTATACTTCTCCATTTTCTAGGGACTGTACCCTAATCAGTCAGTGGTTATATAAAAGTTCACTGTCAACTACTGTGTGTGCAGAAGGTAGATTGAGGGGGTACTCCTGGATACTAGGATCCTATAGGCAAAGCCCTGCAGGGACAAGTGTAATGAGAGCATAGGCAGGAAGGCAAGGTTTAGTGGTGACAACAGCAGAGATGCCTGAGGGTACCATACAACCTCTATTTCTAGGAGGAGTCTGCCTAGGCCATGCCACAGAAGGTACCCCTCAAGGACTTCAAATACAAATCATGGTCTGGAGAACATTCAGGGCTATGGTGACAAATGTAGATGGAGGAAACTGCTAGAATGATTTCTATTTTAGATAAAGGAAGTGTGAGATGACTGTTAGGCATCCAGGCAGAAGTGTTGAGTAGAGAGTTGAATATATGAATCTGTAGTTCAGGGGTTCTGGGTTTCAAATATAAATTTGAAAGTCAATATTTATACGGTGTTTATTTCTGATTCAGATCTTGCTATGACCAGGGAGGACTGCCATGTGATGGTTCTCCCTTCCCTTTCTGTTTTTTTCTGTCATTCTTTGGCCTTCACTCCCCAGCCCACCAACAATTCAGCCAAGAAAAGGAAGAGGACCCAGAGGAGACACAACTGATTTGGAGGTACAGAATGAGCTGGCTGCCCTCCTACAACTAGTACCCACTCTCCTTCCCCATCTAGGAAAGGAAACGTCGGGGCAGAGGAGGAGGTAAAGATGGGAGGGAAACCAGTGAGAACTTTCTTGTTGAGTGGGTCATGGAAACCTGATTTCCCACCAGACTGAGTTCTAGGGATGGGGTATAGGTCAACATCCCTACCAACAAACGCAGATTGCTTGTGAGATATAGGGCTCTTTTGGCTTGAGCCCTAGGAGGCAGCAAGACAGCAAAAAAAATGGTGATGTGATATATCTAGTAAATAAGACCTGAAAAACCTCTCAGAATTCTCTGATCTTCAATGAGTCCAGAAAAACAATATACCCAGGAATATTACTGAAGTAGGCTAGCTTCATTAGAATGCTTGTGTCTGAAGTAATAAAGAAAATTCCAATTCAAATGGATTTAAACAATAAATGGATTTTCTTGACTCAGTAATAAAGTTCAGAGGTGGGAGTGATTCAGTCCGGCACTGGCTCCATTGCTGTTCTCTTATGGGTGTTGGCTTTGTCCTCAGGCTGGCTTCCTTCCTAATAGCAAAGTGGTTCTATCAATTCCAGGTCTCACTTCTGCCTGTTCAGAAAGAGAACTTCTTTTCCTAACCATAGAAAATTACTCCTGGGCTTCAGTTTGCACCGACGTCAGTCATGTGCTTCCCCCTAAAAAAACAATTGTGACTAAGGACTTGCCATTAAGGCAAAAAGGGTGGGATTATGTCTGAGCCAATCAGGACACACCAGTGGAACTGGTTGGGAGGGGTGGTGGTTTATGTCAGTTTCACTCCAATCACACTACACACAGAGAGGGATCACATGGATCCTGGAGCAGCCACCAATAATGTCAACCATGTTTGTGGAGAGAGCCATACTCCTAAAAGGGCTTTGTGGACAGGAGTGAGGGCCTGCTCAATAGCAACTGTGTGGACAGTTAGTCAGGGACCAAAAGGGAGTGATGAACATCTCAGCAGATGTCAGAATCTGTGATAATCACCGAGGGTTAGATTCCCTTGACACCCTGGTATTATTTACTCTATGGAAGTTAGGTACAACTTTGGAGAAAGAGGGGCACCCAGCAATGACTAAAATTAAGTTTCTACTACCTGAGCTTTGTGAGAATCTGGAGTAGAAATTAAAATACAGAAAATTAAGTTGCATTTCTTACCCATCAGAGTTTAAGGACTCTGACTTATGCCTGCTATGTGACCTTCAGCACTCTGGCCTTCAGAGGTAACTTCCAACAAATCCATGTTCACATGCTAGGAGGAGAGTGTCCTTCCTCAGTTTTGTGTATTGAAATTCTTTTTGTCCTTCAAGCCTTAGCTTTTTCTGTGAAGGTTTCCCCGACCAGCCAAGCAGAGGTCCTCCTCTCCTCTGCCCTTTGCTTTTATCCCTCTTTTTGCCAGGCATCTTTGTAAGGCCCAAGGCTCTGCCTTATATGTGCCTCTGGTTTTAAAAGGCATTGTGTTTAGAATATGCTAGCTGACAGCTTCCTGGAAACAGCTCTACCTGTTTTTTGGTATTTCTGATATCCAGATATTTCTGGAAATATCTCCAACAAAAGTATCTGTTGTTGTTGTTTTGTCACTTGGCTTAAAAAAAAAAAGAGTTAGTGGTTCTAAAATACCTTGCAGACTATGTTGCATTCTTAGAGCCAGAAGGAGAAAGCACTTCCTTTGTAGGTCAATTGAGGAGCTCTTTGGGGGCGGGGGAGTCTCAGATATCTTACCCCAAATTTGATGATTTCCAGTGCCTATACCTTTGACTGTTTTCACTTTCTAGATTCCTGAGTTAAGCTCTGTGAGATATACTTAATTTAGGTCCTAGACAAAAAACAGTGTCCGCTCATGGAGATGAGGGCCCATCCACAAGTAAACCCATGACTATTGGAAGAAAAGTCAAAGGCTGAATTTTGAGCATGCCTTCAAATGTGAGTAGATAGTTTTGTTCTGCTATATGGGTTTTGTGTGTCCAGAAACAATTATCAATAGATTTAGCAAAATTGCAGACTGTGAATTGCTATTTTTTGTGAACTAGGTGAAATTGGATTTCTTTTGTGCAACAAAAGAAAGTGTTTAAAACAGGCTTACCTATGACCTGACATTTTCCCTTCAACTATAAAGCCCATGTGTTGAGAGAAGATAGGGGGAAAAGCTACATATGTCTAAGTGCCGGAAAGAATGGTAGGAAAAGCAGTGATGTTTTTATTTTTCGGAGTGAACAATGAGGTTACACATTACAGGAAAAGAAATTATCTAAAACAGGATGGGTTTAATTCTTGTAGGAAGGAAAGATCCTGTTTCTTTCTGACAGGTGATGTGTGCATGTTTGCGTGTGTGCATGAGGATGCAGGTAAAGTGAATGGTGGGTGCATGAAGCGTGAGAAGGGAAATAATACTTATTAGCTATCATGTTCCAGTGCCAGTTACTACTGAGAGCTTTACATTATCACACTTAATCTGTACAACTACCCTATGAAGTAGCTGTTTCTTTTCATTTGCATTTTATATGTGAGGAAAATGAACCTCCGAAAGCTCAGTCCACAGCACCCATCTCTTGTGATGTGTACTTTGGTTATGGGACAAGTTTTGGGTTATGGGATAAGATTCAAGCAAGATTGCATATCCCCAAAAATAATTCTCCTGATTTCATCACATCACGCTACCTCCTGAAACATCCACAGTATATTTTCAGGAGTCAAAATATTAGGAAACAAGACCAAAGGAATTTAGAAAACAAAGGGGCAGTCCTTCAGTTTCTTAAACGTGACAAGGCCTGAGACAACTAAGCTGTTCTTAGGTACATTATGTTCTGTATTAATCATTACTTTTTATTTTATAAAAAGGTTTAAGAATGTCAGATTTATTGAAAGAAGGCTTACAGATAGGATGATCAGCACATGATCAGATTTATTTTTCTAAGACCCAGGCCTGTGGCAAACTGATTTTAGTTTCTAGTCAATTAAAAAAGTGGTCAAATGTTTCATGTACATTGTAGATGCCTGACCACTGCACTGTACACCTGAAGCTGAATAATATTGAATGTCAACAATAACATATATGTATATATATATATATATATATATATATTGGTCGGTATGTATATGTGTGTGTGTGTGTGTGTGTGTGTGTGTGTGATGGGATGTGGAGTGCGGCATAAGGAATAGTCAATGGAATTGTAACACCTATATATGATATCAAAGGGGCAGTAGAGTGGGGGAGAGCGGTTATCACTTTATGAGGGGTGTAAATGTCTAACTATTACATTATTTTGTACTCCTGAAACTAAAAAAAAAAAAATGGTCAAGTTATGTAATTAAGAGGAAAAGGACATAAAATAGTCTGTTTATTTGAACCTAGTATTATATATTTTTTAAAAGTACTCTCCCTGTCTATTAAGATCTTGTTAAAACAGTCTCAAACCCCATTCTATGAATTGAATAAAGTCTAAAGTTCTCAAAGTTTCTTCAGATTCCTGAGACTCAGGGCTAGACTTGGTTCTAAGATACTGTTTCTTCCAACAGTGATTATCTTCATATCCAAAGCATGTCACTCTTCTGTCACTCTTCCGTTCACACTGATTCAGATGTGAAACTCAGCGATTCCCCTTAATTTCCACACAAAAATGAATCAATCAGTGTTCTGTGTTTAGCAGACTTTATTAAAGGTTTATGGAGATGAGGCATTTACATTAGAGTAATGCAAATAGAATTCATGAAATACAGATACAATTTAAAACTAAGACATGAACTCTTCACATTTTAATCTCTCTCTCTCTTTTCTTTTCTTAAATTAAAATTTATTGGGGCTGTTACTGGAAAGCAGGCCCTTCTTGGCCCAGTGTCCAGGTTCTTGGGCATCTAGAGCAAAGAATTGAACAAGATACCGAGGTAAAGTAGTGAAAAAGCAGTTTATTAGTAGAAAAAGTACACTTTAAAGAAATAAAAGCTGACCCGAGCAGCAGACTATGGCTCAAGGGCCATTATTAGAAGAGAAAGTACACTCCAAAGGGTTTGGAGCGGACCCGAGCAAAGGCAAAGCTCAAGAGGCCCTGACTGACGAGGACTTAGAGTTTTTATCCCTTTTTTTGTCTAGAATGGGCTGTTCCTTTCTGGGAGTGAGACCAATTGATTGACAAGAGGCTATTACCTCATCTTTTTAGACTGCGCATGTTCCTTCCCAGAATTCAGTCTGTTATAATGATATTAATGAACTTCCGGGCATATGTATGATATTGTAATGATGGTATAATGAGGCCCAGGTGAAATGAAGGTCGTTGTGGCCTTTACGTTGTGCAGGTCTGAGTGGCCAGTTTGATCTAGTTGGGTATTTTGTACCCATTTGTTCCTCATAGGTGTAGATAATTACAATGAAAAGGGGAAGTTTTGGGCGGAGAGGGGAGGTCTTTTCGGCAGTCGCATTCTGTGGGTTGTGCAGTGTGGGGACAGATCCAGGAGTGTAGTTTCCAGGCTCTCGGCCTCACGTGGAAAGGTGCTGGCCCAGGTAGTAAATGGCCATCAACTGTGATTGGATGGCCATCAGCTGTGGCTAGTTGGCCGTCAGCTATAACCAGTGAGCCGTTGGCCACGAATATAACTGTCGTGGTTACGCTAGCAGAAAATGGGGGCTAGCAAGAAGATGGCGGCTGAGCTAGCAAGCGTGGATTGCAGTTAGCATGGCGGATTACAGCTAGCAAGTGAGGTTGGTTGGCAGAGAGAAGTGGATGGCAGGTTGCAGATAGTGTGTCTCCTGCTTCCTGTGTCTCCAACCCAGCCGCCAGCGAGAATATAGTGGTATGACTCCCCTATGTCTCCATGGGTGTTCCTTTTTGGCCTCACCATATCCTGTGTTCTTATGTGGGGAGAGGGACCCGAGACCCCACATGTCACTCTGCATGACAACAAGTTTTAGGGTAATTGTCTAAAACAGGGATAGGAGCTAAAAACTGGGGAAAAGGAAACTTAAGGAGAAGGAAACTAAAAATTTCTATAGGAAAGAAAACAAAGCTTTTCAGTGTGTGTGGGGGTCTACTTGTTGGCCCATATCAGGGTGATAATTGTTACTAAAGTTACATAGATTTCATTTTAATATCTCTGAAATAAGGATGTGCCTTACAATTGAAGGCGGTGTCTTTTATTTCTTAGTGGTATATAAAGTAATGGTACATTTTACAATCAGTGGCATCTTAGATTCAATGAAAAAGGAAATTATACCTCTGTTTTCAAAACGTCTTCTGGTGATTTCTACTACTTGAGCTCTACATTCTTACCGTGGTGCTTTGGTCCAGGCACGTGCCATTTGTCACATTTCTTCAGCCCTGTATAGAGCATATAAAATGTATTATATATGTTGGATTGAGGTTTGCAAAACAAGTTGTTTACTAGTAGGGACAGGATTATGGCTGCACATGTGTGAGACTGATAAGAGTGAAGTAAAAAACATGTTTTGTGTGAATCTGAGCATAACAAAATTGAATGATAAGCACCTTTACCAAAACAACTTCTGGTTATCACCTAAGAGGTAAAAAACTCTGGCAAACAACTTCTGGTTACCACCTAAGAAGTAAACGAGTCCAAGGAAAAGAGGACAAAAGCAGAACTCCAGAGCGATGCTGGGAGCAGTCTGGACACTCAGCTAAGACCCTCCACGAGCCTCTGGATGAGACACTATCCGACAGAGTCCTCTGCGAGTGGCAAGCCGCCACACAGGACTCTCCAAAGTTCTCCTTGCAAGACCAGCTTGCCTCAGACCCGGCGTGGGCCCAGTCGCCTCTCCTGAACCAGGGACCTTCACCACCTCAATTGACTCTGGGACTTGGTTCATTATTAAATTCTATTCTATTCTGTATAACCTCCTGTGCTTACCAGAGCATTGGCCTCTGGAGGGATATTGGCTCCCAAATAAAGCTATTACTCACTCTATGTGTATCTGTGTGCCAGGACTTTGTTCCCCACTTGCGTCACAAGTACCACGCAGGGATGTAGGGCCCTGCGGAGGGGTGAATGTCCCCTTGACTTGCAGGAAGAGACTGAAATGTGGTGATTGTCCTTCACAGGCACTCGCAATAAGCCCACTTCTGATTTTGGCAGTAACTGCTACAGACAGTTCCATGTCAGCTCATACTAACAATATTACCTTTAATGTGCTGTGTTTTTTCATTTTCCGCTGCAAATAAATATGCTTGGCCAAGTGTAACTGCAGAACCAGCTCAAAATGGTCCCATTTGGTTTAATGAGATATTGAGTTGCTTTTCAGAGACAACAGACCAAAACCACAAGTCATGCAGTCAAAGCACGTGCAGAGAAAGAACATTGACTTCCAGCTATACCAGGAACCAAAGTCTTGTCCCCCACCCCTTCCACCAGAACTAAAGGACTGGGACAAAATGGGAAGTGAATACTTAAACCCTTTCAAAAGCAAAGGGCATCTCCAGGAAGATCCCGGGCTGACGCCCCTTACCATAAGGGGCCAAGCTCCAAGGTCCTCCAGTTAAAACTTGCCCTACCAGTGCTACCAAGTACCTGTTCTCCATAATCTCTTAAAAACTCTCCCCAAACCCTGGATCGAAGAGTTTGGGCTTTTGAGCATTAGCTTCCCATTCTCCTGGTTGGCGCCATTCATAATAGCCGAACTTTCTTTATTGCAATTTTCAGTGTTTAGTGTTTGGCTGTGCTAGCAGCGAGGGGGGACGAACTCTTTCTGTTCGCTGATACAAGCACATCTCATAAGTGTGGGAGTTAACATCCCCAGGGCAACATTCAACTAATGGTTGTCAGGACCTAGTGGGTAAATGCCCCTCTTCCTTTGCTCCAGGAATGCATTCTGCATGCTTCTCAGGAGGTTCTGGACAAATCAAGTCACAGTGACAACTTTGACAACATACGGGTATTTCATACCAGCTTTTGCACCTTCCTTTTCTCACCCTCTTAGCTTTCTCACTGCTGCTCTCTGGGATCATCTCTCAAATTACCTGCACACAAGTCCTTGTTTCAGGCTCTGGTGTGTAGTTTTTTTGTCTTGTTTTGTTTTGGTGGGAAATAACTCAAGCTAGGACTCTCTCTGTACTCTCCCTCTCAGAGCCCCATCTTTTCTTATTTGGAACCATACAACTCTTTCCATTCCTTACATACAGATTGAGCTCAGGCTCTTCCTTTGCATTTCCAAGATTTCAACTGCAGCTTTGAAAGGATTGTTGTAAATGAACACCAGATTTTGTCTAGGGTGAGAGGTAGGGAGTGTTTCAGTTTTTCAGCTTAAATTCCTATAGAAAACAAACAAGAAAAAACAGTAAGGACCTAGCCAAAATGTCAAAAATGGTTATCCGAAGGTGGAAAGATGGGTGGTTTAAATTCTCTTCTTTTTGTACTATTAAAAAAAAGAGACAACAGGCCTAAAATGGAGTCACTTGTGCTAAGCCCATGTCACCAAACCAAGACTTAAACTAATTGCAATTTCAGCCTCTACCAGGAATGTAATCTTTAACCAGTCAATTTGGAATTTTCTGGTCAGCAGTAGTGAGACAATCCGCCTGATAGATCCCTTCTGTCCTGCAGAGAAAGATGAGGTAATCTGCTCTTTCCATGTCCCTGTCCCCTTTTCCTATAAAAGCCTTCAATTTTGTACAGCTCCTAGGAGCTCCTTTCTCCTCAGAGCTCCTTTCTATTTGCCAGATGGGATGCTACCTGGTTTATGATTCACTGAGTAAAGCCAATTAGATTCTCAGATTTACTCAGTTGAATTTTGTTTTTTAATAGTTTCTTTGTATTTTCTAAAATTTCTATGATGAATATATCTTAATTTTATAGTAAGGAAAAAACAAGAAAAGTTAATACAAAAATTTGATCAAAGTGACTTTTTTCTCTTTAAAAAATAACTTTATTGAGGTATAATTTACATACCATAAATTCACCCATTTTAAGTATACAATTCAATGATTTTTAGTAAATTTACCTAGTTGTGCAACCATCAACATATCCAGTCTTAGAGCATTCTTTTCTCTCCAATGAGATCTTTCATATCTGTTTACAGTTAATCCTCATTCTTACCCCAACCCTAAGCAAACACGAATCACTTTTCTGTCACTATAGATTTTCCTTTTCTGGACATTTCATATAAATAGAATATTTTAATATGTAATCTTTGCGTTTGGCTTCTTTCACTTAGCGTGTACTTAAAGTTTATTCATATTGTAAAATGCATTATGTATTTTACACTTTTTTTGTTAGTATTGGTATTCCATTATGGGTATACCACATTTTGTTTATCCCTTCACCAGTTGATGTGTATCTGGGCTCTCTCCACTTTGTGGCTATTGTGAATAATGCTGATATGAGCATTAATGTACGAATCTTTGTGTGAACATGTTTTATTTCTCTTGAATAGGTAGGTATGGAATTGCAGGGTCATATGAAAAATTTATATTTAACCTTTTAAGAAACTGCAAAACTGTTTTCCAAAGTGTACTTCTTCACATTCCCATCAGCAATGTAGGAGAATTTCTGTTAACATTTTTTGTCAACACTTGTTATTGTCTGTCTTTCTGATCATGGCCATCCTGGTGGCTGTAAAATAGTAACTCCTTGTGGTGTTTTTTTTTTAAAGATTTTATTGGGGAAGGGGAACAGGACTTTATTGGGGAACAGTGTGTACTTCCAGGCCTTTTTTTCTAAGTCAAGTTGTTGTCCTTTCAATCTTAGTTGTGGAGGGTGCCGTTCAGCTTCAAGTTTTTGTCCTTTCAGTCTTAGTTGTGGAGGGCGCAGCTCAGCTCCAGGTCCAGTTGCTGTTTTCTTGTTGCAGGGGGCACAGCCCAACATCCCTTTCAGGAGTCGAACCGGCAACCTTGTGGTTGAGAGGACACACTCCAACCAACTGAGCCATCCGGGAGCTCAGCAGCAGCTCAGCTCAAGGTGCTGTGTTCAACCTTAGTTGCAGGGAGCGGAGCCCACCATCCCTTGCGGGACTCGAGGAATTGAACTGGCAACCTTGTGGTTGAGAGCCCACTGGCCCATGTGGGAATCGAACCGGCAGCCTTTGGAGTTAGGAGCATGGAGCTCTAACTGCCTGAGTCACCGGGCCGGCCCTAACTCCTTGTGGTTTTAATTTGCATGTCTCTATTGACTAATGAATGATGTTGAGCATCGTTTCATGAGCTTATGAGCCATTTGTATATCTTCATTGAAAAAACGTGTATTGAAATCTTTTGCTCATTTACAAATTGGATTGTCTTTTGATTGAGTTATAAGAGTTCTTTTATATTCTGGATACAAGTTCTTTCTTTTTTTCCCCCATATATGTGATTTACAAATATTTTCTCCAGTCCTTGGCTTGTGTTTTCATTTTCTTAGTGGTATCATTTGGGTGTAAAGTTGTTTTTAAAGACATTTTAAGTAAAGATTCACAGGAAATTGCAAAGATATTATAGAGGTTATATGTATCCTTCACCCAGTTTTACTCCCAAATTTTGAATTTTGAGTAAGTCCAGTTTATTAATTTTTTTCTTTTATGGATCATACTTCTTGGGTTGGGTTTAAAAAATGTTTGCCTAACCCAAGGTCTTGACATTTTCTCCTGTTTTATTCTAAAAGTTTTATAGCTTTAGCTCTTACATTAATGTCTCTAATCCATTTTTAATTATTTTTGTATGCAGTGTGAGATAAGAGTCTACATTTTTTTTTTTAATGCAGATATACAATTGTCCCAGCACCATGTGTTGAAAATTCTCATTTTCTATCAGGCTGCCTTTGTAAAAAATCAACTGGCCACAAATATAAGGGTTTATTTCTGAATTCTCAAATCTGTTCCATTGATCTATGTTTATCCTTATGCTAGTACCAAACTTCTGATAACTGTAGATTATAATGCTTTAAAATCGGGAGATGCAAGTTCTTCAACTTTGTTCTTTTTAAAAAATTTTGGCTATTCTGTGTCTTTTGATTTCCATGTACGTTTTAGGTACAGCTTGTCAATTTCTGCAAAAAAAGCCTGCTGGAATTTTTATAGAAATCAAGTTGAATCTATGGATCAATTTGGGGAGAACTTGCATCTTAACATATCGAGTCTTCCAATCAATGAATATGGACTGTCTCTCCATTTTAGATCATACTTGATATCCTTCAGCAATATTTTGAAAATTTTATTGTACAAATCTTGCATTTCTTTTGCTAAATTTATTTTTATATACTTTTTAGTAATATTGAATTTGATTTTATTTTCAGATGATTCATTCTTGTATATAGAAATGCAATTTATTTTCATAATCTTGTATTCTGCAACCTTGCTTAAATTGTTTAATAGCGAGTTTGCGTGCATGTTTGTATGCACATAAGTGTGTGTATTCTGATCTTCTACAGAACCATGTTGTCTGCAAATATGGACAATTTTACTTCTTCTTTTCTAATCTGGATGTCTTTTCCTTTTCTTGTGATTGTACTGGCTAGAACCTCCACTACATTGTGAATAGAAGTTGCAAGAGCTGACATTCTTGCATTTTTTCAAACTACTTAGCTGTAGGTTTTTCACAGATACCCTTTATCACAATGAGGAAGTTCTCTTCTCTTTCAAGTTTGTTGAGAATTTTTATTATGAATTGGATTTTGTCAAATGCTTTGTCTGCGTCTATTGAGATGATTATGTGGTTTTATCCTTTATTCTATTAATATATTACATTAATTGATTTTAAAATATTAAACCATTTGCATTCCTGAGTTGAATGCCACTTGCTCAGAGTGTACAATCCTTTTTATATGTTGCTGGATTCAGGATCAATCTGACTATTAAAGATATCTTGACTTTGGAAGAAATGCAGAAATTAGTCAAGTCGATGGTCTTTTTATAAAATTTTGATGGTTTTAATGATATTAACAGAAAATTCAAATATGGGTATGTTTCATCATTAGGACCATTAACCCAAAAGATTTAAAACACTTCTACTGAATATAATCTATGTTCCAATTAAAGAGGTAGAGTGTGTTTTCAAACTATGAATTCTTTTTACTATGTAAATATTTTATTCATCTGGATAAGGGGGAGTCATTTCAATTTTGTGAAAACTTATTATTCATTTCATAGTGGTATC
Organism: Rhinolophus sinicus; assembly: GCF_036562045.2. Taxonomy (NCBI): domain Eukaryota; kingdom Metazoa; phylum Chordata; class Mammalia; order Chiroptera; family Rhinolophidae; genus Rhinolophus; species Rhinolophus sinicus. Next base: position 87,586,361 of record NC_133756.1, on the reverse strand, counting down.
TGTTGAGATCATTACTTATTTTATTTTATCACTACAATTATAGGTTCAAACTCTTTTCTGAAAGACAAAAACTCCAAGTTCAAACTATGCAATTTTAATATCTAGTCCTTGCTTTGAACAGCGAACATTATAGATTTATCACCAAATTCGTCCTTTTCTTTCAAAATGAGTCTGAAAAGGTCATTCTCTTTTTTACAAGCTAGAAAGTGTCCTTCATACAATGAAGACTCAAACATTATCTTGTCATATCCTGGAACACATCTCTGAAAGAATATGATGTCACTTTTTTCATCATTGATGTTATCAGGAGGATTCATTTCCTGTAGAGAAAAAATATTAATTTTTTTAGGCCATGAACAATTTGAATATGTGCAGTTTATTTAGAAGTATATTACTGCACAGACCTAAAGGAGTTTTTACTCTCAACAGTTAAGAAAAAAAATCTCTGAATATAGGAGTACTAATCTCCTCTCCCTCTTAATTTCTAATCTCCTATTCTCCTTGTCCACTTTGGCTTTTCCCACCACGTAATGCACATTCAGGTCTAGGTCTCTAGTTTTTCCCAGTATTAATCAGATAGCTTCCTTCTCGCCTCTCCCATTGAGTGGAGCACATAACTGCCAAAGATGAAGTAGAATTCCAGCAAAGACCACAACCTTTTTGGGCTAATGTAGTTCCTGTCTTTTCCAACCATTCAGAGCTAAAGACACTGATGACCTCCATCCATAGGCCTAGCCTAGCTCTAGTTTGTGAGCCAACTGTGAGAGGCAGAAGTGGCAGGAAATCTCAGCTTCTTCTTTCCTTCAGTGGATCCTAGAACTGAAACTTGCTGTAAGTTTCAGTTCTAGGTGCTCTAGGGCTAGGGCCCACTGCAGCTGCCCTAGGGCTAGGTACTGGGTTTCTCTGTGGTCTTGGTATATTGACCTAATAAGCAGCTTTCAACTTTTCCCTGCCCAGTACTCCAGTTCCATATTAGTCCTGAATTTCTATTCTGAAAGTAATCTATTGGCTGGGTGCTGCTCTGGAAGGCCAAATGCTGATTCCTATATCTTTCAGACACAGCTAGGGTTTGCTCAAGAATGGCTAGAACACTTGAAACTATAATCCTGCTGGTCACTTAACTGAAAGTACTGTCTACACTTTTCTTATTTTTGCTCCATACCTACTTTTCAAGATGCACTATAAAATCTGGTTCTTCCCATGTTAATCCTGAAACCAGTAGACATTAGAACTTAATTTTGATCTTAGGTAGCAAAGATTCTTATTATCCTAACTAAGGACTGACAGGGAGATCTCCAAAATAGCATTCCAGCTTCCTCTTAGGATGCCTGAAAGAAGATTGGGTAACTCCAAACTTCTCAATTAATTATGGAATTTATAGCTGTTGACTGGCAAAAATAACTCTCCAGATAAACCCACAAGAAAAGTGGTTTATTCAGGAAAAAAGAAAAAGAAACAAAAACCACCAACACAGTATGGGAAACATACACCTCCAACCTGGGGATCCAACTGGCTCCTACATGAAGAAGGAAAATAATGGCCCAGTTCCAAGATGTCTATTCTATTTATTAGCATCCCACCCCCTGAAGTTACCAAAAAGTTCAACAGGAAGTCAGGGCTAGAGAGTCAACGGGGGCCCAGCTCCACCCACAGTCCTCCCAGCTCCATGGTTAAGCATCCCAAGATGTTGGTTCACTTTTATCATAGTCATAACTCTTAACCTTTGTCCTTTATCAACAAGTATGAGTCCTGAATTAATGACAGTATAAACTGGTTCCCCAACTGGAACATATTTTTGCAGCTGTCTACAGTATCCCAGAATTCGGAAGAGACCCTAAGCTGGTGGAGCCAATTTGGGACTAAGCTAAAGTATAATGTAATTGAGAAATAATCCTTAGGCAAAACTTCAAAAGCTCTAGAAATATTAGAAGGAGATGAACCTGTTAGTTCAAACCTAGTATAAAGTTATAAAGTGGGGGTGTGGATAGGTAGAATAGGCAATCTCTAATCATAGATCAATGTCACATTTCAGAACAGGGGCAAGGAAGCCAAGGAGGCAGTAACTTTCCTTGGTTTTGGTGTTGACTATTCCTAACCATCATAGGGAAGATGCACAGCAAATGGATGTGACAACAATCCTGGTGACCATGAGGAACCCCCAACTTGGAAAGCCCTACATGGTGAAACTTAAGTGCTCCAAGGTCCTAAGGGATTCTTTACAACAGGAAGAGTTGAATCTGAACCCAGGGAACGTGAAGCTTGACCTAACATCTTTTTTTATGGCCCTTTCCCAAGTGCTTTAGCAAATTTGAGAGAATCCTGACCATTCCTGGATGTATATATCAATACAAGAAACAGACAATAGCAGTACTTCTTGAAGAATCCCTCTTCATGAAGATGCTTGTACAAAGAAAATGGGTAACCATTAGCACTAGGACTTTATAGATAGCAATTAACACAGAAAGGTGAACACCTAATGGTAGCCAGGTGTGTCTTATTATGTAGAATGCAGTCTATATTTACAATCATTGCTAAGATCCGTATTAGTGTGGGGAAAAGGGATTAAAGAGCACGAGCTAAAACTAGCCCTCTTCCAACTTTCCTTCTTTCATTCCTCCAACTAATATTTACTGAGTTCCTTTCAGAAGCAGATTTGCTATGAAGCTAATGAAGCTTAAATGTCAGACTACCCTAAGGCCCCTTCTTTTCTTATTGTAAATAAATCAACTTTATGCCTTTGGTAATTTTTTATTCTCCTTCTTTAAAAGGGTTGTCTAACTTGTCTCATTAGGGAGACCACCTCAGGGATAATGTTGATGCCTGATCACTGCACTGTACACCTGAAACTGAAGCTGAACAATAATGAAGGTCAACTACAATTTTATATATGTATATATAGTTACAAGAAGCGGAGTACAGCATTAGGAATAGAGGCAGTGGAAATGTAATGGCTGTATGCGATGTCAGAGGGGTAATAGATGGGGGAAGGGGGGTTATCACTGTCTGAGGGATATAAATGATAAATGTTTAACTGTTACATTGTTTTGTACAACTGAAACTAATAAAAAAAATGTTAACAATAAATAAATAAATAAATAGATAGATAAATAAATAAATAAATAAATAAAAGCGTTGTTGTGGGGACAGAGCCAGGAGTGCAGTTTCCAGGCTCTTGGCCTCACGTGGAAAGGTACTGGCTCAGGTAGTAAATGGCCATCAACTGTGACTGGATGGCCACCAGCTTTGGCTAGTTGGCCATCAGCTGTAACCAGTGAGCCATTGGCCACTAATATAACTGCTGTCGCTACGCTAGCAGCAAATGGGGGCTAGCAAGAAGATGATGGCTGTCAAGTGCGGATTGCACTTAGCAAGTGAGGTTGGTTGGCTGAGAAGCAGACAGCAGGCTGCGGATCATGTGGCTCCTGCTTTCTGTGTCTCCAACCCAGCCGCCAGCGAGATTATAGTGGTATGACTCCCCTATCTATGGCTCTGTGGGTGTTCCTTTTTGGCCTCACTATGTCCTGCATTCTTATGTGGGGAGCGGGAGCTGAGAGTCCCTGCGTGACAGTTGTCTAAATTGTTTAAGTTTCAGGCTACCTAAACTTGGATTTGCCCCAATTTTTACTATATGGCAAGCATTCTATCTTTTTTTAACACTCCCCAGTTTCTCTCAATAATAATTCAGTTGTAGTTCAGGCTTATCCAACTTTCTGAATCTGCCTCTGCAGCTGAATTCATTTTCCTCTGCCTCACATGAACTGAGTTTGGCCAACTCCCTCCTTCCTTTCTGGTTTTGTTGCTAAGTAACAACATGCTTACTCATCACCCTGTTCGTCATCCCAGGCCTCTAAAGACATTATGATAAGTAAGCTTCCTGCTTGTCAGGCCAGAAAATAGGGACTCCAAATTGCCACCCAAAGGCGTGACCACACTCTGGCTGGAGAGGGATGGCTAAGGGATTTGTTTGGAGGCTGTATTTGTGGCATACACACTGATTTTACTTGGATTATATTTTAGAGTGGCGTCTTTCTTCCTCCCAAATTGCCCCTTGGCATATCTACTAAGGTCATACTCTAACCTTTAGGGGGAACTGGTTGATCTTGACAGCAGTTCCTTATTGGCAAATCCCCACTCAAAGTCTGCGTGACATGGAATTCACTTGAAACACTGTCAATTTGTGGGCATCCCCTGGCTGCTCTCACTGGGAGTAGTTTGCTGGGTCAATCTGTAGCTACTGTTAATGGTCATTTATAAATAATAATGGAGAAAATAGAGAAAGATAATGAGAAAAACTTGGAGAATAGAGGAAAAAAGCAGTGACCAGAAAGATTTCAAACCTGGCTTTGAGATACAACATACCATTGTTTTTACAGATGATCTTGTTAATTTTATTCACTTAGATTTGCATTAAAAATAACATACATCAACTGAAAGCTGAAGGATGTAACCAATAAGCAGGAACAAAACAATTAGGGATTAAAATAACCATTATAATTCACAAAGTATATAGAGAGATTACAGAAGGATAATTAGCTTCAATCAGTGTATAAGGACTCATTTTGGAAAGTCACATACAATTTTCCAATATGATAATTCACATATGTATTCTACATGATTATTTATCTATAGATTGATTATTCTGAAGACCCAGGTTATGAAACAAGTGTTGAACCCCTTTCATTCTATGGCAGGCTCAGGAAAAGCATGATGTTATTACAATAGGTTAAAGAGTTGGACAAGTTTTAGTATTAATAACTATTTTAATGGTTCTCTGCTTCTTGCCATATTTGTTCTAGACAAAATGTTGAACTGAGGGCATTTAGGTTTTCTAATTTTTCACATAAATATGACTAAAACAAATTTATGTTCAGTCTTACCTTAAAGGAAATACTTTTGTTCATACAGGAGAGAGTAGACATTTTATTACACTTCACAGAGATGGCTACTGCCACACCTCTAGTGAGGCTATCTTTATACACATATATGATGAATTCCGTCTGGGGTGCATTTTCTGAAATAAACATTAACAAATGAGAACACTAGTTAAAAGAATTTTTGCAAATCAATATTTATAGAGATTAGTCAAAGGATAATCCTTAATAGATTCATTACTAATCCTGCACTCTGAGATTCAGCCAGTTAGCAGGAGACTATACATAGCTTCTCACACATTCTTTAAAATACATTCAAATATATATTACAACACAAAATTGTCTTTATCTTTTAAATGCTAAATGGAATAGTAAAAATTTATCTGTTAAGATAGAAGTTCAGTATTTTTCAAGAGTACACATTCACTGTTTCAACTCTGTCTAAACTTTGATATTTAGAATTCTTATCTTGGAAGGTACAGTAAACTTATTCATTTTCTAAGGCACTCTAAATTTCTGGTAGAAAACAGACTTATTTGAAATACTTGTATATTTATTTTTAATTTTGAGTTTTGAAAATGCTATCAGCAAATTCAGCTTTAGCCAGCAGGTATTAAGGATCCAACTCTATAGAGATCTTATACAGTTAATGCAATTACAATGAAGGAATTGGTGATCCAAATGTAGGCTCAGAGTACCATGACCCATAGCAATATCTTAAAAAAAAATTTTCTAATTAAATTTATTGGGGTAACATTGGTTAATAACATTATATAAATTTCAGGTGTACAACTTTACAACATCTGTATACTCTACTGGGTGGTTTCCACCTGAAACCTAGTTTCCTTCCATCACCATATATTTCATCCCTTTTACCCTGTTCCACGGGTACACCATTTGTTGTTGTCACTTAGAATTACTCTACCTCTGAAATCTTAAATTCAAATATCCTGCTTTCTGATCTCAATCCCCTATCCTTCTAGTTTTTAAAAAAGTTTTATTGGGGAATATTGAGGAACAGTGTGTTTCTCCAGGGCCCATCAACTCCAAGTCATTGTCCTTCAGTCTAGCCATGGAGGGCACAGCTCAGCTCCAAGTCCAGTCACCGTTTTCGATCTTTAGTTGCAGGGGGCGCAGCCCACCATCCCATGTGGGAATTGAACTGGCAACCTTGTTCAGAGCTTGCGCTCTAACCAACTGAGCCATTCGGCTGCGCTAGCTTTTTTTGTTTTTTGTTTTTTAAATACTTTTCCTCCATTTCACTGAGTCCTCCTGACGCTTGCATTTCCTACCTAACCTCTTCCTGTCTTTCCTTCTTCTTCATGAAGCCTGGACCTCATGGTGTATCATTTGATCTACCCTTTTGCCAGTATCTTCAATCCCGAACTCATTTGTCTTTCTACTACAAAACTCCAAACCTGGCTGCTGAGTGCTGTTGGTAAACAATTATATAAACGTGCAAACTGGTGCCAATGCAAACATATCAACTGTCAATACTTTTTTATTTTTTTTTTTTTAACAGTTCAGCACCCTCTCCCATAATCCATAGGTGCAATTTCAAACCTTCTTCACTCTCCCCAGGATCTCTACATCACCTCTGCTTTCACTTTCAGCAAATCATTTCCTGCTACTCCACTTATAAACTTAACTGTAGCACCACCAGTTATTTCCTCTATCCCTCTTGTCCCAAGGGGTAATGTAGAAAGGTGCCCCTTCTGGGATCTAAGACTAACCCTATCTGTGCGGATGTACTTTCTCCTGAAGCCTTGATTTACAAATCATCCCTTCTCTTGTATCAATCCAGCAACTCTGTTTCCTCGATTTTATCCTAAGGAAACAATTAGACAAATGTGTAAAAATTTCTCTACAAGAATGATTATCGGAGTACTGTTAACAATAAACTGGAAACAATTTAGATGTCCATCAGCTGGGGATTGAGCGAATGAATTCTGATATGCCCTTACTGTAGCTATCACATGCATTTAATATAACTGTAATTATTCATTGCCATGGAAGGTTGTTCGTGTGTATTAAACTAGAGAAATAAGCTTAGGCATAGTATAATATATACTGAAAGAAATGTAGAAATATTACATCCAAGTGATAGCAATGATTATTCCTAGGTTATTTTCATGTTTTTATTTTTCTTCATGTTCTTAACTTCATTGCCTGAATTACTTAACAACACATTCTTTTTATAATTAGGAAAACATAAAGCTCTTACAGTTTGAGATTTAAAGCTCCTCTATCAACCATATCCTACTTTGTAGCTAGCCATGTTTCTCTCCTTTTAGTAACCAAGCTTCTGGCAAGAATTTCCCTTACTTTCCATTCACTCTTCTACTTATTGTAATCTGCCTCTGTCTCCATTTCTCTGTCAAACTGCTTTCACTGAGATCGCTAAACTCCCTATTGCTAAACGTAATAGCTGCTTTCCTGCTCTTAATTTTCAAGGCTGCAAAATTCAACACAGTGCCTATTACCTTCATCTTGAAAACCTCTCGTGGAATTCTGTGACAATCTCTTGGTTTTTCTTCTTCCTCTTTGGTTACTCTGCTGTTCTTTACTAGTGTCTCTTTCTACTGCATTCTTTAAATGTAGGTATTCCTCAGAGTTTAGTTCTTGGCTTTCACTTTCTCATTCTACATATTTCCTGATATCTTTTTTTCCTCTGGCTTCAGATGTCATTTCTATCCATACACCTCCTACATCTGTATCTCCAGCCCAAATTTTCATCCTGAGTTCAGAACCATATGTCCAAGAGTCTACTGAACATTTCCACTAGGATGTCCCACAGATAAGATTCAAAACTAGATTCATCATTTGTCTTCCTTTTATTGCCCTTACATACTTCTTGTTTCCTATTTCACTGAATGGTACAAATGGCCTAAGTGAGAAAACAAAGACATCATCTTTTCTGTCTTTCCCTCTATCCCCTTCCAAATCTAACCCAAACCATGTCCTATTGATTCTTCCAAGTATTTCTAAAATCCATTCACAGCTTTTCATAGGCATCCCATTGTGCCTGCCTGAATTCATACCACCATCATTTCTTATAGGGACTATAATAGCCATTTAATTGGCATCCCCCATTTTTTGTCCCCCCATCAATTCTTTATATTGATGTGCACAACTTCCACATAGAGCCTTTAAAAGGAATGGGCCTGTCTTTCTCTTATTTTGAACCCTTTCTTCCTAGCTGAGACATGGACCCAGGAAGTATGATGATGATTTTCAAATATATGAATGAATTCAACAACTAGGGGATGATGGAATAACAAGGCAGAAGAAACCGGAGATCCCAGCCTAATCAGGCTGCATCTAACTATACTAACCTTGAACTGCCTACTTGGACTTCTATTTGAGGAAAATTATTTTCTATTGTATTCAGTCACTATATTTTCAGATCTTTTTGTTGCAGCACACTAATCTGTATCTTAGATCATACATATTGTGCTTAATGAACCCCCATTAGCCCAAAGATAAGATCCAAATTCTGTATCTTGGAATAAGAGAAGCTTCTCAATCTGCACCCAATTTATCATTCTCCTAGGCCGGCCCTACGGCCATTCTGAAGTGCTCGTAACTCCTCATACATGCCTTTCTTTCCTTCACATCTTGGCCTTTGAATGTGGTCTTCTCTCTGCCCAGAATACCTTCTCCTATTCCTTCTTAAAATATGTGCCTCCTTCAAAGTGCCCTACCAGAATCTACGGGACTGATTTAGGTGTCCTTTCTATATGCTCCCATAGCATCCTGTGCCTAAACATACCATATTCCAATTGCCTTCCTATGTGCCCGCTTCTATCTACAGGAACTGTGTTTTGCTCACTCACCACTGCATCCTAGTGCCTAACAGTGTCTGTGATATAGATGCCAATATATATTGAATTAATAAATGGAGAATAGGGCAATCTTTAAGAAACATGAGGAGTTACACGTCAATTATATCTCCATAAAGCTGGAAAAAAAGAAACATAAAGAAATAGTATTTTTTTTAAAGTTGCTCTTTCCTATTTCTAGAATACTAAGGATCACCTAAATGGGGGAGCATGCTATTTTTAAGGAAAAATATGAAAAACTAATGACCTTTAATAATCTGGGCATCAGTTAGAGGATCACAGGCTAGATGAGTATGATCCTCTCTGAATGTCAAAAGGACAAGGGCTGGGTACATCCACTTGATGAAAAGACTTAATGACTCAACCTCATAGTTCTCCTTGCTTCAACCTTCCCTATCTGTACTTTTCGAGAAATTTGCTTTCCCTGGGAGTCTCCCAGGTCTCTTCCCAAAGCATTTCTGAGAGAGAGGGTTGAAGAAGAAAGATGTACTTGGTTATGGACAACAATTCTCATGTTTTTCTTATGTACTCTAGAGAATCCGTGACTTCCCACTAATCTCAGAAACTGTGTAACAAGCAAAGTCTGTCTCGTAGATTTCAAGAACCGGAGAATTTCCTAAAGTGTACAGAAGCAATTTTGTTAGAAGTTCTTTTTGGTATTCCTTATGGTCATCTTTATTCCAAGGCTGTGCTATTGGGCCCACATTCTTCTGAGGGGAGATTAGCTTCTCACATAGATTGGTACTAGTTTCGCTCAGCTGAGAATGGTGATATGGATGTCTGTGGGATGCTTACTCAAGTAGCTACTTTTACTTTTGCAAAGAAAGAGAAATAAATTTATACTTTACCATCATTTTCAGCTATAGGGGAAAAAAGAGAAACAAAATATGTTAAATTCAATATTTCAATTCAGAATTTCCTCTCCTCCTACCCTTTTATGACTCTTCTCTGCCACTCCTCATTATTTAACCTCTATTTTACTGATGATGGCCTCTGTTGGCCTCCATTAGAAATATTATATAGTCATCCAAGAGTTCCCATAAAATGAAGCTCATTAGACTTAGTGTGTTCTCAGGTAAGTTACATATAAAACCTAAATCTGCGGTTTATAAATATAAATTTGTAGCTAAAAAGAAATTTTATAAAGTGATAGATTTTACTTTTAAATTTATTGCTTCAATGGAAGGTCACCTAAGCAGTTTCTATGAAGCTTTCAATTGAAGCCAAACTGCCGATGGAAGATTAATAAGAATGTTTTTATTTGTAAAATATATGTACATTAAATGGTGTAACTCACTCACAGAACTCTAGATTTAAGGCATCGCTTATATAATTCACTAATTAGCTTTGGGAAATTGTATTCCCTGAATGTACCCAATTTTGAGGAATTTTCATGTACACCTGCTGCCATCTTGTAAGTGGGCTACTGCTAACTAAAGTGCCAGGACAAGGTGCTGGGACCTTGGATATATTATGGTTAATTTATAGAGGCCCAATATTTTTTTTTCCAGACAAGAATGTCATTAGTATTACAATGCAATTTGGTGACAATAAGGAGTAAATAGTTCATCTCACAACATCTTTTTAGTTGAATACATATATCTGAGCCCTGTGTTTGGCCTATTGCTTTTGACTTACCTATAAAGTAAAGCGTATTGTCAATAAATTTCATTCCCACAAAGTTGATGCAATTGTCTTCTACTGATTCAGCAGCCATCTTTATTCCTAATGAAAACAAAGAGTCATTTGTTAAAAGGTAACAATTGTTCCTTGTACACAAAAGGAATCATTTATTCCTTACTGCCTGTACTGCCTCCAAACTCAGAAGTCAGTGTGCTGATGAACACTCTGGACATTTAATAAATGCCGGGAGTCTTCAGCTTATGAATACACATGTTCAAACGTTCTGTAGCAAACCATCAGATATTTGGAATCTGGAAAGCATTTTCTCTTTAAACAGTGTTATGAAGGGTGGATAAGTGGTTCATTATTGAACTGATTTATTGTCCCATTATTGAACTGAATAATATTATCACTATAAATATGGGATGCCAGAAACACACCTAAATCATGTCCTTTAACTACAGATTGGTTCTGTCTGTCTGACAACCAGTGGGTTTCTGTGCATGAGAAACTGAAGGTTTGTGACTGTATTGTCAAAGTGCTACATGGTGTTTCCACCTGGGAGCTGGGGCAGAGAGGGAGGAGGCTGAAGGGCTCTAGCATCTGATGGCCCCTTTCTCCCTGAGCAGCAGCAGTTTTTGATCTAGAATCTGGATACCATGCTTTTTACAAGTAATACATAAACACTATTTTTCTGTTAAAAAAAATCAAATAATGCAGGATTTGAAAATGTTAAAAATTCCTCTTTCTGCTCTTCTCCCCTGTCTCACCTTACCCCACCACACTCCAATATGGTATGTGTCTTTTCAGACCTTTGTCTATGGAGCAAGCGTTCTAAATCTGGGAAATTTGTGAACTTGGATGGGACAAAAAATGACATTTATTTACACCTACTTCTAACTGAAATTGAGCAGTTCCTTCTATTATGGTATAGGACACAGACTACAGTTATTAGCAGTACCTGTAACTGTCACTAATAGAAATACATATTTCCTATTGTATTGTAATTGTTGCAGAGACCTTGAAATATCGTTTAAAATCATTACTACTTTGAAATATATGGAAGTTTTTAGTTCCACCGGTAGATTATTTTATTCAATGTGTTAATAAAGAAGTACATATATACTATATCAAAATTTGTTTAAAAATTTTTTGACAATGCTATTTTAATATGGTGGGTTTCCTTCATAATCCTAAGTATTTAATTTTATGCATGTAAAAACATTACTCTGAGAAGGGATTCACAGACTTCACCAGATTGCCCATGGTAGTGGTGGTGGGGGGTCTATGCCACAGAAATGGTGAAGAAACCTACTCTAGAATTCAGTAGTACCTTGGGTCCCTAAGGGCAGTTATGGTTGGGGCTCCAAGGAAGGTGGCTGGGTTGCAGTTGTTACTTGTGGTAGGGGTATTTATAAGTCTATGCTCAAATTTTTTCTAGCATAGTCTGCTGATTCCAAACAAACATGGTAGAGGAAGCAGGAAATTAAAACCCAGTTGCAAAAACCTAATCCAAATTAAGCTAACCCCAAATACGTGTTAGTTGGTTGCTATTTAAGTTTTATCTAGGTTCAGTTCCTTACAAATACAAATGTGGATAGTTATTAAATTTACATAGATATATAATATACAAACATGTGTGTGTGTGTGAGAGAGAGAGAGAGAATGGCTACAGTGCTCTTCTCTACAAACTTTAACATTATACATTATGTAATGCACACATACTTTATGAAAGTAATTCACCTGAAAAGTACTCAGTAGTGAGTGTAGGAATTGGATGAAAATACTAGTGTTAA